>NC_137969.1:40288180-40763180 GCF_963924665.1 Micromys minutus
GGAATTTACTGGATTGAATTGTACAGTAAGAACCAGGTGATCTGACAATGACTGTCTCATGTTGGCACAACTAAGAATCCAGTAGTTACCCAATCTACAAGGATAGGTGTCTCAGCCATCCTGGTCTGGCATGGAAGGACTGAAGGATTCTGGAAGAGCTACTGGTCTTCAGGATATACTGGGAACCCAAAGAAGCTGATTTTAATATCAGAGAAGAAATTCAGCAGTGGTGGGATAGGTGGACTTATCAGCAAGAGTGAGGACAAGCAGGCAAAAGACAATATTTTCTTTCTTCAATGACCTTTTATCTGGGCTGCCACTAGGAGGCACAACCCATATTTAAGGTAGACCTTTACATTTCAAATAATTGAGGTGGAAAAAGTCCTTCACACCAGAGCTCAGAAGCTTGCATTTTCGTTGATTCCCGATCTAGTCAAGTTGACAACCAAGATTTGCTATTTCAGGAATGTTCTAGCTAAGAAATGAGAGCCATTTCTATAAGTCTTAAAAAGTAAGGAAATGGACATTGAGGGCTGAATCTCTGTCGTCAGGAATCAGGATCTTCCCGGGAAAGGCTGTGCTTGCAGATCAGCTGCACAGGCGCTTTTACACCTGGACCAGAGGTGAGCCTGACTCATAGGCCCAGGAAAGTCACACCAGGAGTTCTCAGAGCACAGCGAGTGCCGTACTCTCTGGAAAATGGTCCTTTTTGGCCTAGAGAAAGAGCCAGGTCTCCAACAGTAGAACTCAGGACCTGTGGGCAGAAGGCTGAGCTCAAAGAACAGCCTCACAAAAGCTCCCACACCTGAGCCTACAAAAACAGAGCAGAGTCACTGACATCAGAACTCACTGCTTGCCCAGAAAGAGCCCAACACCCAGAAGAATTTTTTTCCTGAGCCCCCGAGCCCTCAGATTCATGGGAAAGACAGGCTCCAGTCAGTGACAACAAGGTTACCTATAATCACAGATAACAAAATGGCAAGATGAAAGAGAAAGAACTTAAGCAATGGAAACTAAGACAACCTGGCAATAGCAGAACCCAGTTCTCCCACCACAGCAAGTAGTATATTGCCAAACACACTAGAAAAACAAGATTTAGACTTGAAATCATATTTTATGATGATGATAGAGATCTTTGAGAAGCACACGAATAACTCCTTTAAACAGTTACAGGAGAACCAGGAGAAATCACTCAAAACTACAGGAAAACACAACCAAACAGATGGGGGAATTGAAAGCAGAAATAGAAACAATAAAGAAAACACAAAAAGAGAGGAACCTGGAGATAGAAAACCTAAAAAAGAAATCAGGAGTCACAAATGTAAGCATCAGGAACAGACTACAAGAGATGAAAAAAAGGCTCTCAGGGGCCGAAGAAAACAGAAAACATAGACAAAACAGTCAGTGAAGATGCAAAAACCAAAAAGGTCCTAACCCAAAATGTTCAGGAGATCCAGGACACAATGAGAAGACCAAATCTAAGGATAATAGGTGCAGAAGAGGATGAAGAATTTCAACTAAAAGGTACAGTAAATATCTTTAACAAAATCATAGAATAAAACTTCCCTACCCTTAAAAACAAGATGATCATAAACATAAAAGAAGCCTACAGAGCTCCAAATAGATTGGACCAGAAAAGAAATTCTTCCCAATATATAATAGTCAAAACACCAAGGTCTTCAAAACAAAGAAAGAATACTAAAAGCAGTAAGGGAAGAAGGACATGTAGTGTATAAAGGCAGACAAAACAGAATAACACCCGATTTCTCAACAGAGACTATGAAAGCTAGAAGATCCTGGGTTGATGTCATCCAGACACTAAGAGAACACAAATGACAGCCCAGGTTACTATCAAAACTCTGTTACTATAGATGGAAAAACCAAAATATTCTAGGACAAAAACAAATTTACACAACATCTGTCCACAAATCCAGCCCTAGAAAGGATAATAAATGGAAAATTATACCACAAAGAGGGAAACTTCACCTTAGGAAAAGAAAGAAAATAACTATGCAAGGAAACCAAAAAAAGAAAGACACAAACATAATTCTACCGCTAACAACAAAAATAACAGGAAAAAACAATCACTACTTGTTAATATTTCTTAACATCAATGAACTCAATTCCCCAATAAAGAGACATATACTATCAGACTGGATATGTAAACAGCATTTTGCTGCATACAGGAAACTCATCTCAGAGACAAAGATGAACACTACCTCAGAGTAAAAAGCTGGGGAAAAAACTTCCAAAGAAATGGCCCCAAGAAACAAGCTGTAGTAGCAATTCTAATATTGAATAAAGTAGATTTTCAATCAAAAGTTATCAAAAGAGATAAGGAAGGACACTTTTTACTTCTTACTGGAAAATTATATCAAGATAAATTCTCAATTCGGAACATCTATGCTCCAAATACAAGAGCACCTACGTTCATAAAAGAAACCTTATTAAAGCTCAAAGCATATATTAAACCACACACAATAATAGTAAGAGACTTCAACACCCCACTCTAATCATGGACAAATCATGAAAGCACAATCTGAACAAAGACAGTGAAACTAGCAGAGGTTATAAACCAATTAAAATCAATGGACATCTACAGAACATTTCATCCAAAAAACGAAAGAATATACCTTCTTCTCAGCACCTCATGGCACATTTTCCAAAATGGAACATGTCACAAAACAAGACTCAACTGATATAAGAAAATTAAAATACTCCCATGTATTCTATTAGATCACCATGAGCTAAGGATTGTCTTAAATAAAAACAAAGACAACAAAAAGCTCACATACACATGGAAGGTGAACAATGTCCTACTCAACAAGCTCAACACAGTCAAGGAAGAAATAAAGAAAGAAATTAAGGATTTTTTAGAATTTAATGAAAATTATAGCACAACATACCTAAACATATGAGATGCAATGAAAGCAGTTCTAAGAGAAAAACTCGTAGCTCTGAGTGCCTCCAAAAAGAAACTGGAGAGGGCAGTAGCATCATGACAGTACACACAAAAGCTCTAGAACAAAAAGAAGCAGAGACACCCACAAGAAGGAAATAACAGGAAATAATCAAACTCAGAGCAGAAATCAACCAAGTAGAAACAAAAAAAAAACCATACAAAGAATCAACAAAACCAGGAGCCTATTCCTTGAGAAAATCAATATGATCAATAAACACTTAGCCAGACAAATTAGAAGGCACAGAGAGTATCCAAATTAAATAAAATCAGAAATGAAAGGGGAGACATAGCAACAGAAACTGAAGAAATTCAAAAAAATCATCTAATTCTACTACAAAAACCTATAGTCAACAGAACTTAAAAGTCTAGAGAAAATAGGCAAATTTTTAGATAGATACCCGGTACCAAAGTAAAATCAGGATAAGATATACCATCTAAATAGTCCCATAACCCATAAATAAATAGAAGCAGTTATCAAAAGCCTGCCAACCAAAAAAAGCTCAGGACCAGATGGGTTCAGTGCAGAATTCTATCAGACTTTCATAGAAGACCTAAAGCCAATACTTTCCAAATATTTCACAAAATAGAAACAGAAGAAACACTACCCAAATCGTTCTTTGAAGCCAAAATAACTCTCATTCCTAAACCACACAAATACACTACAAAGAAAGAGAACTTCAGACCAATTATCCTCATGAATGTCAATTCAAAAATACTCAATAAAATTCTTGCAAATCGATTTCAAGAACACATCAAAACAGTCATTAACCAAGATCAAGTAGGCTTTATCCCAGGCATGCAGGAATGGTTAGATATATGGAAATCCATCAACGTAATCCACCATATAAACAAACTCAAAGAAAAGAAAAACACATGATGATCTCACTAGATGCTGAGAAAGCATTTGACAAAATTCAACACCCCTTCATGTTAAAAGTCTTAGAAAGATCAGGAATCCAAGGCAGATACCTAAATATAGTAAAAGCAATATACAGCAAACCAGTAGCCAACATCAATCAAAACAGTGAGAAACTTGAAGCAATCCCACTAAAATCAGGGACTAGACAAGAATGCCCACTCTCTCCCTACCTAATCAATATGACCAGAGCAATTAAACAAAAAGAAGGAGGAGGAGGAGGAGGAGGAGGAGGAGGAGGAGGAGGAGGAGGAGGAGGAGGAGGAGGAGGAAGAGGAAGAGGAAGAGGAAGAAGAAGAAGAAGAAGAAGAAGAAGAAGAAGAAGAAGAAGAAGAAGAAGAAGAAGAAGAAGAAGAAGAAGAAGAAGAAGAAGAAGAAGAAAAAAGAAGAAAAGAAGGGATACAAATCGAAAGGAAAGAAGTCAAAACACCACTATTTGCCGATGACATGATAGTATACTTAAGTGATCCCAAAAATTTCAACAGAGAACTTTTACAGCTGATAAACAACTTGAGCAAAGTGGCTGGATATAAAATTAACTCAAAAAAATCAGTAGCCTTACACTACTTAAAGGAGAAACATGCTCAGAAAGAAATTAGGGAAAAGATATTTTTCACAATAGTCACAAACAATATGAAATCCCTTGGCATGACTCTAACTAAACAAGTAAAAGATCTATATGACAAGAACTTCAAATCTCTGAAAAACAAACCGAAGAAGATCTTAGAAGATGGAAAGATCTCCCATGCTCATGGATTGGGAGGATCAACACTGTAAAACTGGCCATTTTACCAAAAGCTATCTACAGATACAATGCAATCCCTATCAAAATTCTATCTCAATTCTTCATAGAGTTGGAAAGAGCAATTTGCAAATTCATGTGGAATAACAAAAATCCTAGAATATCTATTCTTAACAACAAGAAAACTTCTACAGGAGTCGCCATTCCTGACCTCAAGCAATTTTACAAAGCAATTGTGTTAAAAAAAAAAAAAAAAAAAAAAAAAAAAAACCACATGGTATTGGTACAGAGGTACAAATAGGCAGGTAGATTAATGGAACAGAATAGAAGATCCAGAAATAAACTCTCCCACATATGGTCTCTTGATCGATGACAAAGGAGCTGAAAACTTTTAATGGAAAAAGGACAGCCCCTTCAATAAATGTTGTTGGTTCAACTGGCACTCAGCATGCAGAAGAATGAAAATCTATATTTTCTTATCTCCTTGTACAAAGCTCAAGTGCAAATGGATCAAAGATATCTACATAAAACCAGGTACACTGAAACTACTAGAAGAGAAAGTGGGGAAAAGCTTAGAGTACATAGGCACAGGGACAATTTCCTGAACAGAACATCAATAGCACATGCTCTAAGATTAAGAGTCTATAAATGGAACTTTGTGAGAATGCAAAATTTTCTTAAGACCATGGACACTGTCAAAAAAAAAAAAAAAAAAAAAAAAAACGGTATTCAACAGACTGGGAAAGGATCTTTACCAATCCCATATCTGATAGAATTCTAATGTACAATATATACAAAGAGCTCAAGAAATTAGACTCCAAAGAATCAATCTTATTTTAAAATAGGGTAGAGAGCTAAACAAAGAATTCTCAATTGAGGAATATCAAATAGCTGAGACGCACCTAGAAATGCCCTACATCTCTAGTCATCGGGGAAATGCAAATCAAAACAACCCTGAGATTCCACCTCACACCAGTCAGAATGGCCAAGATCAAAATATCAGATGACAATAGATGCTGGCTAGGAAGTGGAGAAAGAGAAACACTCCCCCACTGTTGGTGGGTTTGTAAGCTGGTACAACCACTCTGGAAATCAGTCTGGAGGTTCCTCTAAAAATTGGACATAGTACTACCTGAAGACCCAGCTATTCCACTTCTGTGCATATACCCCAAAGATGCTCTAACATCTAACAAGGACCCATGCTCCATCATGTTCATAGCAACCTTATTTATAATAGCCAGAAGCTGGAAAGAACCCAGATGTTTTTCAGTAGATAAATGGATACAGAAAGTTGGTACATTTACACAACAGAGTACTTCTCAGCTACTAGAAACAATGACTTTATGAAATACCTAGGCAGATGGATGAAACTAGAGAATATCATCCTGAGTGAGGTAACCCAGTCACAAAAGAACAGACATAATATGCAGTCACTGATAACTGAATACTAGTCTGAGAAAGCTCTGAATACCCAAGAAACAACTCACAGATCATATGAAGCTCAGAAAGATGGAAGACCAAACTGTGGAAGCCTCAGTCCTTCTTAGAAACAAAAATAAGTGTATAGCACCCTCTCAGAGTGTGGTACACCTAGACCTTAAATCATTAATAATTCAATAACTAAGAATGCAGCCTTGTGGCAATTCTTGGTATTTAAAAATATTTATGTTTAATCTTTACACACCAAGAAAACTTTGACTATTTCCATGTTACATTTTGTTTTACATGTACTTTACACTCATTGTAACTAGTAAGTTTTCAATGCATACTATCAAACCTTAGGAAAAAAATCAAGTACTGACTAAAAAATATATTAATATAGTTTTATGTAAAAAATATTTTAAAATCTGTATATTTATCTCTGTTTTTTAAAATAAATTTGTTCAATTAAAAAATTGAGGAAATGGATTCTCCCCTAGCACTTACTCAAAGAATGCAGTCTTGCTCACATCTGGAGACCCAATTCAGACTTACAACTCTCAAAGTCATAAGATACTCATATTATCATAAGCCACAATCTGTGTTGATTTTTTAAAAGAGCACCAAAAAACTAATACATTTTGTAAAAATACATATAATTAAATATAATAAATACGCTAATCTTAATTAACCAGCTTGAACATTAATCCACAGTTATATTCAACTTCAAGGTCTATTTAAAGAAATATATATAGTTCTCTCCTGTACCTTCCCAATTCATAACCCCTAAAAAAGAGGTGTTTATATCTGCTTACATATAATGCTTTGACAACAAATGTGTGAGACTTTCTCTCACATTGAGTCATTTTTTAGATACCACATGTGTCCTGTTATTATGTTATGGTACCAAACAAGAGCGAGCGACCCATGGCTCCAGCCAAATATGTAGCAGAGAAGAATTGTAGGAAGAGAGGCCCTTGGTCCATAGAAGGCTTGATGTCCCAGTGTAGGGGAATGTCAGGAGGGATACAATGGGGAGGTGGGAGGGAGTGTGTGGGTGGGCGGGGAGAGGGAGGGAATATGGGGTTTCTGGAGGAGAACTCGGAAAGGGGATAACATCTGAAATGTAAGTAAATAAAATATCCAATGAAATTTTAAAAAAAGAGCAGTCTCTTCCGGTCTTCATATAAATACACAAGCCAGTTTTCACACAAATGAAAGAAATGTGGCAAAGAAAATGAAATGGGGAAAAAAAGAGTAAAAGAGTTAATGTAGGATTCACAAGTTAAGGACATAATCTGACAAGAGTGTATTACAAAACTCAGAAAGTGATTTCTGTGCAAGTGCCAGTTTATTTTAAAAGATTATATTCAAGAACACCTAGATGGAGACATGCATAGTGCATCGGGAGAGGAGTTAGGTGTTTCCATGCCATTGACACAAAAAAGAATGCTCTTACCTTCAAACTAATAAAGGTTTAGAGTTTATTCTAGAACAATATATGAGTGACCATGGCTGCAGAATATAGACTGAGGTTTCCCAAAAACCCTACAGCAGAATTGGATCCCTTACATGAATTTTCACAGCAACAGGACAAAGTCCTAAATCAAGGAATTTTTTTTTCAAATACATTGTAAGAAACATCAGATAGGTTATAAGGATTATGGAAAAGTAGGCATTAAATTTTGCCTGAGGACATTCTTAACTTTGGGACTCATGAAACTAGAGGTCTTTACAAGGGAAATTTGATAGACATAACTTGTGTATTTAGCCAAACAATACTAACAACCTCCTTTCTGGAAGGGTTTGTGTCCTCCTTAGATACAGGAATTTGAACAATAGAACTTGTATTCCATGGAGTGGGCCTCAGATCCAATCAGAAAACCATTGGCTACACCTCTACCAGCCATGTCTCTACAGTACCAGCAGAAATTTCTTGCCTACCCAGCTGTTTGTTTACTTTTCTGTTTTAATATAAGATCTTATTAAGTTTCCCATCTAACACAGGCATTATATGAAAATTAATGTTTGACAAAACAAGGACACCCCCTTGCTTATGTGCAACTTTTCTGTTCTGTTTAAGGCTGTGACAAAATAGCCACCAGAAACACATTAGAAGGAGGAGTTAGTTTTAGTTCACAAACTCAAGGGTTTCAGCCTAGCACAGTCACTGAGTGTGGTGAAGCAGAGCAGGGCACATGGTGGCAAACAGGAATTATTGAAGAGTGATGACAGGACTTCCCCAAGGATACAACCACATTGATCTTCCTCCAACTTGCAGAGTTCTACCACCTCCAAATAGTCTTAAGTCTACCAATGATAATAGTCTATCAATAGATTAAACTCTCTATTCACTTAGAGCCATCATGAATTAATTCTCTTTTAAAATTCTCCCTACAGACATATTTATATATGCACTAAACTGATCTCCTACACAATTAAGTATCTCCCAGTGTAGACAAGTTGACATTATTAACCATTACAGTTCACCAACATTAGATTCTATGGTACAAGCAATGAAACAGTTGAAGATGAGCTGAGGTTCGGAAGATGATTCCTGAAATGAATCCAAACAATAAATGGTAGGGTTCTGATCTGACCACGGAAATATGAATATATAAGAAATATTATCATAACATGAATTAAGACTTGGTAATTGGTGAGCTAAGCAGAGGCTCAAGAAGATAATGTGATTGAGGGATGTGATAGACCCATAAAATGGGTCTATCTCCTTTTCCTACTTAAATAACTCTCTAAATAAATGCTATCGTATGTAAACTCTTTGTTTATAAATAAAGTTTTCTAAATAAGAAAGATAAATACACAGCTAGATTCAGCATCTAGTCTTATGAAGACAAACTATTCAGAATGAAATATAACCAACTTATCAAATAACTTGTTCATTTCCTTGACGAACACCACACAGTGTTCAGCACTGGTCTTCACTGCACACATGCTGGACACTAAGATTCGATAATAATAATAGCTGAACAAGCCTTGGAAAGTTGAAGCCAGTGCTGTTGTCTCTGTATGTGGCCTCTGTGTCCACCATTGTGACCACACCCATTCATGTTTCCTTTGTGCTGTGGTGATTGCAGGCCAAGTGATTTGGGGATGGAAGCTTCTGGGACTCTTAGAATATGATACACACATTTTCGCACTTTACACCCACTCCCAGATGCCCATCCTTATGCTTCTTCCCAAGAGTCTCTTGTCTCTGATCTTTCAGTCTTTTTCCCGTATGAGACTGAGTAATTAGAGAGACCATACACTTCTGTTCACTAATCCATAAATATATTGTCACTTTAGGTCACTTCTCCACATAAGACAGAGGACCCGATGCCCTTCTCAATCAGGGGAAGATGGCCCCTTGCTACTCTTTCTAGGCCAACCTCGCTATTAGATATGCATTAAAGTTTCCTCACCCAATTTCAACTTCCCTGCACTTTTGCCACTGTAATATCATCATTTCCCCTTCTTAATACATTTCTTTAACTCCTTTCTCTATCTCAGGGTCAGCTTTTCTAAGGACCCAGCTGACATCCTTGTACACTGGAGAAGTGACATTGAGCAGAAGGGCAGAAGAGCAAGGGACACATGTAGGCTGAGAACTTTTGTGTTGTGCAGAGTGTCATAGTAATTGTTTTATTCAGGTGAGAAGAAAATAGGGGGTGACTCAGAATACCAAGGGGAGATTGGCCTCGTCATCCTCCAGCCTTGGTACTTTCTGGAATATCTGTGAGGTCTCCAGACTTCCCATGGAGAGTTATACAGGAATAATATTGTTTTCTTTGAGTGCTGAGGTGTGGGGGAACAGACCTACAAAGCTTGAGAATTCTAGATACAGTGAATATTAAATAAAAAATACATTAAAATGATACACCCCAGAAGTGTGTGAGGAAGGTGAAGACAAAAGGCCAACTGAAAGTTCAACATCTGGCCTTGAATTCCATCTCCGTTATCCTGGTTGTAGAATCTTGGCCAGTTGGGTTCACCTCAGTGATTCTTGGTGTCTTCATCTGTACAACCATAGTAAAGAAGATTTAGTGTGAGTTTGAAATAAATCAACATTTGTCACAACATAATTGATATGGTTCTTGGTCCAGGCTACCTATCATAAATGGCTATTGGCAAATCTCAGGAAACTTGTCGTTCCTTGTGTAATAATAATAATTCCCAAACAAACTACACCATCATTACCTTTGAAAACAAAGTATATATTTCACGAGATAAATCCAGCGCCTTATCAGTCTGCCAAGGAAGACAAATGATTCTTAAGGCAGACTGGGTTCCTCTCTATTCTCTCACACATAGATACAGCATTGTTGTAGTATTTCAAGTACAACCTCCAGATAAACACTGAGAAAAGGGTATGTTTACCAAATGCATAGTAAGTATGCAGCATTTCTACCCTACATGGCACACACGAATGCTAATCATCTGAGATGCCATTCTCCCAGTGCTCACTTAAGTCTGTGCCTGTGTCACAGTCGGCACATGGAAGACCTCCAAGTCGTTTAGTTCCTATTCAAGTGCAGTTGGGGAAACTTGCATCTGCTTCCTTGATTTGGGGGCTGATATGCACAGTGTTATAGCAACTGCCATCCTATTGGTACTGTAAACACATGGTACAAAGGGGAAAACTATGTAACAAAGTATCAAGTACAGGACCCCAGTAGATTCTTGTATTTTTCCTCAGAAACTAGGCATTTGCCCTATTGCTTTCTAATTACTCATATATACGTATCTACATCTTATTCCTCTAGCTATGATCTCAGCTTCCATTCTCCAAACAGCAACTCAAGATCAAGGGTGTCTCTTACTGACTTCAAACTCGGAACAGCCCTGCAGTGGATCCACACATACTCAGTTCTGCACTAGAAGAGGCATCTTTCATTTGGTCCTTAATTACCATTTACCTGACCCTATCCTCTACTTAAATAACTCAAAGCATTTCATGTGTAAGAAAGCTAGATCCTCAGTCCTAAATGCTACAACTCTGTATAGAAATATGTTGAGAAACAGATGAATATTTGCTTAAGAAACAACAGTGACTTAGACCAGACAAGGTAGCTCTGTGTATAAAGAAGTCTCATTTAAAATACATTTAGGTGATAGTCTTTAGATGTTTCTTGAGTGAATTATTCATCATCTTATTTCTAGCTTCATCCTTTACCCTCTTCAGTCTATTCTTCACAGCCTGATAAGGAAAAAGAGCACAGTGAGTGTATAGATACACTGCCAACCATCTAGGTCAGTCACTGAGACAAGAAATAAATAAGCAAACTAGGCCCCGTGTCTTCTGATTTTCACTGCCTCTGATAAAATCCACAAATAAGACAACCAGGTGTTAAAAATCCACAAATAAGCCAAGCCTTGTGTGTTACGACATTGACAAGAAAAGGAAAGATCCATGGTGACATGAGACATGCCACTTCCATCCTGACATGGTGCTGGACCCTTAACAAGATGGCAAAATAAGACTCTATCTGGTCATTCTGTTTATACTTGTCAGATTTGAAGATGAAGAATATAAAAGGGAAAAATAGGTGTTCAGTGGGATTCCAAAAAGTAAGATCACAAATTGGTTTCTGCTCTCTTCTTCTAAGGTGAACAAATCAGTAGTCCACAACACAGAATGCCAACCTGAGAAGTCAGATATGGATTGTCTTTAAAAACAACTGTTTTTTTGTGGTGCTAAGCATTGAACCCTGTATCCTGCACTCTATAAAAAGTACTTTATCACTGAGCCACACATATAATCCCAGAAAACCACTTCCTTCTACATTCTTTTGTGTCCTTTCTTGTGTAGAAGGAATGACAAGTCCTACTATAGTAAGATCCTTAGTAGGTAAAGAAGTTCCTCAAATGTCTTTATATAGTACTTATGCACTCAGGAGCCTAGCCCAACAACCTTAGGAAGACTGTTAAGCTAAAAGCAATGGGGGGAATACATACATACATACATACATACACACACACACACACACACACACACACACACTCCCAGAAGAATGCCAAGGGATCACACAGCAATGTCTCATGCTGAAGCCAAATACAGAGCCTCCACTGTGCAAAGCCTCCTAGCACACAACACATGGGATCTTCAATGGGCAATTTCTAAGCTTACATACCTGTGACATTAATGCAACCATTTAGATAGAGGTTTTCATCCCTCTCAAATGCTCTTTTCCTTCCTTTGTGCTTCCTTCTATCCACTTCTTTCCAGCCTCTTCCCTATGCCCGAAGACCCACTGATATTTTGTCCATCACTATAGATTAGTGTGCAGTTTCTAGCATTTCATGTTATTTCATTTACACAGTATATATGCCATTTCACCAAGCCTACTTGTGTGATTTACCTGTATTGTACAGACAAAGAGTTCACTCCTTTATTGTGTGAAGTATGTCATTGTATGAATACATCGGATTTGCTTTTCTAGTACTATATTTTTTTAAATTTCCTTGTTTTGACAACTACAAATGATGAACACTCATAAAAGTTTTGTTTGGACATGTGTTATATTTCTCTTGGATGTGGGTCAAGGAATGGAGTGGGTAGTATACATTTAATGCTTTAAGTCTTCCCATAGGCTGTTTTTTAAAGTGGTTGTACCACTGTAATTTTCACAGTGCACTCTACTGAACCACTACAAAGGTTCAGGGATTCCACTTCCCAGTCGAAACTTAGAATGTTACTCTATGTTGGTTTGTGCAGCCCCCAAGTTTATGGCGCTGTCTTACGGGATAGTCTCCACGCGTGTTCATGTACTTAACTACTTATGTATGTATTCATTTGTCACACATGCTTGGGTAAGTTTTCTGATTGTTGGCAATACATGGGTTTTATTCATGTGGCAGGTTTTTTTTTCCCTGTGGATGTGTGAATACTTCTCGCTGCTCATCCACAGAGAGAAGTTTAAAACACATGAATACACAGGGTATGTGTGTGTATAAATATGTTCTAATCAGTCCAGAAAAAAAAATTCAAGAATATATCACAGAGTAAAATCCACCAAAACCTCAAAACAGTGCGCATGGGTGGAGCCCGTTGCTTAGCTATATTTGACCACAGAGTTTCCCTTAGGTCACAGGAAGCTCAGAACCCAGAATCAGGGCTGGCTGTATGCTAACAGGAAATGCTGCTGTAGCTGATAGGACAGGAGCTGGAACACAGTTAGCATGGTTCCTATGGAAACAAGATAGATACCAAAAGCTGGGAAGAGCTAAGTATACCCATGACAGAATGGTGAGCTTAAGAGCATAGATTTGGAAATCAGGTCAGCTGGGCTTTGAATATCCTGTAACTATAGGACAAGGGGTCTTGAGCCAGTTTTATATACAAATGCCCAACAAAAGAATTCTAGGCAATTGTGATAAAGTTAGATTTCCATGAATGCCTTTGATGGAAGAAGAGACAAGAGAAGCCAAGGTTTGTAGTGTGTCCAAACTACAACCAAAGTTAATAGTTAATACATATTGCTCTATTTTTGTCCTAAGAGCGACACCAATTTTATTTTAACAAAAAGAGGATGCCTAAATTGGATGTTGCTGAAAGGTTAATGTGGCTAAGACTTGGGCTCCCAGGTAGCTCTGTTAAGAGACAGGAGATTCTGTAAGAGGTCTAATAGTAGGTCTTCTAGTCGCTGGGAACATGGACTTGGGAAGGATGTGAGTTCCTCAGAATACCTTCAGTTCCTAACCACACCCTAAACCAGAGCCTGCTCTCTGCTGGTATATCACCAGAAGCCACAAACTGGAGACCCACCAACCGTTAATGGAAACTGTGAGCCAAACTAAATTTCTCTCTCTCTAAGTTGGTTTAACTGAGACCTTTGTTACAGCAATGGGATGCTAACGAACACAGAAGCTGATACTAAGGGAGGTCATAACTACGTAAGTCATGGGCTTGCATCTGAGCCCCGATCCTAGACTCCAGCTGTGCCTTCCCCCATCACAACTAAGGCTTGCCACAAACGTCCCTGTATGTTTCTCCTCAAAAGAGCTCCTTCCACCTGCTTTGATTCCTCCAATGACTTCCAAGTTTTATGTTCATTTCACCCTGAAACTAGCCCAAACACAGGGAGGGTATAATTTCGCTCTATTTTAAGCAATCTTTAAACTTTTTGAACTTCTCCTATTACTTTCTTTTTTACTACCACTTCCTCTACTTCTCCTAACACATCCGGCATGATTTTAAACCCTGTATTTAGAGAACACAGAATACAATCTGAACTGTTGTGCAATTGCCTTTCTAACTTCTTTCTGCCCTAAAGGTTGGGACCAGATGTGTTTACATCACTCTCCAAAGAGTCCATAGGCAATGATCTCCAAGCCTCTGTTTAGCTTTCTTTACTATCTCCTTACAAGCACCAAACAGTGTCTTCCTTTAAGTAACTTCCTCATTCTGCCTTGAAAGTCACTCACTATGGTACAATGTGTGTGTGTGTGTGTGTGTGTGTGTGTGTGTGTGTGTGTGTGTATTAGAAACCAAACATTGATCCTGCATTTCCTGCTGTAAGATTTCAGCATCCTGACTTCTGATGGGTGTTTTAGTTTTCAGACTGATATTTTATTTGTCTGACTCATTATCAGTTGCATGAGGCAAGGAGATCTTTGCCTCCTTTTATCACCTTGTCTTTTGTTCCTTCCTTTCTTCCTTTCTTCCTTCTTTCTTTCCTTATTTCAGTGGTCTCACTGTGTTGCTAGGCTTGCTCTAAACTCACTGTTCTTCTACCATGATCTCACAAGCTCTGGGCTTACATATGTATGCCACCATACCTGCCTTATATATTATCTCTTAAAATCTCTGTGGCTGGTAATAAAGCAACCTGCTTTCTTCCCACTTTAAGTTGGAATACTGGGGGGGGGGTGGCCAGTCTTTCGTGACAGCGTCAGCTGTCCTGCAAAAAGAATTATCAGCTTCCACACTCTTCACATGCATACTGAGGGTGGGGGTTACCATGACAGTGTTCAAATCATGTTTGTTGTCTTCTTGATGTGCCCAACAGGATTTGAGTTTTATTCATAGGCCAAAAGGTTGTTCAGATATAAACAGCACATTTAAATAGTCCCTACATACCTGACTTATCAAGAGACAGCTTCTCCTGAGAAGGCAACTGGTTACATTAGGACGCCTTCACAACGCTACAAGCAACCATGCTCACCTGTATTACTATGTACCTGAAGTCCCAGGGGAAAACTGTCACTAGCCTGTAGCAGAGATGAAATTGCAGCATCCTTAGCACCCCTAAGAAGGGAGTTTAGGTGTGTACTTAATGTGTTCTTAATGGATCTTTTAATTCGTCTGAGGATTGTAGTTGAGGTGTTACATGTTAAAAACAAGAAGTATGCACTTAAACCATGTCTTCAGTTTGGGTGTATTTTACTATACCCTAAAGTAAACAGGCTTGAAAAGAATATTTATTTACTTTTGCATTATGTGTGTGCGTGCTTGCCTGTATGCATGCATGTATTCCACATGTCTCCAGCACCTTTGGAGGCTAGAAAGGGGTGTTGTATCCCCTAGACCTAGAATTGCAGACAGTTGTGAGCCACCATGTGGACCTGGGAACAGAATCCCAGTCCTCTGCATAAAACAGCAAGTGCTCTTCAGTTCCCGACTTTTGCTTTGTTTTAAACGTCAAGCATCTGCAAACGATTTGAGAAAATAAATATAAGGCTACTCAGAACATAAAAGTGAATCGTATAAAGGGAAATCCGTTACTGAGAAGTAAAACAAAGTCAGCACACCCAGAAGACGCTACACTAAATCCTATCTATTTCAAAACATAATGCTGACACCATATTAATAATTATTTGAAGACTAACCATAAATAAAATGTTGTGTGCATTCTATAAAGACAATGTGCTGAAGAGTCAAAGAAAAGGGTAGTCCCTTGCCTATTGGCTATCAATAAAATAACCTGAAAATAATTAGGGATGCGTGATTGGCACAAGGGAATTGAACCCTTTGCAAAAGAGGCTTCTAGGATCTGGGAAATGTTTGCTCCTTTCGTTCCTGGCACCAGAGAACAAAATACGGAGTTAGAAAAATATTCTTAGTGCTGGCAATATGACTTAGGACTAAGAACACTGGCTGTTTCTCCAGAGGATCTGGGTTCAGTTTCCACCACACACACAGTCGTTCAATCACCCATAATTCCAGCTTGAGGGGATGTAGTGCCCTCTTCTGGCTTCCACCAGAACCAGGTTTAGCACATGGTACAGAGATACATGCATGCATGCCAATCATCCTTACACATAATTCTTTATAAATACTCCTTTGCATGAATACGTGGTTTTATACATTTGGACAGAACTGATTAGTCAGACTGAAAAAAATCATAGACAAGTTCCTATTTTGAACCAGATCTGACTAATAACAGAACAAGGAATCTCTCAGAGCCCAAATGGGAGCTTCTTACTCTTAAGACTGAAGAACTGCATGGCATTGAAGTGAAAAAGCCTAAAGGAGCTTCACGACCTTGATAGCCTTCATCACAGGCTCTCTGTAGACTCCAGGCCCTCAGTGCTGACTCTGCATAGATGTACCATCTCTTCAGCTTGCCTTACAACACAGTCTGGTCCTCTCTGTACAGATCAGGCTTGCTGCCCATGCCCCTCACTCATGCAAGAACCCTGAATGAGCTAATTTTCTGTAAAACTTAGGAGAAACTCAAGGGCTGTCCTATAATTGTAAGAAATGATGCATCGTATTCCAGAAAAGAACAAAGGTATACCCTCCTTCATATCTTAATCTAAGGCAGATTTGGCATCTAGAAAGACACTAAGCTGCTCCTGGCTTCCTTGGGCTGCTTTCTCAGGAAACATAGCAGCAAAAGCTGTAAACAATCACTGATGGCAGAAAGCTGCTCTTGAGCAGTGTCTGCGTGAGCAGACAAGAAAGCTCACATGCTACTTCATTACTTCACATAATCCCACCCAAGAACAACAGCTCCTTGACCAGGGAAAGAAGGAGAATTCTTAGTGCTCTCAGCAACACTTAGTGTTCTTTGGCAACAGTTTCAAAGACAGGTGATGTCTAAAAGAGACCAGGCACATGTGGTGAGAGGCGAGAGCCCACTACCAGGACCCAGCACAATAGCTGGAGGCAGTTTTGCTTCCTCAGGGATTATAATCATGAGGTATTATGTATTTATTGGCGATTTGGCTATTTTTCAACCTAGAGAGAACGTCAGAGATATGCCAGCTAATGCATTCATTTTCCACAAGAGTCCTTAAGGACTGGAATGGCTATGTAGCCTAACAACATAGCTCATTACATGGCTTGTGAACACAGACAGGGTGGAGAGACCAGAGTGAATGGAGGAGCACAGGCAATGTTATGCGGTACCTGGTTGGTTACATACAAACACCTCCTACCCCTAGGTTCTCTTTGGTTGAATTTCCATAACTGTGGACAAGTCATGTACTGAGCTATGTACACATGGGCTTCCCTCAGGAGGGGATGAGGACTTGAACCTTGTCCTTACTTCCCAGTCCGTGAGGCCACCTGGATGGCTTTGATCCACTCAGTACGCTCCTTGGAAGTAGCCGCCTGCAAGTAATAATGAACTTCATCTGCTGTGATGATCTCAAAGAGGCTCTCTTCATCACTCTTCTTACCTTGTGAGAGAAAGTAAAATAGCCCGTGGATAAAGAAGCTCACCTGTCCCTTTTCCCTCCCCAAGCCATGAAATGCCTGTCTCACAGTGTCCTAAAGTCTACATGCATATTTGATGTCTTTCTATGTCTTTAGATACTTGCAGTATTTGTAAAGATAGTCACGTAGTATGATTATTAAGAGACATGTATAATACTCAAGGAGAAACATTCTCTTTCATCATTAGTGTGTTAAATTTCTTGCCTTTGCACACCAATAGCATCTACTAAGTAACTTTTGGTGGTGTTTAATGAGTTTCTTTGTTCTGCTAATAATATAAACCTAGAGTCAACCTCAATATACATTGTATTAAAAGGTCCATATATTTATATCTGCAGGCAGGCATACATAATAAACCCAAAACAGATCTAACATCAGTCTTTTAAGTATAATCTAAACTAAGACCTAAGTCTGAGTTCTTAATAAATGGTGAAAAGGCAAATAAACCTAAAAATGTCAAGCTGGAATGATTCTACAGTTGGCTCTTCTTTAATGGTATGTCTTCTTTTGATTCGAGATAAATTACAAGAGATGAAGACAACAAATAAAATCAAATAAATTGTTGTATAGATATTTCAGCTGAAATTTGCTAATTGTTACATCGTTTTCTGTATCATTTTGTGCTCAAAAATATGATTTTTTAAATAGAACAACACAGGAATAAAAGTCTGGCAAGTGAACGGGAAGAGGAATGGCAGCAGACTGTGCATGCCACATCTCAGTGACTCCATGTGTCCCCTGGGCCCGACCAGGCATGGTTAACCCTTGGTTAACCCATGGGTCAATCAAAGGCATCTAGTGCAGCCCCTTATTTTGAAAGCAGGAACTGAGATCCAGCAGGGTGGCATGGTTCACGGTAGGTTTTGTGGCGGACTAAGTAGCACAGACCTAGTCAACTGTGTGCAGCGTTCTTCCCACTGAGCATTCTGCACCACTGCATTGCTATTCCATTTGCTGAAGAACATTTTCTTACGTGGATCTGTACATTATCCTTTCCTTTAAGGAAAGCCACAGCATCAGAAATCGTGGCCAAGCTCTCTATGGAAGCCAGTTTGGAGGTTTTTCTATCAGTCTTCAGTGACATACGCAAGCTGTGCATAAAACAATCCCTTTTCCCAAGTTCTGAAAGGTGGGTCAGTCCTTTGAAAGGGATAGCACTTAATTCCCTCTGAAGTTTTCGGACAGTTAATTTATGCATGTCATAAATATACGAGCTATAATGAAGTTCATTCTTACCATCGGGATTGCTCTCTACTGAAGTCACTACACAGCCTCTCAAATGGACTGCACCCAGAGGATCTTCACCCTAAAAAAGAGAGGGGCTGCAGTGTCTCCAACATATGGAGTGTGGGCCTGCCTCATCCTATTGCTATTGACCTAGTATAAGTCAGTCTGTCTGGTAAGAGCAGAAAGAAATGGAAGAAAATCCTTTTCCGATTGTCACCCTCCCTTTCGAGATGATGCTTAGGAGTGAGCTTCCTGGAAAGGACTCCAGCAGCACAGGAAATAACATGAACTGACAAGTGGGAAGCAGGAAATCGAAACCCTTCTCCACATCGGCAGAGTAAACCCGGCAGAGTGAAGCCTGCAGAACAGGAGAAAACCTTGGCCAGTTCTACACCAAACATATTAGTTGGTATCTGGAATATGTGAAGAACTCCTAAATAGAGTACCAAGGAAAACAAATCATCAAATTTAAAATCGGGCTAATGAAGTGGTTAGACAATTGGCAAAAGAAGACCCACAAGCAGTCAATATGTATTTGAAGTACAAATTAAAATCACATTAAGGTTCTATTTCACCACAGTCACAATGGCTGTTCTAAAGATAAGATAGTAAATATTGCCAAGGATATAAAGAAAAATGAGCCCTTGCACACTGCCGGTGGGAATGTAGACTGAGATAGCCACTATGTAAATCAAATGTGGAGGCTCCTCAAATGACTAGAAGGAGGAAATACACTACAGTTCAACCTAGAAGTTGGACTGGATTGATGTATAAGGAAAAGGTGTAACATATTTAGCTGTAAACATAGCAAACTATTGACACTTGTAAGAAATGGATGGAACTATAGACCATTTTGGTAAAGCAAGATAAGCCAGACGGAGAAAGGCGACTAGACCTCATGTTTTCTCCTGGGAAGATGTTAGAACATACACTGGGGACTACAAATGAGGAGGAAATGTATAAGGGAAGGAGGATAAGGGTGTGACGACTGTATGGGACGTGAGAGCAGAAGGACTGTTGGGGGGGAGAATAGAATGGGAGTGGAGAAGAGGGAACTCAAGAGAATATCAGGACAGAGGAATGACAACAAAGAAGGCAGGTGTGTGTGTGTGTGTGTGTGTGTGTGTGTGTGTGTGTGTGTGTGAATGTGAGATATATATATGTACATTTCAAATCAAATAGGACAAATTAAGTTATAGTGAGTTAACCAAATACAAATATATCTAATATGCTGATATTGTCTTCAACTTCTGGAGGCACAAGAACTCAGACATTGCCATGGGCACTAATAAACAAAGTAACAGACTAAGAAGAGACCTGAGAATGGAAAGAAAACAGCAGGGTGTGGCCCCAGCTCATTCACACACAAAGCTTCTGTTTGGATCAACTTATCTACACAAAACCTCACCCCAGCAGGGTCATAGTAGTGCAGGTAGGCCGGGTCTTCTCTCAGAATGAACTTTCTCACTTTCCAGTTCTTCCTCCGGTGGCCCTGTACCAAGAAACAACATAGGGAAAGGAAGGGTAAATTGGTAGCATCACTCTACAGAGTGCATAGATAAAAAGTCTGCTGAGAGGCAGGAGAAAAAGAAGGCCACAGTGAATTGCTGGGTCCTGAACCATGTCTTTCCCAGGGAGCCAGCACCAGGACCAGTTAATAATGCAGATGTTATTGAATAAGATAAAATCTTCCTCTACTGTTGTCCAGCTGTAGAATTATGTGAAATGTCCCACAAGACATGGCATATAGCATGCTGAGCAGGGGTAAGCATATAACTCGGTTCAAGGCACAGCCCTGTTCTTTGAGGAGTCAATGACTCATAAGGAAAGAGATTATGACAAAATGCAAATAAAATATTAGATACAAATATGGAGTCAAAAGAATTAAATGAGAGATATTTTATAATAGAGAAATTATACAAAAAGGATTAGACCAAATATAAGCCACAGCTGTTCATCCATCCCAGTACTGGTTCTATTTATCTGGTATGATTATTTCTCTTGAAACAAAAGTGAGAAGCAGGAAGGGGAGCACAGTTCTCCAGTTAGATGCAGCTTCTTCCCTTTGGAGTGTGCAACATGGGTATCCTTTTTCAGGAAAGTGTAAATCTTTCCTACAGGTTATCCCTGGCAAATTCCAAGTAGCAATGAAGGAGAACTCATCTTCTAAAGAACATAAAGAATATTTTTAAATTTGCTCCCAAGTGGTTCTGATATGAACCAGAGTTACTCGTGAGCTAAAGGATTGCGACAAGCAAGCAGAAGGAAAAGCTCAGTAATTCAGAACTTTGCTGGGTTTGGGCTACAAGCACACCTCTTTCTTTATACTTGGCAACTTGGATTCTCACCTCCCTGGAGTTGCACAAACATTCTCTTCCAAATAATAAAATAGGACTCTCTTTCCCTAGCACCCCCTTGGTAATTCCCTTTTTGTGGGTGCCTCCTGCTCAAATATGTCCTGAAACACATGTGGGAACTAGAAACGGGACAAACACAACTTGAGCAGATTTGGGGTTCACATGCAATAAAGTAACTTTTAGGGGAAATCCCTGATCATATCCATAACTTGTAATTAATGTGATTAATTTCAGAGGTTATGGTGAAAATTCATACAACAAAGAAAAACTTATGAAACCCAAGACCGAAGCTTCTCAGTCAAAACAGAACCACCCAAACTACACCCCCTAGAAATTAATACTTCCTCCTTCTGAACTTGTAAGAAGGCTACATTGTACCTGAAATTGCACATAACACCCCCATCTGCACACACATTTGTGCTGTGCTTGCCTGTGCCCATGCCCTGGAATAGGACCTGACCTTAGCCTATTGTTCCTATAAAGTTGGCCTCGTGCCATAGCTTTAGGTCTGACTAGGCTGTTTCACAGTCTGGAATGGCACCATTTTGCTCTTAAAGTTTAACCAGAGAGTGTGGCCTGTTTCTATTTTCTGGTCACTTTAAAGTACTTTACTTTTTAGTGGCGTCTCTTGGCTAACTTCTTTCTCTCTATTAAAAAAACTAGGAGCAATATTTTTTCAAATACTTTTCATCATCATGAAATTGGCAAAAGAAACATCTCACTATTTCTCAGGGCCTTTTCTTCCCTGCCTGACCCAATCCTAACCCAACATTACCTTCATCAGCTACTCAACATTTTGTCATTCACTTTTTGGGTTTCATTTTCGGTTTGTTATTGTTCAAACAAACTAAATACTGTTTAATAACTTTGAGTTTTTTCAGTTGTTACTTTTGTGTTGTCTTTTTGAGATAAACTCTCACTCTTTAGGCTGGCCTTGAGTTCACAGACACCTCTATGGTTCAGCTTTAAGAGTACTGGGATTATAAACATGCATCACGATCCTCTTCTCATACTAGTGATTTAGAAAAAAAAACATATTAGAAGGCTTGAAAGGGGAGGAAGGCCAGGGTAAAATAGTGGCAGTCACTCACCTGCTTCAGTAAACATCCCTGCTTGATGATAACTCCTCTGAATTCTTCTTTTAGAATGACATCATCATCACTGGAGTTCTCCTCACAGAAGAACCCGCTGTCTGGCTGTTGGGAAGCAACACAGCAGGTTCTTACTGGTCTCAGGCATGTTGCTATACTGATGTCCACACCCCTCCTGCCAGCCACTGTGCCTCTCAGCTGTTGAATAGACCCTGATCTGAAGTTTCAAGGTTACTCTGGGTTTGCAGTCTAAGCCTCTGTCATCCTCTCGAAACTGATTGCTGCTCCTTACGTGTGTCTAGTCAAGTGTGACCATTTTCTATGGTCCTCCAGGAGATATCCTAATTCTGGCTATCAATGTCTTCTTTCTCATGGGAAGTCATGGCCACTTCTTTGAAATCAGACGGTACTCTGACGTAACACCCTCCACCATAATTTGTCATCCAGCTCCACCCAGCTCCACCCAGCTCCACCCAGCTCCACCCAGCTCTACCCAGCTCCACCCAGCTCCACCCAGCTGTCGCCTTGAGAAAACCAAGGGCATAGGTACCATCTCAGCCCCTACGGTCAGAATAATCGGTGGATTTTCTGAGCTCTGAGTAAGTGATAAACCACACAGAGAAGTTGCTGCTGTGGGGAGTTAAGTTAGCACCCTTCACTGAAATGGCTATAAAAAGCTAGACCGAAGGTCTGAAGCATAGAACAGGACTGGTGGTGGAACTTCCCCAGAAGCAAAAGAAACCGCTGTCCTGGATGTTCACTTCTTTGGTACAAGCTGGATGGTTCTCAACGGAGCTTTCCTCACTTCTACATTCTGACCCAAAGTAGAAACAGAACTGTCAAAAATCCCCCTAGAAGTCCACAGTTGCAGAAATTGTCACGTGATCCCTACCCAGGCTCACGTTACATAATGCGAGTTTAGCAATCTCAGGAAACACAGCATTAAAAAACCTACAAGACGACGGGTCAAAGCGTATACAGGAGCACAGTGAACATTTTATAGTGTTTTCAGACAGACAGACAGCTCAGTACACTTGTGGTTTAGGCAGCCCTCTGAAAAAAGACATCACAGCAGGAGGGATCATTTCCTTTCCATGGGTCTGTTCCCTTTGTCTAAGACATGTACCAAGCATTGGAACACAGTTTAATTTTAATTAAGATAAATTAAAATTAATTAAATGATTGCATAGAACATTGGTTCTCAACATTGGTCCTGACCCCTTTGGGGGATCAAACAACCCTTTCACAGGGGTCACCTAAGACCATTGGAAAATACAGCTGTTTATGTTAGACTAGTAACAGTTGCAAAATTGGAGTTATGAAGTATCAACAAAAAGTAGTTTTGTGGTCAGGAACCCCATATGGAGGGGAACTGTACTAAAGTGTCACAGCATTAGGAAGGTTGAGAACCACTGACGTAGAATAAAAATGGTAAGATTTCAAAGGTGGGTGACAGAAAACGATCCAGATAAACAATAATTGTCTTAAAACTGCTCACTTAGAAAGAGCAGCATTTGAGGGAGCAGTGGGGAAGTCTAGAAAATACTGGTGTAAGAGACGCTTTATGGGCCTTGTGACATCATAGCTTTTAATATGTTTTTAAAATATTTGTTTACTTGTGTGTGAGAGAGGGGTGTGAATACCTAGGAGAGTGTGCATGCCACGGAGTGGGGATGGAGGTCAGTGAAGTACTGTGGCTCCTAAGGAAAAGGCTTTCCCTACAGATGCTCTCCTCCAGCCAGAGGAGTTTCTCCAGTGCAAGTAAGGCAACTTTGCTCTATCTGGGAATGATGTCTCTGGTGACAGTGTTACAGCTCCTCTGTGGAAACGAGAGGTCTCCCCAGCAAAGCCAAGGAAGGCCACAAAGTCACAGGGCATACCAAACCTCACATGAGAGATTTATTGGGAGGGAAAACCCCAGAAGGCTAAGAAGCATCAAAAAACTGGGTAGAACACAGGGTTTTTATAGGGTCCCTTGTCAGGGTGCAAGGGTCACTTTCTAAGATGGCCTGCATTGGAGGGATTATGTGGCCTGATCCTTGGGGTAAACTCAGGGGTTGGTGGGATTTCTTTTTTTCTTATTAGGCAGGACTTGGCCAATGTTCTGCCTCTGGGCTGGGAATGTGCATTACAGCTGTTAGGAAATAGGCCCCGTGGCTGTTGGGAAGTGTGGAGGCAGAACCTGAGCAGTGGAGGGTCTCAGAAGGCCTGGCCATGTTTCTGCCTTGAGGGCTTACAAAGTTTACACTGTTTAGGATGGGGATTCACAGCAGGAGAAAGCTTCAGTTAGTGTAAAGAGCCAACACAAAGGGGTTGGCTCTCCCCTCTTACCATACAAGCTTGGGGAACTGAACTCAGGTTATCAGGCTTGGTAGCAAGCACCTTACCTTCTGAGCCATCTCACCAGCTTGTTGTTAACTTCTCTTCTCCATCCATCCCTCCCACCCATCCAGTCTCTTTTAGACTAGACCTTCTGTTTGCATGTGTGGCTATAAACTGGTTATCCTCAGAAAATCTGCCCCAGTCCTATGTCAGGAAGCACAAGTGGCTTTGCACACTTACAAAGTAGTAGAAGGCATCAGCATTGTCCAGGAAAGGGTTTTCAGCTATTCCATCTGCTGCATTCTTGGACAGATCGCCAGCAGGCTGCAGGTACCCTTCGCTGAGCAAGGAGGAGGAGATCATGAGGCCTTCCTGGCGATTCCGAACTTGCTTGTTAGAAACCATCCAGTCAATGACTCCACTACCTGGAGGAGAACATCAGAGGGAACGCTAAATCTCTTTCCCAGACTACAAGCCACTGACTGCCATCCACACACTGGCGCCAGTGCACGGAAGTGTCATCTGGTCTCATCTTAAAAGAAAATTATTGAGACTGATATTTGAGAACAAAAGGAATCATGCAAAAGTTAAAGCATGTGCACGCACACACCTTGACACACTCACACACACGGAGACATAAATATTTATGAATATATGCATATGTGTATACAGTACTTTAAAAAGAAATATGTAAATTATTTTTACTGAATCACAAATTTATTGATCTTGTATATGACACTAGATTACTAGATACCAGACAGTAGGGGCAGGTTGACTAGTGAAAACGCAAGCATCAATGTTAAAGAATTTTGCTGTAAGTCAATATTGTGGTGCAACGAATGACTGGGTCAAAGCAGAAACTGATTTACAGAGAAAGTAACTGGGCCGAGACCTAAAATATGAGAAGGTGTTTGCAAGCATTTGAGACAGGAGCTGGGTGCCCAGCATAGGTAGGAATCACATCACAGCCCGTGAGACCAGAGCCCAGAGATGGAGCGAGAAGGTGTCGAGGTGGAGAAGGCATGAGGTGTGAGGAGGAGAAAGATGTGGGTCAACAAGGAGAGTCTGATGCTGCATTAGGAAATCTGTCAACAAAGAGACGCTTCAAGTTATTGATTATCAAGCAGCACAATGGGATGTGCGTCCTAAATTAGATTTGGATTATAGTACTTGTGTTTGTCGTCATGCCTTTTAAAGCATCGGGCGGTGACACTGAGTGGTCACGTGACTTAGCTTTCTTTCTCAAGAGAAAACTTCACAGGAAATGAAATGAAGCAAATTTATTGGTGGGATTATTCTCAAGCTAAAGACGAAGCTTTGCATTCACAAAGTGTGCTCTTTGCCACTTCACCCAGTGATGCCCAAGATCTCCCACTAGCCCTGGGTCACTGGAGCTGCACCGTTTAGTGTGGGACACCTTAAAGAGCTATGATCCCTTCCAGAGAGTGAGCCCTCCATGAGTTTTACCCCTAGAATTTTTTACCCCCATTTCTTTCTCTGTGAAGACAAGCATTTCTCCCTTCAATCCTCACACCCTTGAAAAAGAGGTAGCAACTACTGGCTTCATTTGGAAAATAAAAAGCTTAAGACTCAGGGAGTTGGAATAACCTGAGGCGTCAGTGGGGTCTGCCCTGGGCCTTCATTTTGTATATCTCACACTTGAGTGGTGCTTGTTTGAGTAGGTGTGCTGGAATCTGAAAGACGCCCCGGTTCTCTGTCATGAGATAGTCAAGGCAACCATTGCTTGTGAGCACTCAGTGCTTCCTAATCTCTGCCTCTCAGCTCAGACCACCTGACTCACATGAAGATTCCAGTCATGGAGAGTTCTAGAACCTATGATGACCATCCACATGAAGGACTTGAGTCTTAGCGAATACTCTGAGACTCGAATATATTCAACAGAAAATAATTCTAGGCTAGATCTGCCAGCCAAGTCTACATAGCGACCCCTTCTTATTCCTTTGTCCTGGGTTCTCTCATAGTGACACCAGTACTATGGCCTTAGGGTCCTGCCTTGCTTTTGTTGTGTCCATTAGTAGCTTGATGCCATAGCTTAGTCCTGACTTGATGCTAAAGGGCTACTGCTTGCATTTCCTGAAGCTCCCTCCAATGAGGTACTGTGCCATGGTGCAAATCACATCCATTCCTCTTCACCTTCCTGGCTCTTACCCAAGCCATTTTCAGTGGACCAAACATCTCGGGTGCTTAAACTGCTATAATTCCTCCACACTGTATCCCTGTGGCATTTCTTGCAAGGATGCTTACTTACTATGCAGAGTTTTTGACATACTCCCAAACTGTACTCCCCATTTTGCTTTCTTTAAAGAGCCATCAAATTTTCCAGCTGGTCAGTTTACTTTTTCTAGATTATATTCTACACATTTCCACCATAACTGACCATCAGAAGTCTTCCCCACAAACTCCCTCTACTTTGAGGCCAAACTGAGGCACCTCCCCCCCCCCACCCACCCACAGTCACTTCAACAATTTCCTTAGCTCTTCGTCATTTCCAAAATCATGCTGTTCTTACTTAGATATCTAACCTCTTTAATCATAGTAACTACTTGAAAGCTTAGCACTCAAAATGCTTTGTATGGGTCAGGTACTGTTCCACTACAAAACAACAAGCCTGAGAGGTAGGTGAGCTCAGCTTTTCCCCCACTTCATAGATGGAAAGCCCAGAATGACTGACCATTAGCCTGAGGTTTTGTGGGTAGTAAGCTGCAGATCCAGGGTTTGAAACCAGGCCGTGTGTTTTCAGTGGATGCATTTTCACAGTTATGCCATTCAGCATAAACACCTAATGCCCTACCATGCGCAGTGTCTGGTACCCTATAAGATTACTATTTAGATTTTTTACTCTACATATCTAAATTCTTGTTCATCACAGCATGGGTTGCAGTCCATAGAGCTGTGCCCTTTTCCAATACTTCTTCAACATAATGGCAAATACTGAGGAAAAGAGATGGTTAGTCATTATAGCTGTGATTCTGGAGTCTTGAGCAAAACCAAAGGCCTTTTGTCCCATTATTACTCCTTCTGCACAGGCAGAATCCTTTTCTCTTGCTCACGAGTCTGCATTCCGCACCACTGCACACAGCCGGCCATGGGAGAATGCCACTTTCCCTCCTCAGCTGTGCATTTTACCTGTGAAGCAGTGATTAAAAACCTTCTTGTCCTTCTCCAGATTCAGTTCCTTTATTCCTTTTTCGGGGTCTTTCATAGAGAGGTACAAAGCCCTGCACAGAGATAAAATAGAGGTGAAGGAGGAGCATTTCATGGTGAACCTCTCAAACAGGCCTTTGCAAGCTAAGTTTCCACACTCCAGAGCCTACTCTGTCTGTCAGATCAGCAGTAGTTGAAGTGCGGAGTTCTGACTTGCATAATCATGTGGCCTGCAAAGGGTTTAAGCAGATGTGTTTAGTATCCTTTAAATTCATTAATCTCCTTGTTGATTTTATCCTGGTGCATGCGATGAAGAGTTGGCCTATTATTTGCTAAAGCTTGGGAGTTCCCAGGGTCAGGTTTGCAGGAACAAAGATCTTTAAAGGCCTCCAGTAGTTTGGATCTGGCATGTCCTGCAAACTCCCATGCCTGAAAGGCTTGTGCCCCAGCTTGGTGCTGTTTGGAGGCAGTTGAAGCATCAAGAAATGTGGCCAGCCTGGCTTTTTTTGTGAAGTTCTGTGCATGGGGACATAAAGACCAGAGTTTGGAGACCCAGCAGCCACGGAGAAAGCAGGACACAGTATTTTGTAATGTCAGCACTGGGCTTGGGGGAAGAAGGATAACTGTCAGGCTGTCCAGCTAATCTAACTAAGTCAGTGGGCTCCAGAGAGACGTTGGCTTAACAGTCAGGAGGAGAGCACGAGAAAGGTGTCTAAAGTAGCCCCCAGCCTTCATATGCACCTGTACATATATACACATGGACCCACATACAGGTGCACACCCATACACACACACAGTGGGAGCTTTTTGAGTTATTTGTGGACATGTTCCCGAAGGAGAAATGGGAATCCAAACTCTGTTTTTTTCTCATATCTCAACCACAAAGTGGATAGGTATGCTATATTAGTCATATCTGCCAGGATGTACTGGCCCAATCATCACTGTGGCACTAAAAGCAATAGGTCAAAGGACACACAAGGACCCACCATAAACCTCTCTGTTTCCCATGCTGATTCTTCTGGATATTTGTTAAAGCAATGGAAATATAAGTCTCCCAACTCCTCACAAGCTTTTCAGTAGGCCATTGGTTACCCTATACCTTTTTAAAAGTGATTTTTTAAGCTTATTTTTTCCCTGAAAGTGGCAAGGTAAAATAGTGGCCTCTTACTTTTTGTCCCTGGAATAATAAACTAAATCAGAATAATTCTAAGTCACCATGCTCTCGTGTAGTTTGAACACCTTTGCCCACTTAATTCTGACAGTGTCAGCCAATCGCATGATGTCTGAAACCAGCGGCTATGGCCAGACCAGATTTCTTCTCTTGGGATCTTACCCACGTGAGAGAAGTGCTAAGTCTCATGAAGCTTAACATGATTCCATTCCTGTGGCGTGCAAACTTTCACATTAGTTGTACAGAAAGTTTGTGTCTTGTCCCCTCTCAGAGACTGCTTTTAACTCCAGCCTGCTTGAACTGAATTCTTATCAGATGTATTAAACAGCCAACATGAGATTCTTTCTAATGAGTCTCTTGTTTCAGGCCAAGCTTAACATAATGGGAAGTTATACCAAGAGGAATGGCCGTCCCTAAGAAAGAAGCTCTTGTGATTAGAGCAGATGTAAGGAACTGCAAAGAACAAACTTTCCAGTCTCTCCTGGGGCCTAGGACTACCTGTTGTTTCCTGCAACCTCTCTTTCACTAATGTCAAAAGGTGGAAAAAACAAACCCAGAAAATTACCCTAAGTCAATTGTCTCTGGCAGACGAATGGACCTCCTTGTGGATTTTCTTGCAAACTTCTGGCCTCCTTCAATGCATTTAATGGCTTTCTTGATGTCCCGAACCCAAGCATCTCTCTCCTCCAGGAAGGCTGCCTGGAAGAAGTGGTCCTGCTGTTTGTTTGTAGTGATTTTTAACACAAACTGAAAATCAAAAGATATTCCATTAGAAATAACCCCCTTCAAGGTCTAAGGCCCTTCATAAACCAGCAGTTGATAAAGACCTGTTCCCGCAAAGAGAGAGCCCAATGCTAGAGTAACAACTATGTGTTGACAAGAGGGGATGCTTATTCAGAAAACACTGCTAACATCAGACAGACTCCAAGGTCACCAGATGACACATATTTGACCATAAAGGGGAGCCTTAAGAATGGAGAAGGAGGAGAGAGGTAGGAGAGGTAAAATTTAAGAGTATCCAAGGTCAACAGGTAACACAAAGGTCTTGGTGGCTCAGGATATCAACTCACCATCCGTTTGCCAAAGTCTTGACAGGGGCTAGTGAGAGTGCTTCCTTTCAGCGGGATCATCCCCTTGGGACTGTTGTCACTTTTCTTCTTATAAAACTCAATTCCATCTTCTAACAGTACAACCCACATGGGTTTCCAGGTATTAAACACGCTTCCCTGTAATAACAAGAAAGAGATGAGAAGCTGGCACAGGCAGGCCAGTCTGTGACCTGGACTCTCCACTTAACAGAACAGATTCATACTTTCCTGGAGTTAATTTTGAAAGTGCTTTGTGACCATCTCTGTGGACACAACATGAATCCTTCTAAAGTGATGACCTCTTGGGACACCATTATATCTCCTACCAGTCCCTTCTAGCTGGTCACTCCCTGACTGCCCTTTTTAAACTCTGCCTTTCGTAGCTCCCCCTCTGCATCCTTAAGGCTCATCTTAGAGACCAACTGGTCAAGACTTTCCAAACTGCCCTTTGTAGCCTTGAACTGAAGATCACCTTCCTCTTTTCTCACTGACTGTTCTTTGCATCCTAAACCTTGGCTGTATGCTTCTTTACAGAGTCAGTCCAGGATAGACTTCTGCTACTATGATTTAAAAAAAAAAAAAAAAAAAAAAAAAAACACTGACCCAAAAGCAACTTGGTGATAAAAGGTTTGTCTCAGCCTATGGTTTACAATCTATCGTGGAGAAAAGTCATGGCAGAAGCTCAAGGCAGGAGCCTGGAGACAGGAATTGAAGCAGAGGCCATAAAGGAATGATGGTTATTGGCTGGTTTTCCTTGGCATGTCCTGTTACTTTTCTTAGATCCTTCTATATTTCCAGAATGAGCCCTTCTTTATAAGTTGCCCACAGGCAAATGTGATGGAAACTGTTCCTTAGCTGACATTCCTTCTTCCCAGATATGTCTAAGTTTGTGTCAAGTTAACAAAGCCTAAGTAGCAACTACAGTTAAGTTGCCATCAAAGGGCTGTCTTTCCTTGCCAGAGATTAACATTATAGGTCTCTCACTCCCTCTTGCCATTGAGTACATAGCACATGTTCATTAAAATGAAGGCAGAGAAGACTATTATCAAAAATGCCAAGTTACTGAGAAATATGGTTGGTCCTTCTCACTGTCTACTCATTACCCAGAGCCTTTACCTTCCACCACCCTTTACTAAAACCACACTCTTCTTTCCCAACTGCTGTGAGGAGGAACTATGACCAAGCTTTTCTCTCTCTCTCTCTCTCTCTCTCTCTCTCTCTCTCTCTCTCTCTCTCTCTCTCTCTCTCTCTCTCTCTCTCTCTTTGGGGGGGAGGGGCGGGTGTCAGTGTATCTGTGTGTCTATGTGTCTGTGTGTGTGTGCATGTATATACACATGTACTGTCACAACATTTGCATTGTGGGGATTAGTTCTCTCAAAAAGAAAAAGAAAAATCCAACAAAATACCTATGGTTGCCTTTTTTGTTCTTTCCAGGACATAGGTAGAAAGTAGAGTTTGTGACATTGCTCAGCTAAAAGGCTCTTGCTTCCAAGGCTGAGGACCAGAATTCAAACACATGATAGGAGAGAACTAACCAACCACTCTCAGGACCAAAGGCATGTCTGGCTCTGTAAATCAGACCAAACACCTATGGGTGGGAAGCTCATAGGCTCCAGTGTTGAACCTACTATGGTTACTCCACTAAATGAACAAAGAATCAAATTGCCCCTTATTTGTGCCTCTTTTCCTGTAGATCAGTGAAAATTTTGTGCAGTAGACAGTGGTTTAGAAGAAACATACAGCTGGTTAAAGGGCAGAGAACACATGTCAGTAGGTGTCCAGCCACAAATGGAACATTGAGGTCACACACCCTCTACCCCAGGATCAAGCACCCTTGCAGAAATGGGTATGAAAAAATTTAAAAAGCCTGAGGCCAGGGAGGACCAGAGGAAAACAGTCAACTGGACGTGCCAGAGGCACATAACTCATGAATTCACAGCAGCTATGGTCACTGCAAAATAAAGTGGAAGGAGTTGACACGCCCAATTTATCACTGGGGGCCTATAGACATCCATGACCTCAGGAAGGAACATCCAGTCTCCCTTAAAACTATGGGTCCTGGTGGGTGAACAACACTCTGGGGGAAAGGTAGAATAAATTAGAGTTAATGGGAAAGAAAAGAGGACAGGGCAAAGATGCGGAGACAGATGTGGAAGGAGCTGAAGGAGTAGAGAGAAAATATAATGAAAATGTATTATATGAAACTATCAAAAAATTAATAAAACTATGTTTTTAAATTAACCATTGTGGCTCTATCATCCAGCTGAGCAATATGCCCAAAGAAAAGAAGGCAAGGGTAAGATGGTGGCCCCGGCCCCTGCCATGCTTTGTCAAATGGCCCCGCCACATCGGGCTGCAGCAGTAAAGAGCCATCCTCTGTAAGTAGTTCAAAGTACTGGCTGACATTAATGAGTTCACTCAGACCCTGGACAGGCGAACAGCTACTCAGCTGCTTAAGCTGGCCCACAAGTACAGGCCAGAAATAAAGCAAGAGAAGAAAGCTGCTGGCAAAGGGGATGTCCCACCACCTGTCCACTGAGCAGGGGTCATTACAGTCACTACTTTGGTGAACAACAAAAAGGCTCAGCTGCTGGTGATTGCCCATGATGTAGACCCCATTGAGCCAGTGGTTTTCCTGCCTGCCCTGTGTTGAAAGATGGGGTGCCCTACTACATCGTCAAGGGAAAGGCCAGACTGGGGTGTCTGGTCCACAGGAAGACATGCACCACTGTTGCCGTCACACAGGTTAACTCAGAAGACAAGGGTGCTCTGGCTAAGCTGGTAGAAGCTATTAGGACCAATTATAATGACAGATATGACAAGATCCGTTGTCACTGAGGAGGCAACATTCTAGGTCCTAAGTCTGTGGCTCACCTTGCCAAGCTAAAAAAGGCAAAGAACTTGCCACTAAACTGGGCTAAATGTACACTAAGTTTTCTGTACATAAATATAATTACAATTTTTTTAAAAAAATTAAGCATTGTGCTCTATCAAGGAGGTCCTTTCTTTTCTCTATGTTCAGAGGGTTTAGAAAGTAAAGTTCTTGGCCTCTATCTTTAACTGACAGTGAAACACTTTTGTGACTACCAAAAATAGAATTATCAACCATTTCTCAGGATATCCTGGGAAATGCATATCATGAAACACAAGGCTCCCTTATAAGGGTCCATTTGTCCAAAGGAAAACTACGTATGCAGAGAGAATGGTCATTTTGCCTGTCCAATCACTTCCTTTACTCTAGGCCTAAAATAATTTTTCCTGCTAAAATGTGCTATCTTTTCCACCCTGGAAGAAAAACTGACCAGACTAGCAATGACTAGCCTTTTCCAAAAATGAACACTATGACAATACATGAAATAATTTTAATTAAATTCTCTCCTGGTTTACAACTTCAATTATTTAAATTTATAAACCATATATCATGCAAAGTAATAAGGAAAACAGTCCATTTTTCAAATGAACCACAGCATTTAATGGGTATGCCATTCAAGAAGACATCCAAACATCCTACAAAAAAAAGTTCAACATAGTTAATAATCATGGAAAGGAAGATTCAGAGCACAGTGAAATACTGCTATGCACTCAGTAGAGTACTTAATGCTTATAAAGGGTGAGAACTGCCTCCCTGAATACTGAGGTGAAATAGTTGGAGCACATGCCTGGGGCCTATAGAGGAATGTCTGCCAGTTCAGGTGAAAGCTAATTTGAAGTCATTATGATAAACAGGAGGCAGGCACTTTGTACAAAGAGTTATATTGCCACTTATAAAAATTTAACTTTCTCCCAAACTCGAAAATGAGGAAATTTGGAGTAGCTTCTCTGTCTGCTTGCAATTGCTACAAGCCACCACTTTGTCACTCAAACAGCCTACTCTTGCCCTATACCTTTCCCTTTCTGTCCTCAAGTTTCTGTTCACCTAAGCCTGAGGCAGAAGTGATCTGCCCTAGCCCCCTTGCCCAGGTAATGTGAGATTGGGAGAAGAGTCCTTCTCTCTTAACTCCTTCCCCTTCAATGCCATCTTCATTTTGGTCCATGAGTAGCTGCTTAATTCTGGAATCTGGCTCAATTTCTTAATACAATTTTCTAAGAGTTTGCAGTTTAATATAGATTAAAGATGAATAGATAAGTAGGTAGGTAGGTACACAGAAGTTAGAGAGAGAAGGAAAGAGAGGGGTGATAGCACTCTTAAAATGATGTCTGAGACCACCATTGCTCCAGATTTTCTAATTTTTTTTCATATTTTAAAATACATGCGATATATTTTGAGGATAGAAACTAAGTCTAAACATGAAATTCATTTGTGAGCCATATACAACTTATACATCCAGCTAAAAAGAAATTTATATAATATTTCAATCATTTTCGGTTTTAGGCTATGAGCCATATTTAGAGTTCTCACTATATATGTCGTCATCCTCGTGGGACCTGGTATAATGTATCTCAGTGCATTATATGACACAAAAAGAAGCTATAATGATGAGTCATATGATCATATTTAAAATGAACTTTTGTGAAATACTTATAAAAACTGAAAACAAATGGAAAGTTCATGATAGTCATAATATACCATCATTGAGTTAAAGGTGAATGTCATTAATAAGTACTCTTAAAGTCCATCAGAACACAAAAGCCAAGCCAAAGAACCAGTCTAGAAGTCCATCACCAGGTGAATGAATAAAGACCCATACACAATTTTATGAAGCTATAAAGAAAAATAAAATTATGGCATCTTCAAGAGTGGATACAACTAGAAACTTAACTGTGTTAAGTGAAATATACTAGACTCCAAAAGTATCACATGGTACCTAGATTTAAAGTTATATGTGTGTGTTGTCTTATTGTGTTTCTCTGTCTCTGTCTCTCTGTCTCTATCTCTGTCTCTCTGTCTCTGTCTCTCTGTATCTCTCTGTGTCTGTCTGTGTGTGCACGTGTGTGGGTGTGAGCATGTACACAAATGCATGCATGTACTCACATATGAAACTATAAAAGACACTGTGAGAAGAGAGGAAGAGGGTGCAAGAGAATTGTGAAATGAAGGAGGTAAGGTAAGTGGAAGGGAACCAGCTAAGGAAAGGGAACCAGCTGGAGGGTATGAGAGCCACGGAGGAGGGGACAGGAAATTAGTAAGAGCAAAGTGTGATGATGCAATAACAAAATGTATGAAGATGCCACTACTCTCTTTGCTAGACCAAAATACATCCATTTAAAAGTAGCTGTGTATGGAGTGTTCACTAGTGTTGGGCTATGGGATACTAGGGAAAGGCTGTAAATCCCTGAAATAACGAAAACAGAAAGTCAAGAAAGGTGTCTAGAGCTGGAAAGATTCATTAGAGGTTAAGTTCCCTGGCTCCTCTTACACAAGATTTTCTGAACAGTACAATGTGGATGAGCAGGTCATAAACAGGCATAATATATCTGCTTTGAAAACAGATCTAGACACAAAATGGTGGGCCATTGCAAAATTCACCCCTGATACTAGGGAAAGAACTTTAAAGTACATGAACTGTTTACAGGGATCAACCGAAGAACGGACAGAGGGACTGGAAAACTACATTACAATGGATGGCATTAAGTATTTTAGGAGATACACTTGAGTAGACAAAATAATGTAACAAAGTTTTAAAATAACTTTAAAAAAAAAAGAAACAAGCTGTGTTAAGTCCTACCAAAGACATAGATGAATACGATCACACATTTGAATGATGACTAATCTGTAAATATATCCTCTTTTAAAGGTACATTTAAAGGTAGCATTTCTAAACCACATTTTGCTAGGCAAACTTAAGATGTAAATGTAAAAGGGTAATTTTAGGAGTGGTCAGCAATTCTTTCCTACAGCTACATTTATCAACCACTCTGTACATGTGTCTCTGGAGGAACAATGTTCTCAAATTGAAAATGAAGTCATGCTGGACATGGTAGAATTTGCCTGTAATCTCCAGCTGAAGCAAACTAAGAATGCTGAAGGCAGTTTGAACCTCATAGTGAGATACTGTGTCAAAGCCAGCAACAAAACTATTAAAGAAAACTGAGCTAGCCCTTTGAAAATAAAGCCAACAGGTTATGGAGGTAGTTATTATGTGTGGTCCCCTGACACGAATATCTTCTGACCTTGACCTTACTTATGTTCCATTTATCATATTTGTTTCAGTTACAAACATATTTCAGAAAATTTCACCTCAACTCAAGTGAAAACCTCTGGTTTCTTTGTGAACTCGGTTGTGCCGTGTGATGTTTTTCTGGAGGCTGTCTTATGAGAGGATGCTTTGCTTAAACAGACACATGAGAGGGTGCTTTGCTGAAGATGGCATGTTAAAAGGCATGTGGTGTTTTGCTGGAGTAGATGCTTGTGAGGCTTCATGATGTTTGGAAAGAGTGTATTAATGGAAACCCGTAAACACTGAGAGGAAGCTTTGCTAGGATTCCCTAAGCTTCACTGGCTGTGCACTTCGCTGGTCTTCGCTCGTCTTCACCTCAGAGAGAGAGAAATATGCCTAAGGACTTCTTGTGGTATTCCAGCTGATTCTGGCCACTCCCGCTGATTCATGCTGACTTGGCAGAGCCTTGTGGTTCCTGCTGAATAGAGCTGCTACTGATTCATGTTTGGTGGTTGCTATTGGATTGGACTGCTGGTATCCTGACAACAGAGTGGAATCACCCCCAATGAACTAATTCTAAACAGGTCCATAAACCCCTTTTCCTATAAACCTTCTTTCTCGCTACCTCTGCTCAGCAGGCTAGAAGGGAGATTAAAGTGTTCAAGAACCCTAAATAAAGTAGATTTAGAGAAAAAATCTAAGGCTACAAACTCCAGCATATCATTCCAGGACTAAATCACTCAACACCGAAGTCTAATAGCAAATTGGATGCCCGTGGGCATCATATGGTGGGGAGGAAAGGAATGCTGGGCTCCTGTGACAGCCTACGGAGAAAGTTGCCAGCCTGGGAGAGATTTCGCACAGTTCTGACAACAACCAGCCATCTTCCAGAACACCCTTGACCCCAGACAATGATGATCAGTGATGGGCAAGATTGGCGATGGGCGGGGTCAGTGATGGGCGGAGTCAGTGATGGGCAGGGTCAGTGATGCTGTCCTATTTACACAGAAACTCATGTCATGACATGAAAACAGACTTGGACCTGTGCTGCACTGAATGCAGTCTCTGCTCTGCTTTTCACAAGAATAGACTTCGCTCGTCTTCAAGTCCCATGCTTCTAGGGTATGTTGGAGACCGTGATAGCTACAAATTAACTGGGGCCTGTTTAGAAAAGAATGGCACAGCGGTACTATCTCTTCAGGAGAGTTATTGATGAAACTGAATAGTTTTAACCCAACAAGAGACAGGCAAATGGATAGGTATTTTCTCCAAAGGTGTTTAACTTCTGGAATTTTTGTTGTTGGCAACAGTAAGTTTGGGCTTTGTTCCACTAGTTAGAAGTCTTAGAAAACAAGTTTTTCATCAATCAAAGGAAAAAATAGGTGTGTGAGCTCTCTGACAATAGATGCATTGAATGGTAATTGTGTATTAAGCAAAATATACAAGGCTCAAATGAAAAACTCAATTACATACTTCACACACCTAGATTTTCACCCATGTTGTGGCACTGCCATCCCTCTGGTCTTCTATGACCAGCTCACTCTGGCAACCTGTTACTCTTCCTCAATGCTAATGTAATCATAACTGCTAGGATCGTGGGTAATGTGGTCATAGAACGACCAGCTTAGCTGAGCTCTCTTCCCTTTTTCAAGTACCTTAAATGTTACTACAATATGGAACCTTGATTCCCTGCTCTTGGCAAAAAAGTTCAGTCCAGAAATTTCTTATGTTTTAGACCTGACCCATGTGTTAAGAGTATAAAAAAATGAACACAGTGCCTTCCCCATTCTCAAACAGTTCAGCTCTAACAGAAGGGACTATAAGCTCTCATTCAGCATGTCCAGCTTCACTGACAGAAGCCACCACTGGAGGCTCGGTGCTGAGGTAAGCAGACTGAGTGTGCAGGGCCCTCCCAGACACTTCCTGGAATGAAGATCTCGTCTAACTTCCCCTTTGCCTCACACTCTCATTCCACATGCCTATACAGAGCTCAAGTTCGTAGGGTCCGATTATGATCAGAACTATGTAAGAATGGTGTGCCATTACACTCCCCCCCCAACCCATGGCACATTCTGTTTAAATTGAGAACGTGTTAAGTCAGTCTTTCACTTCTGTTGCATTATGAACCATATCATCCAGTTCCCTACTTGCACAACTTCTCAGACACTTGTATGACATGTACGTAAGTTCTTTGGAAGCAAAAGAATGACCCTGCCCAGTAGTGTATTTTTATATGAATAAGTTCTATCAAATTGGATTTTCCCTTTAAAAAAACGAGGTAAGCTGTGTTTTTTCAACTTGGTTTCCTGAATTTTAGATTTGTGGTCACATTTCACCTTTGTCTGTGGGCTCTGTGGCCTTAAATAAACGGTTCTTTTTTTTTTTTTTTTTTTTTTTTCTAAACAACAGTACCTGCTTCTCCTCATAAACATGAAAGGACATGATATGCTTCAAAGAGATTAGCACACTGTTAGCTTGTGGTAGGGCCTCAAAAATGGCCACAATACAAATAGGTTAGGGTTCAACGTTGTGAACATTACAGTTGAAATGACTCTGGCCTGAGAGTCTCCCTGGTCACATTCATCAGAGAAAAAGAACTCTTTGGAAAAGGAGGCCTCTGCGGATTAAACCCAGAAGGACCACGGGAAACATGGTTACAGTTGTTACACACAGTTCGGGATTATGCTAGTGCACAACCACACCAGCTCCTGGTTCCACATCACAGTGCCAGGCTTTATCTTGGGGACCTTAAGCAAGGCCTTCTGCCCCTGTGTAGATCAGCTCCCTCCTCTGCAAAGTAATGAATTAATTGTACCCATTTCCTAGGATTAGTTACCAGAGGAATTTTCTGTTAATGTGTTAATGCACAGGATGTTTAGAACTGTCCCTAACATGGTGAACATATATGTTAATGGCCAGAAGGAAACAAAAAACTTCTGGAGATTGTTTCCTTCTGTTCAGAAGACAACATGGATCTAGAAAAAAAAATTCTTGGATAAAATTTTCAGTCTGTTCTTTTCTTATTCCAGACTCAACTGCTTCTGGTTCATTTACTCACTTACTTCCTTAGCTTTCCTTTCCTTTCTTTCTCTTTCCTTTCCTTTACTTTCCTTACCTTACCTTAACTTACCTTACCTTTCCTCACCTTACTTACTATAACAATATGATACACATAAAATACTTTGATCAACACCCTCTACCCTATCAGCCTCTCTCATGTTCTCCCTACTTCCTATCAAACCCTTTCTTCACAACATCAGCTCAGTACTGGACTCAACAACGTATACTATTTTCCATAAGTTTGTGGAACACCCTCCCAGCCCCCGTCTTTCTATTTCTCAGACCTTGGTTTCTGGGCTGTTAATCAACCTCATAGGACATCCAAGTCTTAAGTTGATGTTTGAGTTTGTCCTTCAGTACCTAGTAATTGCTGGATTGTTGTCATGGAAATTAGTTTTTGGCCATGAAAGATATAATGTGAAGGAATATTCTCTTGTTTCAAAGTTATGGTTATAAGAACATCTGATCACATGCATTCCATAACAATCAAAATATTCATTTCTCAAGAAGAAATCCTCCAGTCAGAAAAAAAGTTATTATACCCAATGTTATTTGCAACAAACCTCTGTCTCTCAGAGCACCATGGCATCATGGGATGAAGATTTTGCTATTAGGCAAGCCTAGGTTTTATTCCAAGCTTATAGCTGGTTGACAATGAGCAAGTCACCTACTCTCTGTGAGGTGATGGGACTAGAGATGATATAACAGCCAGATGTACCTACAGGGCCACAAACATGGCAAGACTTAGGGCAAGGAGTGCTGTTTAGAGTGAAAGAGTAGACAATTAACAGTCACTTTTCTTCTCCTTAACCATAATCTCTATTTAAAGGTCTTAGCTAGGGGTGGGGTGGGAAGAGGAAACATAAGTTGTGAAATGTGGACAGTTATATCTTACAGAACCAAAGGAGAAACATGGGCTCATGTGATGGCTCAGTAGGAAATGCACTTGCTGCCCATGCCTGGTGACTTGAGTCTAATCTCCAAGAACCATGTGGTGGAAGGACAAAAACAAGCCCCACACATTGTCCACTGACCTCAGAATAGTGTGGTGCATGCTTACCCACAGAGACAGACAGGGAGTCAGCGAGAGTAGGAAAGACACATAGATACAGGGAGAGATAGAGATAAAGAGATACAGAGGAATACTCACGGAGACAGACACAGAGGAACACACACACAGAGAAAGAGAGAGAGAGAGAGAGAGAGAGAGAGAGAGAGAGAGAGAGAGAGACCCAGAAACAGGGGGAACAAGGAAGAGACATGTTAAAATTTACATACCATTGGCCATCAACCTGAAGACTTGACAAAATTCCTATATCAGCATAAATATTTCGTAAGACATAGGAGAAGAACATGTTTAATTCCTATGCCAGAATCTTGAACTGCATAGAAACAACAAGAGCAGAGCATGGAATTTCTTCCATTAGTACTACTTGGCTTGCTTGCATCTGAGCAGCCACACTGCTCAGGAGGTCTCCTGGTTCTGTCCTCAGGGCTTGGAACCATCACCATCTCAAAGGCCACTGGTCTGTGTACTTCCTGATATCTACCTTCACTTATGGGCTACTCTCTGCATCCTAGGTTCCTAGGCAGACAGATAGACAACAGACAGACAGACAGAGTTTAACCAGCATGTTATATAACTGAAAAAAAATTAAAATATACAGAAGCTAAGAATTTTGATGCCTAATTAAGAAATCCTGGTTTCAGGTTTATACCCCAAACTGTCAAAAGCACCAAATCAGAGGACTGAGGAGACAGCCTAATGGTAAAACACCTTTGCCTAGCCATATGCAAGGCCCTGGTACTGAGTTCTGACACTGGAAGAAAATTCAAGCAGAAGTAAGGTGCTAAGTTATAGTCATATATTATAAGATAGATCATCTAAGTGGCCTGAGGAACAGCAAAAAAAAAAAAAAAAAAACATGAAAAGATGCATATTAGATTTAATGTAATGTAAATTTAAGTGTAATATTAATGAGTATTTCCACAAGAGCTATGGGTAATGTACATTGTGGAAATACTAACATGAGGTTTCACTATGCTCTCTTCTACAGTCTTTTCTTAGACTGACACTTGTTGGTCATAATCTGAGAGAAGAACTGTGACTAATTAAAAATGCTTCATACTCCTGACTCTACTGTTCCCCCTTTCTAGTGAAAAGGCCTCACTTAGTGAAGACTGAATCATCAATCATCTTTATTTTTGTAGTCTAGTGACTATAAAATATAAGCATACAAACTTTATAATGGCAATTTTGTCATTTTGTATTAAAACAAGGCATAGCCTGTGAGGCAACCTAGCTGTTAAAGGTCCCTGCCAGCAAGCAGCATGGCCTGGAAAGAGAACAGACTCCTGAAAGTTGTCTCCTGACCTTTTATTACACACACCATGGAACATGTGTGTCTGTTCAAATACACAAACACACACACACACATACACACACACATACACACATACATATACACACATACACACATATACACATATTCACACAAATATACACACACATACACACATACACACACATTCACACACATATACACATACACACATATACACATGTACACACACATAAACACACATACACACATATATATCACATACACACATATAACACACATATACACACATTCACACACACACACACACACACACACACACACACACACATATACTCTGATCAGGAGAGTTCATTCAGCATCAGTTCCTATCCGCTCTCAGAGAGGGAGGACATGGATGACAGTTACCAATAATACCTAGCTGTTCCTTTACAAAGGATATTTCAAATTTCAATTATCCTTAGAGAATACACTGAAGGCCATATGTTCTCTGGCACCAACTCAAAACTCTCACCAACACAGACAAACCCTAAACACTAGTGGAGATGAGCTTTTCTTCAGAAAAACCTTGGGGTGCTTAACAGAGAAGTCAATGCCCAGGGGCTAGAGAAAGAATTTCTCCTGATTCTGTCATACCCCTGGGCCCTGGCATCTTAGTCTCTTCACAGTTGAATAAAAGATTCTTCTAATTTGAAATAAAAAATGAAACCAGGCAGTGATATGTCCCACTTAGTGTCCTATGTCCATAGACATAGAACGTTTTAAGCTAAAAGGAAACAAATGAAGAAACAAATAAAGACGCAGCTGAACTGGGCTGTTCATTCCTGAAATCCCGAGGTCGTCGAGACTGAGACAGGTGGCTTGCCACCAGTCCAAAGTTAGCCTTGGAAATATATTAAGAGCTATAGTGTAAGACCCATTCTCAAAAATTGATTAACTAGCTACTTAATTAACTGCATTGGGTTTTAAAAAGATCAGAGTCACGTTGGCATCTCATTTGCTTAGAAAGCTATTTATGAGTTTAGTCAGAAGCAACATTTCCAAGCTGCTGAACCCCTCTGGCTCCGTGCTAGTGTGTTTGTGCTCAGAGTGTTGCCCACAGGATGCCAGCAGCCCCGATGTGTGAATTCACCCAATGAGGAACTTTCACAACTCAAAGCACACACAGCAGCAAAAGAAAAACTCGACTATTTTTAGTATTCTCATATCTCCACTTCTGTTCTCTAAGATGATGGTCTGTTGTACAAATTCATTAAGTTGTGGGTAAGAAATTACAGCCAACACTCACCGTCACCACCTGAAGCCACCTCCACACCCTTGAAACAGAGACATAAGGTCTTTCATGCAGTACAATGGGAGAACACCCAAGAAATTAGCCACACTGTTTTGTCTTCTTGTTGTTCACTCCGACACTGGCCACCCCCAACCCTTCTACAGCCCTGTCGATTTAAATAAAAACCAACAGTCCTCTAAGACACTTCTCTAACAGAAAACTTTGAGACGTCTTCACCCCAGAAGGTAATGTCTAGCTGTTGCAAAGTGTCTTAAATCGTGGAAAATTAAATCTGGATTTTAATCTTCCACACCCTGAATTCTGGGATTCTCGGGCTCATAAGGGTAAACTGTGCTGAAGCCTGAACTAGACTAATTCTCTTTTAGGAAAAAAAAAAAAAAAAAAAAACATGCAGGAACACGTGGAGGCAGCCCCATCCCAGCACACTGGCATTGTGATGCAATATTCTCATCCCAACCCAACATGGATGATCCAACATGAAACATCTCTGGAAAGGATGGGCAGAGTATAGAGCAAACACTCCCCTGTGAGTCCCTCTCTACGTCCAGCCTTGTAAGTGACTTCCCTACTTACCTTCTTCACAAGGTAGCCCTCTCTGATTCGCTTTGGCTCCATGCCTGGTGGATAGACGCACTGGTCCACTCTTCAGACAAGTCCCGAGGAGCTCAGTCTCCTCTAAAAGCCGAGGTGCTTGTGGGCTGCCCTTTTTACAGTGAGGTCTCTTTTGCAACTTCTCTTCTGCTGGTGACTACATGATGACATCCTTTTCCCCTCACTGGAGTGACGAGTCAGAAAAAGGAACTAGATAACTGAACAGCCCATGCTTTCCTAAGGATGGAAATAATAAAGTACAGATTAGTCAAATATTTACCCATATGTAAAACTCTTGTCCTAAAGAGAAAAAAAAATGATAAAAAATGAACAATAAAACTTTATTGGTTGATACTTTCCTGCTTAGGAATTGTTCTTAAAATATTTTAAAAGGTACTTAATAAAAATGCCCAGAAGCTGTCTCTATCCCCACACTGACATGTAGACCAGCCAGCCCGAGGAGTGCTTGCCACCCCCTCTTCATTGTCCCCACCAATTCTAGGAGGCCCAGCTGTAAAGAAAAATGAAATCATGAAATTTTCAGGTAAGTGGGTAGAACTGGAAAATATTATACTAATAGAACCCAGCCTCAGGAAGACAAATGCTTCATTTCCTCTCTCGTTTATGAATCCTAACTCCAGATCTTTAGATTTGCATATGTTACCTGTAGTAATAATAGAAATCAGGAAAGTAGAAAGAGGTCATCTGAGGGAGGAGGGGAACAGTGCACTCTAGAGATGGGTTTAATGGGATACAGCTGTTATCCCTATTAATAGGAATATAGAAAGGGCAAAGTGGGGGACCCGGTTTAAATGGGAAGAGAAGAGGAAAGTTAATACAGAAGAGAAAGAAGAAGAGAGAAATAGCACTGAGGATGTTTGCGAAAGTCCTGGAGAAAACATTATTTCATATGATTATTTAATAAATACATATATGTTTTGTGTATGTGTGTGTGTTTGTGTGTTTGAAATGAAGTTGTACCACAATAGCCACAGACTATCTTACAAAAACACCACTGTCTGGCAGGCATGAGAAACCTCTCTTCAGATTGTAGGTCAGAGAGGTCCAGGAAGCTCTCAAAACAAGAATGAGGTGTATTTGTATACACTTTTAATCTCAGCACTCAGTAGGCAGGGACAAGTGGGTCTCAGTGAGTTGGAGGCTAGCCTGGTCTACATTATGAGTTGCAGAATAAATAGAGCTACATTGTGAGACCCTGTCTAAATTAGGGGACAGGAAATATCTATTATGGCCTATCGCCATTACCTTTGGATGCCTACCAGATCTCGAAAGTACAATTTCATTGCTGAACACAACACATACTTCAGACACAGGACTTGGAAGACTGGAGGTAGAACTACCAGGAAGTCTCCATGAGAACTAGCTCTCATAGTATCAAAAGGTGCTGTACAAGCTGTCAAGGGAGAAAAGCTAATCAACAATGGTATCCAGCTATACAGCCTCTGAACCACAACAAAGACCAGCCCAGCAAGCTGCTGCAGTGCTGTAGTAGTGGCACTTACATTTTGGAAGTAACCAACTGTCTCAATGGATTTAGGGCTCACATAATAGGGTGAAATTCATGCTTGGCACTGTAAGTCTATTCAACTGCCCATTGCTGGACAGATCTTAGATTCTAGGGGGGAAACATATTACTGTCATTTTTCTAAAAACATTGTCTCTAAATATATCCTTAATACTTACACCCACATGAAAGTGTAGCTCTTGCCCCTCATCGAAGATGCTTCTTTTTGCAGCACACTGAGATTATTACAAAAATAAACAACTAGCCAAATTCAGAGAACATCTAATCACAGGGCTCCTAGCCCCAGCTGATATATGCAACACAACCCTTATACCTAAGGCTTAGGGGACATTGTGGAAGAGGGGCAGAAAGACTGTAAAAACCAAAAGACCAGGACACCTATGCTTAGTAGTATCTTCTAGATGGAACAAGGAAGCTGCCCCTGTTAGACTTCAACAATATGGTTGTTTAAATATGATGCATATAATGATATCAGTTGATATACCAACATGGACAGGGGACATCTCACAGGACCCCACCCCCAAAATAATGAGCTACAGTCAATTAATGGCTGCTGAGAGATGGAGAATCAGAATCTGTGTTCCCCAGAAATAAGCCCCCTGATAAGCCTTTCCCAAGTGGCCAGACCTAAAAACATGGACATAAAAGCAACACCAAACAATAAATGGACTCTGTATGTTTTATCAGTATTTTGGTTGCTTTGGGGGTATTTGGGAGGTTACAATAATAATATAGAGGAATATGTTATCAAGTTGATCGATTTGGGAAGAATATAGGAGAAATTGGGAGGGGAAAAAAGAGGGTAGAAAATATTTAAATATTGCTCATATATGAAAATCTCCAAAAATAAAAAATATAAGTATCTGCCTAGCATATGAAAGGGCCTACTCTTAAGTGCATGTCTGCTTTTGTGCCAGGCATTATAGCAGACATTGTTCAGTCAGCCTCATTTAACTTAGTCATTAGAGAAATCCATGGGGGAAGTATATCACTGTCTTTTATAAATAAGGAAACTAGGACTCTGAGAAAAAAGGTGTTTGTCTCAGGTTGCACAGCAGGTAATAGCTAAAGCCAGAAGGAAGGGCACCTACACATGGTCCTCCCAGTGTAATCAGAGCAGACTAAGAAACTAGCAGTATTCCACCCCAGGTTTTACAAAAGAAATTTCTTTAATAGAGTGTCTCAAACTTATTTGACTACAGAATTATTTTTGAGCAATCTTAAATGACATTGTATTGTAAATTAACTTAAAAAAAGAAGTCTAACAACCCCAGACCTCAGAATGCAACATGTTTGGAAATAAGGTCACCACAGATGAGAGTAGTTGTGAAAAATGAGGTCACACTTGGACATAGTGACAACAAACTGTTCATATAAGGGAAAGAGTCATACAAACAAGAAACCCCATTGTAAGCACAGAGGCAGGATTGTAGTAATACATTTATAACCCAAGAGATGCCAATGTTAGTTATTCATTACCTTCCATCAAGTTACCATCATTCTGAGATAAGGCCTTCTCATCAGCGAGTTTAACAGACATTAGAATTTATTGGATATTGAGAATCTGCTGGGGTGGTTTCTGATGTGTTAAGCTAGTTAACTAATTACATAGAAGACTACTGACAATCTGATGGCTGCAATCGGTAGAAACCAACCTTGACTAATGAAAGTGTGAGGAAGAATTATAGAAAGAAGCCAGGTCTGCAAAAAGTGTCCTAGCATGATAGGACTGCAGTGCTGTGGGCAGTTTGGGAGGTTACAGATACAGAGACCCTGCTTGCACCTAATCTTGGGCTAGCTTTGACTCCATAAATAACCATTCTGTTGATCATCTCCACGTGGAAACTAATATCCTGTGACTGATAGACAAAAATCTTCTGTAACTTATCAACTCATCAGAACTTCATCTTCTACCAACCCCAAACTAAAAATGTCACCAGATAACATCGAGGCCCATAGGAAAGATACCCACAATCTGTGTAACTTCTCTGATGTAACCGCCAATGTATTTTTAAATGCCTTAATTTGTAACTCACTTTGTTCTGTTGTTATTATAAAAAATCCACAAAACTTCTTCCATGTTGGAAAATTATATTTAGGGAGATCTGAATGTATGCCCATGGACCATGGTCTCTCATAGTTTCTCCAGAATAAACTGGCTTTTATTCCTTTAAATTGGGAGCTGTTTCATTTGATGACAGAGACAAATAAGAATTTGATGAAGAAAACAAGATGATACATAAACTTGAAGGAGGAATGAAAACTAGTGTCTCAGGAAAAAAGGAAATATGGCAGCTCTGGAAGCAAGATCTACCAGGAGGTGATTTTAGGATATCAAGAAGACAGTACACCCATGGCTTTTAATCCCCAGAGTTTCTGAGGACCAGGCTTCTGATGGGCCTTACCTGACCTCAGACTCCCTCCTCTGGAAACCAAATACATGCAATAGACCCTGAACAATAGAAAGAATGGACTGTTTCCCAAGAGTGAACCCCAGGTTTGATAAGCACAGGAGGTAACTGAAAAGCAGGAAAAGAATCTGAGAGGCTGTAGAGTTGGAAAGAAGTCATTTGACATTTCAAGGGGAACCATTCTCTTCAGGGTTCAGCACTGTTTCCAACAAGCATCACTACCTCTGTTTTCAGTGTTTTATACAAGTACTCATCACATAAAATTCCAAAGGTTGCTAACAGTTCCCCATTACACTAACACTGATTAAAAATTATGAGAAAATATAGCTGGATGAAACAATCAATGTTTGCCTCTTGTACAAAACAGAAATATATAAAGATGGTGATTTGATTTGTTTGTATTCAGACAGGCATTTTAGTGTATCTAGAGAGACAATGGAAGCCAACTTTCTTGAGTTTACCTGTCTCAATTCATGGCCATTCATGAGTTCACTGATCTCTCAGCTTATGTTAGATTTGAAGTTGCCCTGCCTGCCCACCATATGACTTCTTAGCAACACCTGCTGGTCAATCAAGGAAATTCTCAACCAATGTCATCATTCAAGATTTCAATTCCTGATTTCCAGCATGAATGTAGCAGCTTGCAATCCCACTGACAATGGCAGGGTGTTCCTCTTTCTCCACATCCTCGCCAGCATCTCCTGTCACCTGAGTTTTTGATCTTAGCCATTCTGACTAGTGTGAGGTGGAATCTCAGGGTTGTTTTGATTTGCATTTCTCTGATGAATAAGGATGATGGACATTTCTTAGGTGCTTCTCAGCCATTCAGTATTCCTCAGCTGAGAAATTTTTTAGCTCTGTCCAACATTTTTACTATGGTTATTTGATTCTCTGGAGTCTAACTTCTTTGTATATCTTGGACATTAGCCCACTATCGAATGTAGGATTGGTAACAATCTTTTCACAATCTGTTGGTTGCCATTTTGTCCTATAGACAGTGTCCTTTGCCTTAGAGAAGTTTTGCAATTTCATGAGGTCCTGTTTGTCAATTCTTGATCTCAGAGCATAAGTCACTGGTGTTCTGTTCAGGAAATACTCCTGTGCCTGTGTGTTCCAGGCTCTTCCCCACTTTCTCTTCTATTAGTTTCAGTGTATCTAGTTTTATGTAGACATCTTTTATCTACTTGGACTTGAGATTTGTACAAGTTGATAAGAATAGATTAATTTGCATTCTTCTTCATGCTGACCTCCAGTTGAACCAGCACCATTTGTTGAAAGTGCTGTCTTTTTTCCACCAGATAGTTTTAGCTCCTTTGTCAAAGATCAAATGACCATAGGTGTATGGGTTTGTTTCTGGGTCTTCAGTTCTATTTCATTTATCTACCTGCCTGTTTCTGTACCAATATCATACAGATTTTATCACGATTGCTCTGTAATACAGCTTGAGATTAGGGATCATGATTCCCCCAGCAGTTCTTTTATTGTTGAGAATAGTTTTCCCTATCCTGGGGTTTTTGTTTTGTTGTTGTTGCTGTTGTTGTTGTTGTTGTTGTTTCAAATGAATGTGCAAACTTCTTTTTCCAACTCTTTAAGGAATAGAATTGGAATTATTTTGATGGGATTGCATTGAATCTGTAGATTGCTTTTGGCAAGATGGCCATTTTTACTATGGTTTCTCAGAAAATTAAACAGTACTACCTGAGGACCCAGCTATACTACTCCTGGAAATAACCCAGGTGATGCACCAATATATAACAAAAACACATGCTCCATTGTCTTATTTATAATAGCCAGAAGCCAGATGTCCTTCAACAGAAGAATGGATACAGAAAATGTACTCCATTTACACAAGAGAGTACTACTTAGCTATAAAAACAATTACTTTATGAAATTCTTAGACAAATGGATGGATCTAGAAAATATCATCCTGAGTGAGGTAACCAGATAACAAAGAACACACATGTTATGCACTCACTGATAAGTGGATATTAGCCGAAAAGCTCAGAATACACAAGATATAATCCACAGACCACATAAAGCTCAATAAGTTGAAAGACCAAAGAGTGGATGCTTCAGCCCTTCTTAAAAAGAGGACTAAAATATTCATAGGAGGAAATACAGAGACAAAATGTGAAGCAGAGACTGAAGGAAAGACCATCCAGAGACTGCTCCACCCAGGGATCCATCTCATATACAGTCACCAAACCCAGGCAATATTGCTGAGGCCAAGAAGTGCATGTTGACAGGTGCCTGGTATGGCTGTGTCCTGAGAGGGTCTGCCAGAGCCTGAGAAATACAGAGTTGAATGGTCTCAACCAACCCTTGAACTAAGAACAGGGTCCCAAATGTAGGAGTTAGAAAATGAACTAAAGGAGCCAAAGGGGTTTTCAACCCTACAGGAAGAACAATAATATCAACCAACCAAACCCACCAGAGCTCCCAGAGACTAAACCACCAACCAAAGAGTACACCAGAAGGATTCCCATGGCTTCATCTGCATAGGTAGCAGAGGCTGGCCTTATCAGGCATCAAAGAGAGGAGAGGCCCTTGGCCCTGTAAAGGCTCAATACTCCGGTGTAGGAGAATGCCAGGGTGGGAAGGTGGGAGGGAGTAGGTGGGTGAACACTCTCCTAGAGGCAGGTGGGAGGGAGTTGGGAGAGGGGGATTCCAGAAGGGAAACTGGGAAAGAAAATAACATTTGAAATGTAAGTAAAGAAAATATCCAATAAAAAATTGCATTTAAAAAAAAGAAAAAAAATTTCAGATGAGAAAAAAATTAAAAACTTTAATCTTGTCAAAAAATTTCAATTTCTAAAAGGTCATCCATTTCATTTAGATTTTTCAATTAGCTAGTCCCACCTACATTAATTAGCTGTCAAGATGTCATAAGAACATGTTCTATGCCAATCGGATGGGGTCAATTTTTCAAAGAAGATTTCCTCTTCCAAAATGACTCTTGTTAGTAATAGGTTGATAAAAATCTAATCAACACAGCCAATTGCCAATTCCAAACACTAACATATCACTGTTAAGCTATAACATGTCTTTACTTATTGATCCCCAAGATCTCATGTTCATATTACAATATAGCATATACTACAACTTTAAAAGTGTCATTGTCTTAAAATGATTTCAACCATTGAAAAGTCTAAGATCTCATTAAAAATCCATTCTCTTCAGTGTGAACTACCGTAAAAGTTATATACATTCTTATTCTAAGAGAGAAGGAAATGGCTACAGTCAAATCAAAGGAAACCAAGTATCCTGCAGTATAAAGGCTCAATGTCTGACATCTGAGACTCATGTGTGATTACCTGGGTTTCAAAGTGCTTAAGTAGACCTGCTTCTCCAACTGCACCATTCATAGCAAACACACAGCTTGTCAAGTAGAATCAGGCAGGTTCCACCCACCCCTTCCACTGTCTTTGACAGTCATTCTACAGCTGTGACATCTCCAGTATGCTAGGGTATCCACTGCAACTGAGGCTGTCCCTTCAACAATGGCCTGTTCTGGGTAGTCCAGGAACTCAGATTCTGACAACACAGTACCAAGCCTCAGCCTCTTTCTGTGACACCTTCAATCCACGGGTTTTCCTGTAACTAAGGAAAGTGAAATTATGAAACCATCGGGAAAATAGATAGGACTTGGAAAACTTATACAAAGTGAGGTGACCCCGGCCCAATAGAAAAATGTTGCATGTTATATTATTAGTGCAAACATACTTTAAGGTTTTCTATTTCTGTTTGCGTGGCATGGAGGAGCCATAAGGCTAGAAAAGTGGCATTGACTGAGTCTGGAGGGAAGCTTTGAGAGAGGTGGCATGTATGTAGAATATATGTGATACAACAGAGTTGTAAACACTTAGTGTCAGAACATTGAAGTAGGGACTCAAGTGGGAGGACGAAGGATCGTAAGTGGTAGAGAGAAGGATTAATGGAAATTAAGATTTATAAAAACTATATTATATGCTAATTTTTAAATGGAATTTTTAGAAGCTTAGATTTCTTATAAAGTACACTACTTAGATATATAATGCAAATCCCAGAAGCCATAGACTATTAAATGCAAAGTCTTGATGCTGGGGATATCTTTCTGTGTTATGTACTTTTGTCAGGGAGGTGCACAAAATAACACAGGCATTTGTTTTTTTTTTTTTCATTTGAAGAACTTTATTTTTAAAAAAACAAAGATAAATGTACAAATTTTTAAGCATTTTTTAAGGTTTGATAGTCTGCATTAAGATCTTACTAGTTACAATGAGCAAAAAGTACATGCAAAACAGGATGTAACCCGGAATTAGTCAATGTTTTCTGAGTGTGTAAGGATTGAGCCTAATGTTTTGTTTTGTTTTGTTTTGTTTTGTTTTCTTGAACTTCACACAGTTTGTGTGTTGTTTCTGGGGCAGTCCAAGCCTCTGGGGTTAGCATCCCACTATCAGTGACTGCATATTATGTCTGTTATTTTGTAACTGGGTTATTTCACTCAGGATGATATTCTCTAGATGCAACCATTTTCTTGAGAATTTGGTTAAGTCATTGTTTCTGATGGCTGAGTAGTACTCCATTGTGTAAATGTACCACAATTTTTGTATCCATTCATCTACTGAAGGACATCTGGGTTCTTTTCAGCTTCTGGCTATTATAAATAGAGCGGCAATGAACATTGTGGTGCATGTATCTTTGTTGTATATTGGAGTGTCTCTGGGGTATATGCCCAGAAGTGGAATAGCTGGATCGTCAGGTAGTACTATGTCCAATTTTCTGAGGAATCACCAGACTGATTTCCAGAGTGGTTGTATCAGTTTACAACCCCACCAACAGTGGAGAAGTGTTCCTCTTTCTCCACATCCTCCCCAGCATCTGTTGTCATCTGAGTTTTGGATCTTGGCCAATCTGACTGGTGTGAGGTGGAATCTCAGGGTTGTTTTGATTTGCATTTCCCTGATGGCTAAGGATGTCGAGCACTTCCTTAGATGCTTCTCAGCCATTCGATATTCCTCAATTGAGAACATTTTGTTTAGCTCTGTACCCCATTTTTTAATAGGGTTGTTTGATTCTCTGGTGTCTAGCTTTTTGAGTTCTTTGTATACCTTGGATATTAGGCCTCTATCTGATGTGGAGTTGGTAAAGATCTTTTCCCATTCTGTTGGCTGCCGTTTTGTTTTCTTGACAATGTCTATAGCCTTACAGAAACTTTGCAATCTCATTAAGTCCCATTTGTTAATCTTTGACCTTAGAGCTTGAGCCATTGATGTTTTGTTCAGAAAATTTTCTCTTGTGCCTATGTGTTCTAGGGTTTTCCCTACTTTCTCATCTAATAGTTTCAGTGTATCTGGTTTAATGTGGAGATCTTTGATCCACTTACACTTGAGCTTTGTACAAGGAGATAAGAAAGGGTCTATTTTCATTCTTCTTCATGCTGAGTGCCAGTTGGACCAACACCATTTGTTGAAGAGGCTGTCTTTTTTCCATTGGATGTTTACAGCTCCTTTGTCAAAAATCAGGTGACCATATACGTGAGGGCTCATTTCTGGATCTTCTATTCTATTCCATTGATCCACATGCCTATTTATGTACCAGTACCATGCAGTTTTCAGCACAATTGCCTTGTAATATAGCTTGAGGTCAGGGATAGTGATTCCTGCATATGTTTTCTTGTTGTTGAGGATGGATTTTGCTATTCTAGGTCTTTTGTTATTCCAGATGAAGTTGCACATTGATCTTTCCAACTCAATGAAGAACTGGGTTGGAATTTTGATGGGGATTGCACTGAATCTGTAGATTGCTTTTGGTAAGATGGCCATTTTTAAAATGTTGATCCTTCCAATCCATGAGCATGGGAGATCTTTCCATTTTCTGAGATCTTCCTCAATTTCCTTCTTTAGAGGTTTGAAGTTCTTGTCATACAGGTCCTTCACTTGTTTAGTTAGAGTCACACCAAGTTATTTCATAGTTTTTGTGACTATTGTGAAGGGTATCTTTTCCCTAATTTCTTTCTCCACATGTTTGTCCTTTGAATATAAGAAGGCTACTGATCTGTTTGAGTTAATTTTATATACAGCCACTGTAACACAGGCATTTGTAATTGTTCTTTCTTTTCCACAAGAACTTGGCGAAAAGACCCTATTTCTGAAGATACCGAAATACTTTTTTTACAAATTGTAAGAAATTAAGTTGGAACTGAAAAGGAAGCTTTCTTCTTGCTGGCTAGCTTTCATATGGCTAAAAAATGCTATTTACCCTTCTGGAAGAGACAAGAAATCAATGGCCTAAAATTGCTTGGAACACTGTGAGGCAGAGAACCAACCTTCTGGACAATCTGCAAGGTGCCCGCTGGATGACACTGTTGTCATGGGGTAATTTACTTCTTTCTGCTTACATTCAATACCTGCTCCTCAAGAGGGAAGTTACAACCTGTTCTGTCAACCTAGACAGAAGCCCAGACAAGGGGAGGTCCTAAACCCTTAAAGGCAACTTTCTGTTGTTTCACTAAATGGACATAGTATCAAACTGTTTTGTAAACACTTTTGTTTCTAATCATGGCTTAATGCATCTGTATTATTCATAGATGCTTTTCTGCAGCAGATGATGGTTAACACAGAAACTCGTGCCTAAAAGTGCTGAGAATATGCAAGTATGGAGGTCTCAGTCCTAAACAAGACACATGTATAACCTCCTCCAAGGCTCAGGGACATTATATAAGAGGGGCAGAAAGTGTACAGGAGTGTTGCAAAATACTGTCTTCTGAAAATGACATGACTATTGTGCTCCTGAACTCACAGCAATTTCTATGTGCACAGGACATGCACAAGATGAGGCTCATCAACATTCTATCGATGAACGATACACTCAAGAGCCCCTGCCCCTCACTGAGGAGCTAATGACAGTTATTTGTTGCTGGAGTCTGGAAAATCCTTTCCGTAAATACCATAGCCACTAGTTCCTAGTCGCTATGCCAGTAAATAAACCCTCACCCATGCTCAGGCAAGCAGCCCCTTATTGAACTGAGTGGTGACAAAAAATATAGAAGAAAGGGAGCACAGTGGGTAATATCACTTCTCCGGTTTGACGGAATCTTCTGCTGAATCTCCCAAATACTCAGAAGACACTGAAGGGGGCCAGAGTTGCCATCAAGGAAAGTACACAAAACTTAAGAAACACCATGTGCACCTGTTGCTGTGATAAGAGATGTCCCCAGACTCACACAGCCAAGGACATATGTCTACATCTTTATGGCAGTCACTAGATACTAAGGGTGTCTTGATTCTTCCACATTTTCAGACAAACGACGTCATAAAACTGGCTTCCTAGGACACCGCTGCTTGGAGCTCAGGTATCACTTGTCCTTCTGACATTTCCTGTTCACTTCGACATGAGCTGGTGGGATTAAGTGCAGCTGAGGTCACTGAAAGAGTTTTTGAATAAGCTATTTTAGAAGTCACTGACATCATCAGCTCAGAGCTGGTATTCCTGGGTCAGCACCTCATCCTCCTTACAGCAACAACAGTATGGTTTTAGCTTATCATTGGCTGCAAAGGTGTGGTCACCAGACACTGGCGAGTCTCCTGATATCTAGCGGTGAGACTCTCACAGAAATCTATAAAAGTTTCTTCCCAAATAAATCCCAGTGAAATGAAACATCAGAACACGATTGAATTATAAAAAAACAATATTAGAATGCTAAAATTTAAATCATGTATATACAATTTATTATTGTTCAAATCACTCATTTCTTTAAAGGACACTTACATGGGGGAAAAGGTAATAGTTGGATTTATGTAAAGAGTCATCAGATAAGGTTGCATAGACTCCACGGGATGAGCTGTGAGATTCATACCTAGATTCTACAAGTCCCACGAAATGATGCTCTCTAATTTTAATAACACAGTTAGTCTTGTTATTATTCTCCTTGCTTTATAGTTGAGGCAGCCAGATAGAGAAATTAAATAGCTTGCCCAAAGCAGCACCATTCCGAAGGGTGACAATTGAGACTTGGCTGAGTTCTTCCTCACTCCTGGAGATTACAGACTCGACAATGTAATGTCACCTCCAGGCTACCTTGACTGGTACCCAAGGTAAATCATTCATGAAATTGACATTGGCTCCCTCAAATCCACCTGTCCATGGAGGAAATGAAGCTCCCCTTAACTTTTAGTTTTTTCATGGTATTTCCTACTATGGAAGGAAATAAGTACAATGGAAGCCCTCAATAAAATATTCTAGAGTGGTTTAAATCTTTATTTTCTTAGCACTGACATTTTTTAATTTTTTATAGATTTTTATGGGACAGAGTTTTTAATCTCTTAGCAAATCTGAGGAAAAGAAACAAGTTTTTACTCCAAAGTGGAAAAGACCCTCACTCCAATGACTGTCAAGACAATAGGAACCATGTAGTGAACTCTAGCCATCTGTCTTCATAAACAAGACTTGAAAAATCTGAAAACACACATGTTTACATAAATCCAACTATTAACTGTCTTGAATTCTGCCCATTTTAAAATTATTATTATTATCTTACAGAATTGCACTAATATTAGTCCAATGTTTTTTCCTCCTATTCTTCCATAAGAGTCCCAAGCTCCATCGACTGTTTGGCTGTGGGTGTCTGCATCTGTGTAAGTCAGCTGCTAGATGGAGCCTCAGAAGACAGACATGCAGGACTCCTGTCTAAGAACATAACAGAATAGCATTAATAGTATCAAGGATTGGTGTTTACCCATGAGATAGGTCTTAAGTTGGGCCAGTTATTTGGTTGGCTATTCCTTCAGTCTCTACTCCATTCCTCACCCCTGCATTTTTTGTAGGAAGAATAAATTTTGGATTGAAAGTTTTGTTGGTACATTTGTGTCTTTATCACTCTACTGGGTTTTCTGCTTGACTACAGGAGGTGGCCTCTTTGGGTTCACTGGCCCCAATGCTGTGAGTCATAGAAAGGTCACCCCACTTGATTCTTAGGTACTTCCCATATCTCAGGTCTCTGTCGTGTCCTGGAGATGCTCTCCCACATCTCCATTCCCATTAGTTGCAGACTTTATTCATTCTCATTGTCATCTGGATATCCCCTATCCCTCCACCTGGTCTTGACCCCCTATTCCCTTCCTCATCTCCTCCCAAAGTAGCCTATGGAACTGAACAGTCTTCAAAATAAGAAATACAAATGGTTAATAGGTTGTTCCAGGTGTTTGCAAACCCTAAAAGACCACCAAGGAGGCATTTCCAACGTAATCACATTAGAGTCTATTTATTACAAACTCAAGTCTGGGCTTACTCACCACTGGGAAACAGGTTGGTTTGGTGAAGCAGCCCTGAATTCTCATCAGGAAAAGGTTTTATAGGAAATGAAAGTGAATGGCAGGGGAGTCCACCCTGGCAAGCATCTAACTAAATATCCATTGTGAACCTGACAGGTGGGTGCTCTGAAGCAAGAATGTATACAATTAGGAACAGTCTGAAGTACATCTGAAACAATCAGACTAATCTTTGATTAACTGTTGCTAAGAAGATGGAGTAACTCTGGGAACACCACACTGAGGCAACTGGGCCCAGAAAGACAAATGTTGTAAAGTTTTAACTTTGTGAGTTTAGCCTGGAGTGTCTGCGGAGGCCAAGATGCTCTTAAGAGGTCATGAAGGAATAAGAATGCCAGACTGTGTGTCTGCATTGCCATTGAGGTTCCCAGAAAGCAAGCTCCTCAGGGGACGCAGAACACAGTTCATTAATGGGGGTCTTCAGCCCATGTCTCCCAGGTGGGAAACAGCAAAGTCTGAGACAATTTCTGTGTATCCCAACCACCTGTGTACCCAGGCACCACTGGAGTAGTGCTGGGAGTTAGAAAAAGGGGAAAGGGGTCCTGATCTGTCCTTTCCCTCTGGGTGTTCACAAGCCAAGCAGGAAGGGAAAAGCAGGTCCCAGGATGGGGTAGAACCTGGTTTGTTTCTGAGTGAGTGCTGGGAGTGAAGAGGGGCCTACTCCATGAGATTTAGGCTCTTCATGATGAAAGGCTCCTCTCACAGCAGTCCTTGGATAGACAGACAGTCAGTGCTTGTTCAAACTTCTTTATTTCATGGTGGATTAAAATGTATATACCTTACTCAGAGTGAACAAGGAAATGCCCATGAAAAGAACTTCATTGGCTAAACACTGGGAGCCTCATTAGATATCTAGATGCCTCTTTAACATGGAGAACTCTGGGTTTTTATGCTGTGTGACTGATTGCCATGGTCTTCTCAGCAAGGTGCCATTGCTATGTGTTCCAGAGCAGGTAGAGTTTGGCAGGAAGCCATTCTCAATTTTGAGTTCCACAGGGTTTGTGCTAGCTTAGCCTTACCAGTTCTTCTGCCTGGTGGCATGGTCCACTTGCACCATAGAAGAATACACTCAAATGAGCAAGCACAGAATGCAGTGGTAAAAGGGTCAGAAAAGACTTAGACTTAATCAGGGATCAGAGCAGGAGATGGTGGAGAGGGATTGAGAACAGGTTAACAAAACTTAGGAGATATAAAATTTCCACAAGAAAGCCTACTCTGTAAGCATATATATACATATATGTGTATATGTATATATATATACATATATATGTGTGTGTATATATATATATGTACACATATATACATATATATATGGAGGTACCTAGCATGGATAGATAATGTGGCTCCCAGCAGCCATGGCTTCTTAAATAAAAATTCCTGTCCAGTATCCCAGTGTAGGTTACTTCCTTGTATGTTGTTGGTCAGGGAAATCCCAGAAGCATCCCAAATGGACTATTGCCAAACTGAGTACTAAGACACCATTGTTGAAGACACCAAACATTTGTTCAAAAGACTTAGAAAACTCTTGCTGGATCTGAGCTTGAAGCATGCTCTCTGTGAGTGAGCTTTAATAGTGCTAGGTGATGCACAGGCACCCAGCTGTGTAAGTCATCAAAGGTCTTGCCCAGCTGTAAAGCCTGTGCACTGCGATATTCCCCTGTCAGTTATATGTAGGCTTAGATTTTTCAAAACCTACTTTAATAAAGGTTCATAAATACTTTAATCTCCCTTTCAGCACATACCCATCAGAGGCAGTGGAAAGGAAATGTTAATAGAGCAAAGAGGGATGTAGACCTGCTTAGAAATAGCTCTTTTGTGCCATTCTAATCTTTGTTGTCAGGATATCAGCAGTTCAGTGCATAAATTAGCAGTGGTAGTTCCATCCAATAGCAAACACCATTCATGAAACAGCAACAGCAGTTTTAGCCAGAAGAAATCTACAGGTGCTGCAATCAGCCCCAATCTGCAAAAGCAACAAGAAGCCACCAGATTATTACAAGAAGTTTTTTGGTGAATTTCTCTCTATGAAGTCATGACAACTAATGATCAGCAAAGAAGGCAAGGTGAACCAATGCCACAGCATTGTCCAATGTCTGTTAGGTTATATTTATACCATTTCCAAACATTATGTGTCCTCTTAAGCATTCACTTCAGCAAAACATTACATGCCCATTTCCAGACAGCTTCCAGAAAGAATCACATGTCTCTTCTCAGAAATACTCTCAAAAAACAGTTTCCAGAAAAATATCTCATAACACAACTGAGTCTCCAAAGAAACCAGAAATTCCCCTTGCAGTTATCAGTGCCCACTGGTATAACAGTGGCAAGAACTTTATGAGAACCAGCTGTTTTCTGGTTGAAACTGAAGATTATTTCTAAAAGGGAATTAATGTCTTAAACTCTAAACACCCCATGCCTGGAAAAGTCATCATTCCTGAGGGGAGGAGAAATAGACTGTTGTCTAAATAAAGGGACATGGTGCCAAACTGCCGTCTAAATATGTACGCTTATACCTACAAATTGTGCTGTTCTCTGTCTTGATGTGTTGAAGTTGGCAACAGTTGATGCAGAAACTCACAACTATTAATGTGCCAAGAATAAGTGACTGGCGAATGTTCAGCCCTACATAGCACACTTTATTACCCTTCCCCCAGCTCAGAGAGTATCATAGAAGATGGAACAAAAATAATATAAGAGCTGGAGAACAAGAGGAAGTTAAATGTGATCTCCTGGGCACGATATGTCATGAAATCAAAACAACTGTGGTTACCTGTACAATATGTGTAGAATATTAGACCTATTAAATATTAAGAGCCTACCTCCCCCCAAGAAGTCATTGGCATTTTATTATTGATGAGCAAGGAAGAGTAATATTTTTCTGTGGCACATCCCCTGATAGCCTATGTATGCTCTGGTAAATAACCCCCAACACATGTTCATGCAACAACCCAAATTGAACAGTAGGTCACAAAAAAGATACATAAATAAGAAGAGAATTTGTACAGTGGGAGTAGAAGAATTAGAAGGGAAAGTAATGAATATATATGAGAAAAACATATCATACAGATGTATAAAATTCCCAGAGAATAACATCAAAGAAAACAAATCATAAACAACATAAAATTGAATGAGATATATGTTAGCTAGGACTTCAGACTTATTGAAGTTTGATAAAGAGCACAGCCTACCTTATCATATTTGAAATTTTTTTAAACAACTTTATTTTACAAAACAAAGATAAATGTATAGATTTTAAACATTTTTTGCTTAAAATTATACATTTTTGTCAGTACTGTTTTTTCAGATATTAATATAATTTTTACATAAAACTATGTGAATATATTTTTTAGTCAGTACTTGATTTTTTCAAGGGCTTGACAGTATGCATTGAAAACCTAATAGTTACAATGAGCATAAAGTACATGTAAAACAAAACGCAACATGGAAATAGTCAAAGTCTTCTTGTTTTGTAAATATATTTTTTTTGTTATCTTTATTTATTGGACTTTATACAGTCTGTGAGTTGTTTCTGGGGGAGTGCAAGCCTCTGGGGTTAGCATCCCAATATCAGTGACTGCATATATGTCTTTTCTTTTGTGACTGGGTTATCTCACTCAGGATGATATTCTCTAGATGCAGCCATTTTCTTAAGAATTTGGTTAAGTCATTGTTTCTGGTGGCTGAGTAGTATTCCATTGTGTAAATGTACCACAATTTTTGTATCCATTCATCTTCTGAAGGACATCTGGGTTCTTTCCAGCTTCTGGCTATTATAAATAGAGCCACTGAAATTTTCTTAAATAATGTTAACTGCTATTAAATGATTTCTGTGTCAATGTAGGAACAATTAAAGGCCTGGGAGCATAAATTTAATGGTAGAAAAGAGCAGAAAGACATGAGGAAAGACATAAAGGATAAAAAGAATCCAAAGAGGCCAGGCATTAGTGGTGGGTACCTTTAGTCCCAACACTCAGGAAGCAGAGGCTAGTGGATCTCTGTGCACTAGAGACTATCCTGATCTACAGAATGAGTTCCAGGATAGCAAGAGCTACACAGAGAAATCTTGTCTTGAAAAAAAATTCAACGAGAAGGAAAGTTCACAGTCAATTACAATCTTATGACTGAGGGCTCACACAGCTGTTCTCTGATTAGCCTGGAGACCTAGAACCAGGTAGCATACCAGGGTATCCATGGGTTTTCCTATTCTGTGTTGCTAAGAGGTAGCAGAAATTCTACCCATCCACCATCATCAGTAACAGTGTGAATTTCCAGTCCTTATATTTAGAGTGTGAGATTTCACAATTCTCAAAGCCAATCTGTCCTGCCACTTCTTCTAAAATGAACCTGGATCACCATGGTAACAGCAAAGGCAGTCAGTGAGGTGTTCATGTTTTAACACTATTAAAATAGCAGATGAAAAGTAAAAGCCAGAGAAAGCTTCCTCACTGTCCTCTAAAAACCATCCCAGTCACTCTTCAGTAGATTAGTAGGGTGCAGATATTGTCTCCCAGTGACTTCTATGGCACCCCTTCAGAGAGCTTGGTTTATGGTGCTCTATCTGTACATCAAAGGAAACCACCATTATCTGCATTTGTAGAAGGGTAAAATTAGGCATCAGATGGCATGAGCCTCACTAATATCTGGTAACTGTCAAAACCAGAACTGAAGCCTGGATCCATCTGGTGCCAAGGCCAGGATTTCTATGATGTTAAGGCATTAAGGTGCTCATTCAGAAACTGCCTGTGTAATACTTTATGTCATAAAACAAGCTCAGCATGAAATCTGATGAAGGCAAAGGTAATAAAAAGTGTAAACTATATGTACTTAAAATCCCAGAGTAATTTGTACTTACTTCCTTTTGTCTCTCAACTTTCTACCAAAAAAGAACATAATATTAATGAAAGATAAGAGGACACATCTTACAGGAACCTATAAAAGGATAAACAAAGAATCTCATGAAGATATGGATCATACAAACAATATTCTGGGATAAATAAAAATCATACCACTTATTTTAAACTTCTTTACATAATTCCTTGAAGAGGCAGAACAACGTTAATCACACCATTTCCCAATCCCTAGAATAAATAGTTTATTGACAATTATAAGTACGAACTGGAGTGATTATTACAGAATACATGATCACACTGTGAACCTTGAAATTGTAGTATTTACTGAAATAAAGTTTCTAGTTGTGGTGTGGCTCACCCCTTAGTACACACCTTTAATCCAAGCTATGAAGGCAACGTTGTTTTGTAGAAGGAAGTACCCATGTTTGAAAGTGATATCTAATCGAGTGGCAGACAAAGTGATGAAGCAGAGAAAGATTTAATAGAATAGAATCTGCCCAACTCTGACAGTAAAAGAGAGAAAAGTGAAGCTACTCAAGAGAGCAGTACAGAGAAGAGAAAGAGAGAGAAGGCAGTTTTACTGGGGCAACTGTACAGAGACAGGTTGCAGAGAGAGGAGAGCTAGACACAGTAGAAGACAGAATGAGCTAGAGAATGGGAAGAAGCCAGATGACTGGAACAGATTACCAAAGTTAGTATGAGGCCAAGCAGAGCAATTCAGAAAAGCTTAGAAAAGACATATTGAATTGGTCAGCTTGGAGAGAAGCTTGAGCCAGAACAGCTGAGTTGAACCAGCCAGCCAGAGATCAGAAAGAACTAGGAAGAGGTAAGCTCATTCAGCAGCAAGTCTCAGAAGCTGAAAATATTCTGGGCTTATATTAGATTGTATGGAGGTTAGAAGCTTCCATGACTCAACTTAGGTTAGCAGACTGAGGCAGTAAGCCTCACAGACAACAATTACAAGGGAATAAGAATTAGCTATTAGAAGAGATGACTTGGGAGTTAAGAGTGGTTGATGCTCTTCCAGAGGACTCAAGTGAGTTCCCAGTGCCCAAATCAGGTGATTCACAATGCCTCTGTCTTTATGGGGATCTAACACCCTTTTCTATTCTTCACAGGTATGCACACATGACACAAAAACATACCTACATGCAAGCACACGCACATAGGCATTCACACATCAAATAGTCACACAAGTGTACACCCACGCACATACAATATATTTAAAGAGATATACGTGGTACTTTGCTAAGACAGAACCCTCAGGCTAATATAGTATCTTAAGTATAATGTATAAAGTATACATAGTATATCTTAATGGACCATAGTCCTATGTTTATAAAACTTTTCTTTTAAAGACTGAAGACAAGATCCACAACTAGCTATGAGTGAAAGCCAAATTGTACCTTAGTGGTATTTACAATTTGAGCTGTCTCGAGTTCCCTATCTGGAGAGAGTAGACATGTATGTTGCATCTTAAGGAAAGTTTTGTCACAGAGTGACACCAATAAACATGCCAAACCAGATAAAAAAAAAAAACCCACAAGGTCCCAACCCTACATGAAGAATTGGAGGCAACTGAGTAAAGTGGGGACCAGGAAAGGGTGGTACCAAAGAAACACCAACTGGTTTTATATTGATAAATAGTCATCCCTAAAAACAAATAGGCAAGTGAAATGCCCTTTTTAAATCCTTCATCCACAATTATAGCCAAGTGTCTATAAATGTATGGAGCCCTATAAATATCACCACTACTGTAAGAAAGGAAGCTTTGACTTTTGGAATATTTGGAGCACAGGTCTCAGTTGCTGGGACAAGAGTTATCTCTTGCCTCCATTTTTCTTCCCACTCTTTTCTCAACTGATGATGACTGGGTAGTTGGAGAAAGGAAAGCAGGATGTCTGTCCCCCTAAGATCATTATATATTGTCTTCAGTTTACTGTTCTATTGATGTGAAGAAACACCATGACCAAGGAAACTCTTTTAAAGAACAGCATTTAATTGGAGGTTATTTATAATTTCAGAAGTTTAGTCCATGATTATCATGGTGAGAAGCAGACAGTCATGGCACTGGAGCAGTACTTGAAAACTTTACAACTAATTTGCAGAAAGCAGAGAGAGGGAGAGTGACAGAAACAGAGACAGAGAGGTAGAAAAGCAAAAGATAGAGATAGATAGACAGACAGACAGACAGACAGACAGATAAACATTGTCCCTGGTGTGGGCTTTTGAAACCTCAAATTCCAATTTCAATAACCCAACTCCTCCAAGAAGGCCAAACCTCCTAATCCTTCCCAAACAGTTCTACTAACTGGGTACCAAGCATTCAGGTATATGAGCCTATAGTGGTTATTCACACTCAAATCACCACATATATAATTAGAACAAAATTAAGTTTAATTCTTTTAAATCTAAAGGATATGGTCTAATTCTGCTTTAAACTTCCAATAAGTGATTATTTAGGGATATTCTGTTACTTGCCTAATGTTATATTTCTCAACACTTATGTAAATTGTAGTTCATGGAATACTAACTCCATATGTGATAATATTATTTTTTAGATAAAGGTTTAGGACAGCTTAAAATGTAAAATGCTGCATGCTACTATAGTTTTGGCAATGAAAAAGTCACTGTGTCAAACTAAAAGTATGAGACACTTAATGGTTTGTAAGTATTGTGTATGTATATGCACAAAAATATATCATGGTATATTTAAACTATAATTATAGCTGACCAAGACAATTTTTACCCAATAGCCAATAATTCTTATGACTGGCATCCTATTTAAATATATAAAACACTAATTAAATATCTTATAATACTTAAAATCACAAAATTATCATTATTAAAATATAATTTTTAACTGAAAAGTTGACATATAACTAATAATCAACATTATTAGAAGTTAATGTTCACCTGCTTAGAAATAATGCAGCATCACACATAAACTGTGAACATCGTACAAAGGTATTTATCCTCCTTCTTAGTTCATTCCCTTCACTTCCTCACTATTGCCCAGTCCAGCTCACTCTGCCCTTCAGCTGCAATGTTTAGAAAGTATTATATGATTCTTAGTATATTCTTACTTAATGAATGCTTCATAAACTTTGAAAAAGACGGTCTTTTATCCCACAAGATAAATAAACTAATACTTGGGCCCCACTGGAAGAGAAGAAGTCTCAGAGAGGTGCTGACACATCTGAGAACACAGGGGAGACCACCACCCTTGCTCAAATTCCTCTCCCAAGAGGAACCTGCCCAGAACACTCAGGACACAGGAACCAAGAAGCAGTGGGGGACAGAATCCTTCAAGTTTCTACCTGCACTGGGAGCTGACCCTTTGACATAGCTCTCTATACCCAGACACCACTGGGAGTAGGCTAGTCCCCCAGAAGTACTGAAACAGCTGAGAGCACAGGTAAGACCATGACTTCTGCTCTGTGAGTCCCATCTGAAGTACTCAGGACACAGGAACAGAGGAGCATGTTTGGGACAGAATCCTTCAGGTTTCTGTCTGTGCCTTGTGCTGAACCTGAGCCAAAGCTATTTCTACACAGATCCTACTGGGAGAGAACTGGTCGCCCAATAGGCTTACGGGAGCCACTGTTAGAATCAGCAGGATCAGCAAGATCAGCTAACACTAGAGATAAGCAGATGATGAGAGGCAAGTCAAAAAACCTAAACAACAGAAACAAAGACCACAATGCATCATCAGAATGCAGTTCCTCCTCCACAGCAAGTTCTGGCTACCCCAACACACCAGAAGAGCAAGATTATGATTTAAAATCATAACTCATAATGATGTTAGAGGACTCTAAGAAGGTCATAAATAACTCCCTTAAAGAAATACAGGACAACACAGGTATAAAGGTAGAAGCCCTTACAGAATTACAGGAAAACATGAGCAAACAGGTGAACGAATTGAACAAAGCCATCCAGGATCTAGAAAGAAAAATAGAAACAAAAGGAGTCAGCCCTAGAGATAGAAAACCTAGGAAAGAGTTTAAAAGTCATAGATTTAAGCATCACCAACAGAATTCAAGAGATGGAAGAGAAAATCTCCAGGGCAGAAGAAAGTATAGAAAACATCGACACAACAACCAAATAAAATGCAAAATGCAAAAAGCTCCTATCCCAAAGCATCCAGAAAATCCAGGACACAATGAGAAAATTGAGCCTGAGGATAATAGTATAGAAGAGAAGGAAGATTCCCACTTTAAAGGGCCAGTAAATATCTTTAACAAAATTATAAAGAAAACTAACAAAAGAGATGCCCATAAACATAGAGAAAGCCTACAAAACTCGGAATAGATTGGACAAAAAAGAAATTACTCATGTCACATAATTGCCAAAACAGCAAATGAACAAGACAAAGAAATAATATTAAAAGCAGTAATGGAAAAAGGTCAAATAACATACAAAAGGCAGACTAATCAGAAAAACACCTGATTTCACAGCAGAGACTATGAAAGCTAGAAGATCCTGGGCAGATGTCATACAGATATTAAGAGAACAAAAATGTCAGCCCAGACTGTTATAGTCAGTAAAACTTTCAATTAACATATATGGAGAAACCAAGATATTTTATGACAAAACCAAATTTATACAATATCTTTCCAAAAATCCAGCCATACAAAGAATAATAGATGTAAAACTTCAACACAAGGAGAAAAGCCAAACCTTCAAAAAAGCAAGAAAGTAATCTTCTTTCAACTAACCCAAAAGGAAACAGCCATACAAACATAATTCCAACTCTAACAACAAAAATAACAGGAAACAACAATAATTGATCTCTAATATCTCTCTGCATCAATGGATTCAAATCCCCAATAAAAGACACAGACTAACAGACTGTATACATAAGGAGGACCCAACACTTTGCTGCATACAAGAAACAAACCTCAGTGACAAAGACAGACACTATCTCAGAGTAAAAGGCTGGAAAAATGACTTTCCAAGCAAATGGTCCCAAGAAACAAGCTGGAGTAGCCAATCTAATATCGATTAAAGTAGACTTTCAACCAAAAGTTATCAAAAAAAAAATAATAATAAGGAAGGACACTTCAAACTCTTCAAAGAAAAAAATCGACCAACATGAAATCTCAATTCTGAATATCAATGCTCTAAACACAAGGCCACCTACATTTATTAAAGAAACATTACTAAAGCTCAAAGCACACATTGCTCCCCACACAATAATAGTGGGAGACATCAACAACCCACTCTCTTCAATGGACAGATCATAGAAACAGAAACTGAACAGATGCAGTGAAACGAACAGAAGTTATGAAGCAGATGGATCTAACAGACATCTACAGAATGTTTCATCCTAATACAAAAGAATACACCTTCTTATCAGCACCTTATGGTACCTTCCCCAAAACTGACCATATAGTTGGTCACAAAACAGGCCTCAACAGGTAAAAAAAAAAATAATTGAAATAATTCCATACATCCTATCAGGTCACCATGAACTAAGGCTGGTTTCAATAACAACAAAAACAACAGAAAGCCCACATACATGTTGAAGCTGAACAATGTTCTACTCAAAAATAACTTGTTCAAGGAAGAAAGTAAGAAAGAAATTGAAGACATTTTATAGTTTAATAAAAATAAAGGCACAACATACCCAAACATGGGACATAAGGAAAGCAGTGCTAAGAGAAAAACTCATAGCTCTGAGTGCCTATAAAATAAAACTGGTGAGAACATACACTAGCATCTTGTCAGCACCCCTGAAAGCTTTAGAACAGAAAGAAGCAAATGCACCCAGGAAGATTAGACAGCAGGAAATAATCAAACTCAGGGCTGAAATCAACCAAATAGAAACAAAATTATACAGAGATTCAACAGAACCGGGAGGTGGCTCTTTGAGAAAATCAAACAGATAGATAAACCCTTAGTCAGACTAACCCAAGGGCACAGAGACAGTATTCAAATTAACAAAATCAGAAATGAAAAGGGAGGCATAACAACAAAAACTGAGGAAATTCAAAAAATCATCAGGTCCTACTACAAAAGTCTATACTCAACAAAACTGGAAAATCTGGATGAAATGGACAATTTTCTAGACAATTACCAGGTACCAGAGTTAAATCAGGATCAGACCAACCGTCTAAACAGTCCCATAATCTCTAAAGAAATAGATGTCATCAAAGGCCTCCCAAACAAAAATATTTCAGGACCAGATGGGTTCAGTGCAGAATTCTATCAAGCCTTCAAAGAAGACCTAATACCAATACTCTCTAAACCATTCCACAAAATAAAAACAAAAACAAAAAAAAACACTACCTAATTTATTCTATTAAACCACAATTGTGCTTCATAGACCCAACAAAGAAAGAAAACTTCAGAACAATTTCTCTTATAAATATCAATGCAAAAATACTCAATAAAATTCTCTCAAACTGAATACAAGATCACATCAAAACAATCATCAATCATGATCAAGTAGGCTTCATCTCAGGGATGCAGGGATGGTTCAATATATGGAAATCCATCATCAGAATCCACTATATAAACAAAACTCAAAAAAAAAAAAACCCCATATGATCATCTCATTAGATGCTGAGAAAGCACTTGATGAAATTCAGTACACCTTCCTGTTAAAAATCTTGGAAAGATCAGGAAGCCAAGGCCCATACCTAAGCATAGTAAAAACAATATACAGCAAACTAGTAGCCACATCAAACTAAATGAAGAGAAATTTGAAGCAATCCCACTAAAATCAGGGACTAGACAAGGATGCCTACTCTTTCCCTACATATTAAATATAGTACTCAAAATTCTAGCCAGAGCAATTAGATAACAAAAGGAGGTCAAAGGGATACAAATTTGGAAGAAAGAAGTCAAATATTAGTATTTGCAGATGATATTATAGTATAAGTATACGTGTGTGTGTGTGTGTGTGTGTGTGTGTGTGTGTGTGTGTGTAGTAAGTGACCCAAAAATTCCACCAAAGAACTCTAAACCTGATAAAGAACTTCAGCAACGTGGCTGGATATAATATTAACTCAAACTAACCAATAGCCTTCCTCTACTCAAAGTATAAACAGGCTGAGAATATTAATTAGTAAAATAAAGGTGAGAGCCAGTGATTGGGCGGAGAAGTGAGGTGTAGAGAGAGGGTCAGAGGTCAGAGGTCAGAGGACAGAGGAGGACTGAGAGAGAAATTCCAAGATGGACCTCGGGAATGATGAATTAGATCCAGGTGGGCTTAATTGGCATTACATAGTTATGAACATTTAAGGATTTTATAGGTCCAATATCTCATATAAAAGGGCAGTTTGTATCTTTGTCTAATTGATGTAATCTAATTGTGTAGAGGGTTTGTGGATTGAGAATTTGATATATAAACATGTATAAAAAGCTTAAAAAGACAGGCAGAGAAACAAATTCTGGAAATAACACACTTCATAATAGTCACAAATAAGATAAAGTACCTTGGTGTGACTCCAACTAAGCAACTGAAGGATCTGTGTGACAAGAACTTCAAGTCTCTGAAGAAGGAAATTGAAGAAGACCTCAGAAGATGGAAAGATATCCAAAGCTCATGGATTGGCAGAATTGATATGGTTAAAATGGCCATCTTACCAAAAGCAATTTACAGATTTAATACAATCCCCACCAAAATTCTAACTCAATTCTTCATAGAGTTAGAATGACCAATTTGCAAATTTATTTGGAATAACAAAAGATACATGAAAGTGAAAACTATCCTCAATAATAAAAGAACTTCTGGGGGAATCACCATCCCTGACCTCAATCTGTATTACAGATCAATTGGGATAAAATCTGTATGGTATTGGTACAGAGATTGGAAGGTAAGTCAAGGAAATAGAATTGAAATGAACCCACACACCTAGGGTCACTTGATCTTTGACAAAGGAGCTAAAACCATCCAGTGGGGAAAAAATAGCATTTTCAGAAAATAGTGCTGGTCAAACTGGCGGTCAACATGTAGAATATAAATTGATCCATTCTTATGGCCCTGTACAAATCTCAAGTCCAGGTGGATGAAGAATCTCCACATAAAACCAGATACATTCAAACTAATAGAAGAGAAAGTGAGAAAGAGCCTCGAATGCATAGTGTACTGTCTGGTTCTGTGTCAACTTGACACAAGCTGGAGTTATCACAGAGAAAGGAGCCTCAGTTGAGGAAATGCATCCATGAGATCCAGCTGTAAGGCATTTTCTCAACTAGGGATGGGGGGGGGGGGTCATCCCATTGTGGGTGGTGACATCCCTGGGCTGGTAGACCTGAGTTCTATAAGAAAGCAAGATGAGCAAGTCAGGGGTAGCCAGTAACTTCCCTACATGGCCTCTGCATCAGCTCCTGCTTTCTGATCTGTTTGAGTCCCAGTCCTGACTTCCTTTGGTGATGAACAGCAATGTGGAAGTGTAAGCTGAATAAACCCTTTCCTCCCCAACTTGCTTCGTAGTCATGATGTTTTGTGCAGGAATAAAAACCCTGACTAAGACAGATGGGCACTGGGGAAATTTAACTTAACAGAGCACCAATGGCTTATGCTCTAAGATCAAGAATAGACAAATGGGACCTCATAAAATTGCAAAGCTTCTGTAAGGCAAAAGACATTGTCATTAGGACAAAATGGCAACCAACAGATTGGGAAGAGATCTTTACCAATCCTACATCTGATAGAGGGCTGATATAAAATATATACAAAGAACTCAAAAAGATAGACTCCAGAGAATCAAATAACCCTATTTCAAAATGGGGTACAGAGCCAAATAAAGAATTCTCAACTGGGAAATACTGAATGGCTGAGAAAAAAGCACCTAAAGAAATGTTCATCATTCTTAGTCATCAGGAAAATGTAAATCAAAACATTACTGAGGTTCTACCTCATACCAGTTGGAATCGCTAAAATCGAAATCTCAGGTGACAGCAGATGCTGGCAAGGATGTGGAGAAAGAGGAACACTTCTCCATTATTGGTGGTATTACAAGCTAGTACAACCACTCTGGAAATCAGTCAGGAGGTTCCTCAGAAAATTGGACATAGTGCTACCTGAGGACCCAGCTATACCACTCCTCGGCATATGCTCAAAAGATGCTCCAAAATACAACAAGGACACATGCTTGTTTATAGCAGTCTTATTTATAATAGTCAGGAGCTGGAAAGAACCCAGATATCCTTCAACAGAGGAATGGATACAGAAAATGTGGTACATTTACACAGTGAAGTACTACTCAGCTATTAAAAACAATGACTTCATGAAATTCTTAGGCGTATGGATAGAACTAGAAAATGTCATTCTGAGTGAGATTATCCAATCATAAAACAAACCTATACATGGCATGCACTCACTGATAATTGGATATTAGCCCAAAAGCTCAGAATACCCAAGACACAGTTCACAGACCACATGAAACTCAAGAAGGAGGACGACCAAAGTGAGGATGCTTCAGTCCTTCCTAAAAGGTGGAACAAAATCTTCTCAGGAGGAAATATCGGGACAAATCTTGAAGTAAAAACTGGAGGAAAGTCCATCCATAGACTGCCCCACCTGAAAATCCAGCCCATATTCAGCCACCAAACCCAAACAATATCGCTGATGCCCAGAAGTACATGCTGACAGGAGCCTGATACAGCTGTCTTCTGAAAGGTTTTTTCAGAACATAACAAATACAGAGGCTTTTCTTTTAAGCTAAAGTTAGCTCCAAGCTTCAAAATAAATGATAAAATTATATAGGCATTGTTTATAATTAAGTTTGCATCTTTATTGCTCATCCTAGGTGAAACATTATGAATCTAAATACTTTCAGATGTGGAAAAATTCACATATAACCATAGTTAAAATATGGCGATAATTCGAGTCTGTCAACATTTTGGGAACATGTATCATGTTCCAGGTACTGTTTGTGTATGTTGAAGATTTAGTAATAAGTAAAATAGAGAAAAATTCCACCTTTGTGTTTCAAATCTCACCCTCATGTTTCCACTGCTCATCACCCACACTTGCAATTAAGTCTGAGCATGGGTTAGCCAACGTGACACATGATACTTCATTAAAATACTGTATAACAGTTGTAGTGTAGATATGTGAGAATTTATTCAATCGTTCTTTAAGTTGCTGGGTCTGCTTTCTACCATTGTTTACAGATTGGCAGTCCACTTAAGTTTTGTTTTGATTTTTGCTAACACAGTTACAATAAATACAAGTACCTCAGAATCGTTTTAATATGCACATATAGCTTATTATCTCTAAAGAAAAGTAGTCTAACCTGGGTGCCTTCAAAGTTGCAAACAAACGTAATCTGTACCCATGGGTTGCATCACCTGGATCCTGTGTTTCCCAGGTATGAGGTGGAGCCTGTGGTACTATCCACCTGTGTGGTGCTGAAAAGGGAACTCGTTTTTCTCCATCAGGAACCAATTTCCTTCCACCTAGTCTCCCTTTGCTGCTTGGAATCTTAAGCTGTCAGTCAACATCTATAAGAAAGTCTTTCAAAATCATATCTAGCATGGAGGTGCAGACTCTGCGCTATCCTATGAAGTGCTCTGCGGCAATTCTTTGATTCATATTCTTCTTCTTGGACATTGTCACGAGCTTCACCTGACTTGCCATACTACCTTACCTTTTACAGAGTTGGTAAGACTCGCCCTTCCAGATTTGTGCATATATATGTAACTGATTACAGTGTCAATGTTGAGCCAAGATGTGTATAATGAAAATGAAAATACAGGACTCTCTCGGCCTCTCCCCGCTCCCCTTTCTCCCTAACCCGCATCTGTCTTTCTATCCCAACCTAATCTAGGGTAGTTTCCACTGCACATGAGATGGAGTTCTGCCTTCCCTGGCCATTTATCCTATGCTCTCAGTAGGATACGCTAATTTCCTGACATTTAAATCACTAGCTAGCAGTTTCCTATCCTGTTTCCTGCCACTTGCCTCCACTTCCCCTCTCAGCCTTTTTTACACCAAACCGCAGCTCAAACCCTCTAGAAAGTGAATCCACATCCCTTGGCGCCTAGACTCTGAGGTCTCCGCTCCTTGTTGTAGCAATTAATCTTGGCCCCAGTGCCTCCCCGCCCCATCCTCCGCGTATCCGGTGCTGTTCTAGGAGGAGCCTAAACGTCAGTCCCGCTGAAGGGGATTGTGGTGCGTAAACAAGATTAACTCTCTAGCCCCCAGCAGTGCTGATTTGCGGGGCAGCCTGCCAGTCCAGTCACTGCGAGCCCTCGCGTGCGTGCCGGGCCCCCGCTTGGGGAGCGGGGGATGGGGCAGCCTGCTGCCTTGGTGCTGTGTCTGGGGCTGGATCCTTGTCCGAGTGTGGTGGAGGGCAACAGCCTCGCCAGCTGCTTCTCAAAATCTGGGGTAGACAGAGGCGACGACTTCTAGCTGTGGCCCGTATCCATCGGCTCTCTCTTCCTGCTTGTCCCCGCCGCCCATCGCGCTGCAGCAGCTCCCTCCAGCCCGCACAGTCCACCTCTCTGGCCACGGTTGCCAGCCCCTCTGCCAGCTATGGGGGACCTACCCGGGCTCGTGCGCCTTTCTATCGCGCTGCGCATTCAACCCAACGATGGCCCTGTTTTCTTCAAGGTGGACGGGCAGCGCTTTGGCCAGAACCGCACAATTAAGCTGCTCACCGGCTCCTCCTACAAGGTGGAGGTGAAGATTAAGCCCACAACACTGCAGGTCGAGTGAGTGTGGGGCGTGCCGGGTGGTGGCAGGGCAATAATATCCCCGGTATGGGAGGAGCGTGAAGGCTCCAGGACATCCCTAGCCTCCACTAGGCCCTCCTAGTCTCTTGCATGCTCAGCAGGACCTGGGATGAGGGCAAGAGGTGAAGGCCCTGTCCCTAAGCTACTCCCCCAATAGTGAGCCTGTAGTCTTCCTGAATTCCTGAATTCTTCCACCCATCTCAGGAAGTCCCTTTAAATCTGCAACAAGAATCCAGGATTGGGGGGGGTGCTTTGGTTGTTGTTGTATTTGGGGGCTTGCTTTGTTTTGATTTCTTGTAAATCTCGCTTCCATCTACCTAACAACAGAGAACCACAGGTACACAGGGTGGGGCAGATGGTAGAAAGACATGGAGGTTTCAGCCCATCTCTCCTCTCCTGGATCCTGCGGTTTCTTTGGATTCTGCTGACAATACGGAAAGGGGAAGAGGGGCTGAGGAATGAGTAATCTCAGTGGACAGATGGTCCCTGGGTTCCCTGAGAGATGCTCTCCAATTCTCCTTTCTAGGATGAATGGCAGCGGCACCAGGCACAAATTAAAGGGCGCACTGCCTGTGCTGAGCCCACCTTTATGGTTTCCTATGCCCTGTGCCTTTTCTTTCCTTCCTGGCTGAATTTTCCGGTCAGCCTAGTGCTGTTTTCTGTGGTGGTTAACATCTTCACAAGAGGACTGTAAAACAGCATGGTGGCAGTTAGAAAGGCAATCACATATGGGTCTTAGGACACCCCCCCCCCCCGCCCCGTGGCTGTGATAAAATACCCTGACAAAATCAGTTTACTGAAGAAAGGTTTTGTTTGACTCAGATTGGATGACACCGTCCATCATGTGAAAAAGTCAAGGCAGCTGCAACTTGAAGCAGCTCGCTATACTGTTTCCATAGTCCAGAGCAGAGAGCGGTGAACTGGGGCATGCATGCTTGGGAGCACTCATCTGCTCCCCCCTTTCTAATCTGCCCTGAGCCCAGCCCACCTTTAGACGGCTCTCCCAACCACGATTAAACAAAATCCAAAAATCCCACACTGGCCAACCTGGGAAGGCAGTTCTCATTGAGAGAATTACCAGGCAATTCTACACTGTGCCGAGTTGACAACTGAACTCTACTGGTCACCTTTCACCCAAGCATTGTGTGAAGTCTGCTTTGTAAGAAAGAATAAAGCAGCATTTATGACCCCTAACGTATGCTGAGGTTTTCACACAGTCACATACTTTTAGTTAGTCTGGATTAAGTAAACTTATTTTATTTAGTCCCCTACACACAAAGATCTGTAGCCACACTTGGACAGTTGCTGGTGTCCCCTCCCCAAACCTCCAGCTTCCTGTACCCATTACCCTCACGGTCCCTAATTGTCCCTCTGCTTGTGTGCAGGCTTTTCCCCTCTCTTCTGCCCTGTGGAATGTTGCCCTCGCTTGCACATGTTATTTTCCTGTTCTTCGGGGGTAGTTTTTTACATTTCAAGCTAATCTAAAAGCAGATTTGGTACTGGTAACTTTTCTCTAAATACATTTAAGTTGTGATAAGGATTTCTTCAGTGCCCTAATCCAATGACTCCCAAATTGAGATTCTATCAGAATTTACTGAAGAACCTGTTAAACTACAGTCAATTTGGGCTCTCCAGAGTTTCTGGTTCTGTATTTCCAGGGTGGAGCCTAAATGTTTATATTCTTGGTCTTTGGTTGGTACTTGGAATTGGCACTGAGAACATTTATCCTTACATGAAGGGATGACATCACTGGGAATTTCTGGGATGCAGTAAGTCTGAAGGAAAATCTTCAATTGTTGGACCAAAAATTTAAAAATATTAAAACCTTTTTTTAGGTCAGAGATCTTTGAAACTATCCACATATATGCATCATCAGGATTTGCCAGTGACAAATTACATCCCAGACCAGTGGGATCCTGGTCTCTGGAGGTTGGGGAAGGGCTGGGCATATATGAAATTTTAAATCCTAGATGATTTCAGTGAGAAGAAAGATCTCATACATGAGAATTCGGAAGTTACTCTAGGGAGAAGAAATGGTTGGTCCATGGTCAGGTTACTGTTTAGCTAGATAACTGTAACCTCCTGAACTTTCAGAAATTTCTATATGTCTTCTTTAGCCAAACCCTGCAGGTTGCTCTCCAGGATTTTGTTTCAGAATAGAACAGGATGCCTAAGATAATTCCTACTGTCTATGCTCAACTCAAGTCCATTGCAGGAACATATCCATTGGTGGTGTGCTTGTCCCACTGGAGCTGAAGTGTAAAGAACCTGATGGGGAAAGAGTTGTCTACACTGGCATATATGATACAGAAGGTGTAGCCCCAACCAAAAGTGGAGAGCGACAACCCATCCAGATCACCATGCCAGTAAGTCCAAGTTTCGGGTGTGGGGATGTAGTTTCAGAACAAAGAGAAACTACAGGGTGGGGGAAACACTACCTGTTTAGAAATAAGAAAAGATGTACTGGAGCCAGTTACTATGCAAATAGGATTTAGTTTCACTCAAATTGTGGGGAAAGAGTAATACTTATTGATGCTTTTTTGCATGCAAGACTGACTCTAGACATTAAAGATAACAGATAAATGCTTCTGGAAGAAATAATAGCTACATTGCCATTTTCTCTTTTGGTTTCTACACAAGGACTTTTTAAATAATTCACTCTTAAAAGACTGTGATTCTACATGGTGTACAGTTCTTTGTTGTGAAGAAAGCTCTTTAAATGACATTTTGCTTCTTAATACACTCCCTCCCACTTGAGGACCCGAAAAGTGACTGCCATTGTAAACAATAAGCATCTTACTCTGATTATGTCTAATGCAGCCATCCCTCTGTGTTTGTGGGAATTGATTCAAGGCCACTCACAGATGCCAGAATCCACAGATATCATCCCTTAAACATAATGGCACAGTATAACCTGGGCATGCCCTCCCACACACTTTAAATAATCTTTAGATTATGACTATTGTGTATATATTTCTTGTATTGTTTTAGGGAATGATGACAAAGAAGTCATAACATGTTCAACACACACGTAATTTTTTGAGTAGTTTCAGAAGGTTGGCTTATCCATGGATGCAGAGCCTATTAACCTAGAGTGCATGTGTATATGATGAGAAAATATCACCAAGCAATAGTAATAGATCAAAGGATAAAGTTGACAAGTAGAGTTAAGGGTCCATGCAGACTCTATAGATGATGTAATAACTGTGCTAAAATATAAGGAAAGGAAAGTTCACTTAATGGATTACTATAAAAAACTGGGCAATCTTTTCCTTCTGAAAGAGCAACTTTGAATTGTCTGCCTTTATACAGGAGATCAAAGTTTCCCAAATATACATATAAGAAAGAAATTTTCTAATGGTTACTTAAAATTTTAGACCTAGGTCACTAATGCAGTGATTTTTTTTTTTTAACAATGGGTAAGTTAGAACCAATGAAACTGACATACCTATAGAACTTCCACCCTTTTGAGGACTGTCTGTGTTATCCCCTTCCAGAAACACTGATCTACCTCATATGGAAATCCTTAAGGCCTCTCAATGTCTGAAATATTTAAACCAGCTACAACATAAGGAAAGAATTTAGAAGCCTATTCTTTTGAGTGCTAAATTTAAACACCCTTTGCAAGGAATTCTGTTTTCCACCATAGAGTCAACAGAGAAAAGTATGACATGTAGAAAATACTAGTTTCTCTAAGAGACGACTGCTGTCAATATTTTAGTCTGTGTTCTTAGAAAGATGCTTACTTTGTATTTGAATATATGTGTATATTGGGCATCATTCTCTGACATAAATATGGAACATCACTCTGAAGTCTATTATGTGAGTGTATCAATATCTCCAATTAACTACTGGTGGTTTCCATTTCTTACCACGTTAAGTTTTACTCACTGTGCAAAGTTATTGTTTACTCAAGGCAGAGTTCCAGAAGAAATATGCATGCTAGAGGATTTTACAAACACGGGCATCTAGGAAGGCAAAGAGAGGCTGAAAGATGGCTACGTATCTTGCCACTCAGAGAGACAGCCTGAGTTCACCACCAGGGCTTCTGTGGTGGAAGGAAAGAACCCATGCTTAGACTATACCATGGCACATATAACCACACAACAACACATATGACAGAATACTTAACAATCATAACAAATAATATGACTTAAAACACTGCTAATCTTTTCTTTTCCTTCTTTTTTTTCTTTTCTTTTTTTCTTTTTTTTAAATATTCTTTGTATTTACATTTCAGCTGGTGTCCCCTTTCTGCCAATCCCATCTAGAATGACCCTCCCATTGCCTCCATGAAGGTGCTTCTTCTCGAAACCTCCCTCTCCTACCTCAGTGCCTTGGCATTCCCCTACACTGGGTAAATGAGCCTTCGCTGGACCAAAGTCTTCTCCTCTCATCAGTGCCAGAGAATGCTATCCTCTGCTGCATATGCATCTGGGGCCATGGGTCTCTTCATAACAATTCACTGGGTGGTGTTTTAGTCCCTGGGAACTGTGGTGGGTTTGGTTAGTTAATTTTGTTCTTACCATGGGGTTGAAGACCATTTCAGCTCCTTCAGTCCTTTCTCTAGCTCCTTGAATTGGGTCCCCATATTCAGTCAAATGGTGAGCTGCAAGCATCCTTCTCTATATCAGTATGGTTCTGGCAGAGGAGGCATCCATATCAGATTCCGGCCAGTAAGCACTACTTGGCCTCAGGATTAGTGTGTGGGTTTAGTGGCTGCATATTGAATGGATCCATAGGCGAGGCTGTCTCTGGATGATCTTTTCTCCAATTCCTGCTCCTCAATTTGTTCCATTATTTCTTCCCATGAGTGTTTTGTTCTCCCTTCTAAGAAGGACTGAGGCATCCACGTTCTGGCCTTCTTTCTGAGCTCTTGAGTTTCTTGGTTATTCTGAGCTTTTTGGGCTAGTATGCAGGTATCAGTGAGTACATACCATGGCTGTTCTTTTGTGGCTGGATTACCTCACTCAGGAGAATAGCTTCAAGTTCCATCCATTTGCCTAGGGATTTCATGAATTCATTGTTTTTAATAGCTGAGTAGTACTTCACTGTGTATATGTACCACAATTTCTGTATCCATTCCTCTGTTAAAGGACACCTGAATTCTTTCCAGGTTCTGGCTATTATAAATAAGGCTGCTATGAACATGGCAGAACATGTGTCCTTCTTAGATGTTGGAGATTCTTTTGGGCATATGCCCAGGAGTGTAATAGCTGGGTTCTCAGGTCGGACTATGTCCAGTTTTCTAAGGAACCACAAGACTGATTTCCAGAGTGGTTGAACCAGCTTAGAACCCCACCAGCAGTGGAGGAGTGTTGCTCTTTCTCAGCATCCTCTCCAGCATCTGCTGTCATGTGAGTTTTTGATCTTAGCCATTCTGGCTGATGTGAGGTGGAATCTCTAGGTTGTTTTGATTTGCATTTTTCTGATCACTAGGGATGTTTAGCATTTCTTTAGGTGATTCTCAGCCATTCCATATTCCTGAGTTGAGTATTGTTTGTTTAGCTCTTTACCCCATTTTTAATAGGATTATTTGATTATATAGTGAAGTTCTTTGTATATATTGGAAACTAACCATCTATCAAATGTAGGAGTTGTAAAGATCTTTTCCCAAACTGTTGGTTGCTGTTTTGTCCTATTAAATGTCCTTTGCCTTACAGAAGCCTTGCAATTTCATGAGGTCCCATTTGTCAATTCTTGTTCTTAGAACATAAGCTATTGGTGTTATTTTCAGGAAAATCTCCCCTGTGCTTATGTGTTCTAAGCTCTTATCCATTTTCTGTTCTATTAGATTCAGTGTATTTGGTTTTATGTGGAGGTCTTTGACCCACTTGGACGTGAGCTCTTTAGGAGGAGATAGGAAAAGATTGATGTGCATTCTTCTGCATGCTGACTGCCTGTTGAACCAAAACCATTTATTGAAGAGGCTGTCCTGTTTACATTGAATGTTTTAGCTCCTTTGTCAAAGATCAAGTGACTATAGGTGAGTGGGTTCATTTCTGGGTCTTCAATTCTATTGCATTGATCTACAAGCTTGTCTCTGTACCAGTACCAGGCAGTTTTTATCACAGTGGATCTGTAATGCAGCTTGAGGTCAGAGTTGGTGATACTCCTGGAAGTTTATGGTTGAGAATAGTACTTGCTATCTTGGGTTTTTTATTACTTCAAATGAATTTGCAAATTGCTCTTTCCAACTCTATGAAGAATTGAGTTGGTATTTTGAGGGGGATTGCATTGAACCTGTAGATTGCTTTAGGAAAGAAGGCCATTTTTACTGTGTTGATTTTTCCAATCCATGAGTGTAGAAAATCTTTCCATCTTCTGAGGTCTCCTCCAATTTCCTTCTTCAAAGACTTGAAGTTTTTGTCATACATATTTCTCATTTGCTTGGTTAGGGTCACACCAAGAGATCTTATATTATTTGTGACTATTGTGAAGGGTGTCAATTTTCTAATTTCTTTCTCAGCCGTTTTATCCTTTGAGTAGAGGAAAGCTACTGATTTGTTCAAGTTAATTTTATACCCAGCCACTTTGCTGAAGTTGTTTATCAGCTGTAAAAGTTCTCTGGTGGAGTTTTGGGGGTCACGTAAGTATTCTATCATGTCCTCTGCAAATACTGATATTTTTACTTCTTTCTTTACAATTTGTATCCCTTTGACTTCTTTTGGCTGTCTTATTTCTCTGACTTCTACTACTATATTTAATAGGTAGTGAGAGAGTGGGCAACCTTGTCTAGTCTTTGATTTTAGTGGAATTGCTTCAAGTTTCTCACCATTTAGTTTGATGTTGGCTACCCATTTGCTGTATATTGCTTTTACTATGTTTAAGTATGGGCCTTGAATTCTTGATCTTTTCAAGACTTTTAACATGGAGTGTTGAATTTTGTCAATTGATTTTTCAGCATCTAAAAAGATGGTCATGTGCCTTTTTTCCCTTTGAGTCTGTTTATATAGTGGAATACATTGATCAATTTCCATATATTGAACCACACTTGCATCCCTGGGATGAAGCCTACTTGATTATGGAAAATGATCATTTTGATGTGATCTTGGATTCGGTTTGCAAGAATTTTATTGAGTACCTTTGTATCAATGTTAATAAGTAAATTTGCTCTGAAGTTCTCTTTCTTTGTAGGGTATTTGTGTGGTTTAGCAGGAACCATAATTGTGGTTTTAAAGAATGAGTTGAGTACTGTTTCCTCTGCTTTTATTCTGGAATATTTTGGAGAGTATTGGTATTAGGTCTTCTATGAAGATCTGATAGAATTCAGCACTAAACCCATCTGACTTTTTTTGGTTGGGAGGGTTTTGATGACTGCTTCTGTTTCTTTTGGAGTTGTGGGTTTCGGGTTTAGATGGAGTATCTGATCCAGATTTAACTTTGGTACATAGTATCTGTCTAGAAAATTGTCCATTTCCTCTAGATTTTCCCGTTTTGTTGAGTATAAGCTTTTGTAGTACAATCTGATAACTTCTTGAATTGATTCAGTTTCTGTTGTTATGTCTTCCCTTTCATTTCTGATTTTGTTAATTTGAATATTCTCTCTGCACCCTCTCATTAGTCTGACTAAGAGTTTATCTATCTTGTAAATTTTCTCAAAGAACAAGCTACTGGTTTTGTTGATTCTTTGTATAGTTCTTTTTCTTTCTTTTTTGTGATGATTTTTTTTGTCTTTTAACTTTATTTTTTAAAAAAGAGACAGACATGTACAGATTTTTAAAGGCATTCTGGCATACCGCTCTATGAATACATTTTTGTCAGTACTTAATTCTTTTAGAAGTTTGATAGTATGCATTGAAATCTACTAGTTACCATGAGCATAAATTACACGTAGAACAGAACATAACATGGAAACATAGATTTCTTGGTGTGTATACATTGAACACCAAAAAATTGCCACAAGATTATATTTTTAGCTCTTGGATTATTAATGATTTAAGGTACAGGAGTACCATACTCTGAGAGGGTGCTATACACTTATTTTTTTTCCACAGAAGAACTGAGGCTTTCACTTTTTGGCCTTTGTTTTTCTTGAACTTCATATAGTCTGTGAGTTGTTTCTGGGGTATTCCGAGCTTTCTGGGACTAGGATGCAATTATCAGTGACTACATATTATGTCTGTTCTTCTGTGGCTGGGTTACCTCACTCAAGATGATATTCTCTAGATGCATCCATTATCTTAGGAATTTCATAAAGTCATTGTTTCTAATAGCTCCATTGTGTAAATATATCAAAATTTTTATATCCATTGATCTACTGAACGACATCTAGGTTCTTTCCTGCTTCTGGCTATTATAAATAGGGCTGTTAAGAACATTGTGGTACATGTGTCCTTATTGTATGTTGGAGCATCTGTGGGGTATATTCCCAGAAGTGGGATAACTGGGTCTTCGAGTAGGACTACATCCAATTTTCTGAGGAACTGCCAGACTGATTCCAGAGTGGTTGTACTAGTTTACAACCCCACCAACAGTGGAGGAGTGTTCCTCCTTCTCTGCATTCTTACCAGCATGTGCTGTCATCTGAATTTTTGATCTTAGCCATTTTGACTGGTGTGAGGTGGAATCTCAGGGTTGTTTTGATTTGCATTTCCCTGATGACTAGGGATGTCGAGCACTTCCTTAGATGCTTCTCAGTCATTTGATATTTCTCAACTGAGAAATTTTTATTTAGCTCTGTACCCCATTTTTAATAGAATTGTTTGATCCTCTGCAGTCTAACTTCTTGAGTTCTTTGTATATATTGGATATTAGACCTCTATAAGATGTAAGTTTGGTAAATATCTTTTCCCAATTTGCGGGCTGCCTTTTTGTTTTCGTGACAGTGTCCTTAGCCTTACAGCAACTTTGAAATCTCATTAAGTCCAATTTCTCAATCCTTGGTCTTAGAGCACAACCCATTAGTGTTCTGTTCAGGAAATTTTCTCCTGTGCCTATGTGTTCTTAGGTTTTCCCTACTTGCTATCCTAATAGTTTCAGTGTACCTGGTTTAATGTGGAGATCTTTAATCCACTTGCACTTGAGCTTTGTACAAGGAGATAAGAAAGGGTCTCTTTTCATTCTTCTGTATGCTGAGTGCCAGTTGAGCCACACCATATTTTGAAGATGCTGTCCTTTTTCCATTAAATGTTTTCAGTTCCTTTATCAAAAATGAAGTGACCATATATGTGAGGGTTCATTACTGGGTCTTCTATTCTGTTCCATGAATCAACCTGCCCAGCTAACCAGTACCATACAGTTTTTAACACAATTGCCTTGTAATATAGCTTGAGGTCAGGGATGGTGATTCACGCAGATGTTTTCTTGTTGTTGAGGATGGATTTTGATATACTAGGTTTTTTTGTTATTCCAGACAAATTTTCAAATTGCTTTTTCCAAGTCTATGAAGAATTGAGTTGGAATTTTGATGGGGATGGCATTGAATCTGTAAATAGCTTTTGGTAAGATGGCCCTCTTTACAATTTTGATCCTTCCAATCCATGAGCATGGGAGATCTTTTCATTTTCTGAGATCTTCAGTTTCCTTCTTCAGAGATTTGAAGTTCTTGTCATACAGGTCCTTCACTTGTTAGTTAGAGTCACACCAAGGTATTTCATATTTTTTGTGACATTGTGAAGGGTATCTTTTCCCTAATTTCTTTCTCCACATGTTTGTCCTTTGAGTAGAGGAAGGCTACTGATTTATTTGATTTAATTTTATATCCAGCCACTTTGCTGAACTTGTTTAACAGCTATAAAAGTGCTCTGGTGTAATTTTTGGGGTCACTAAGTATACTATCATGTCATCTGCAAATACTGATATTTTTAGTTATTCCTTTCCAATTTGTATCCCTTTGATTTCCTTTTGCTGCCTAATTGCTCTGGCCAGGACTTCCAGTACTATGTTGAATAGGTAGGGGGAGAGTGGGAAGCCTTGTCGAGTCCCTAATTTTAGTGGGATTGCTTCAAGTTGCTCACCATTAAGTTTGATGTTGGCTATTGGTTTGCTGTGTAGTGCTTTTATTATGTTTAGGTATGAGCCTTGGATTCCTGTTCTTTCCAAGACTTTTCACATGAAGGGGTGATGAATTTTGTCAAATGCTTTCTCAGCATCTAGTGAGATGACCATTTTTTTCTTGAGTCTGTTTATATGGTGGATTATGTTGATGGATATCCGTATATTAAATCATACATGCATCCCAGGGATAAAGCCTATTTGATCATGGTGAATGATCATTTTGATGTGTTCTTGGATTCAGTTTGCAAGTATTTTTGCATCGATGTTCATAAGGAATATTGGTCTGAAGTTCTTTTTTTCTGTAGGGTCTTTGTGTGGTTTAGGAATGAGGGTATTGAAGCTTAGAAGAATGAGCTGGGTAGTGTTCCATCTGACTTTATTTAGTGGACTAGTTTGAAGAGTATTCATATTAGGTTGTCAATAAATGTCTGGTAGAATTCTGCACTGAACTCATCTCAACCTGGGCTTTTTTTTTTTTTTTGGTAGGAGGCTTTTGATGACTGCTTCTATTTCTTTAGGTGTTATGGAATTATTTAGATGGTTTACCTGGTCCTGGTTTAACTTTGGTATTTTGTATCTGTCTAGGAATTCATCCATTTCCTCCAGATTTTCCAGTTGTGTTAAGTATATGCTTTTGTAGTAGGATATGATGATTGCTTAAATTTCCTCAGTTACAGTTGTTATGTCTCCATTTTCATTTCTGATTTTGTTAGTTTGGATACTCTCTCTTTGCTTTCTAGTTAGTCTGGCTAAGGGTTTATCAATCTTGTTAATTTTCTCAAAGAACCAGCTCTTGGTTTTGTTGATTCTTTGAATGGTTCTTTTTGTTTCTATTTGGTCTATTTGGGCCCTAAGTTTGATTATTTCTTGCCATCTACGCCTCTTGGGTGTATCTGCTTCTTTTTGTTCTAGAGCTTTCAACTCTGCTGTCAAGTTGCTAGTGTATGTTCTCTCCAGTTTCCTTTTGGAAGCACTCAGAGTTATGAATTTTCTACATAGTACTGCTTTCATTGCATCCCATAAGTTTTGGTATGTTGTGATTTCATTTTCATTAAATTCTAGAAAATCCTTAATTTCTTTCTTTATTTCTTCTTTGACCATGCTATTGTTGAGTAGAGCATTGTTCAGCTTCCATGTGTATATGGGCATTTTGTTGTTTTTGTTGTTATTAAAGACCATCCTTAGGCCATGGTGATCTGATAGGATGCATGGGAGTATTTCAATCTTCTTTTATCTATTAAGGCTTGTTTTGTGACTGACTAGATCCTCAGTTTTGGAGAAGGTGCTGTGAGGTATTGAGAAGAAGGTGTATTCTTTTGTTTTAGGGTAAAATGTTCTGTAGATGTCTATTAATTCCAATTAGTTCATAACCTCTGCTAGTTTCACTGTGTCCTTGTTCAGTTTCTGCTTCCATGATCTGTCCATTGATGAGAGTGGTGTGTTGAAGTTTCCCATTATTATTGTGCGTGGTACAATGTGCTTTTTGAGCTTTAATAGGATTTTTTTATGAACGTGGGTGCTCTTGTATTTGGAACATATATATTAAGGATTGAGAATTCATCCTGATAAATTTTCTCTGTAATGAGTTAAAAGTGTTCTTCCTTATATTTTTTGATAACTTTTGGTTGAAAGTCTACTTTATTCGATATTAGAATGGCTACTCAAGCTTGTTTCTTGGGGCCGTTTGCTTGGAAGGTTTTTTCCCAGCCGTTTACTTTGAGATCATGTCTGTCTTTGTCTATGAGATGAGTTTCCTGTATGCAATAAAATGCTGGATTCTGTTAATGTATCCAGTCAGATAGTCTATGTCTCTTTATTGGGGCATTGAGTTCATTTATGTTAACAGATTTTAAGGAATAGTGGTTGCTGTTTCCTGCTATTTTTCCTTTTATACGTATGATTATATCTGTATGTATTTCTTCTTTTGGTTTTCTTACTCAGTTATTTTCTTGCTTTTACTAGGATGTAGTTTCCCTCTTTGTGTTGGGTTTTCCATAATTATTCTTTGTCGTGCTAGATTTGTGATCAGATATTGTGTAAATTTAGTTTTGTCCTGGAATATCTTGGTCTCTCCATCTATGGTGATTGAGAGTTTGGCTGGGTATAGTAGCCTGGGCTGACCTTTGTGTTATCTTAGGATCTGTATGATGTCTGTCCAGGATCTTCTAGCTTTCATAGTCTCTGTTGAGAAGTCAGGTGTGATTCTGATTGGTCTGCCTTTATATGTTCCATGACCTTTTTCCCTTACTGATTTTAGTATTCTTTCTTTGCTTTGAACACTTGGCATTTTGACTATTATGTGTTGGGAAGAATTTCTTTTCTGGTCGAATCTTTTTGGAATTCTGTAGGTTTCTTTTATGCTCATGGTCATCGCTTCCTCAAGTGTATGGAAGTTTTCTTCTATTATCTTGTTGAAGATATTTACTGTGCCTCTTAGTAGATATTCTTCGCCCTCTTCTATTCCTATTGTTCTTAGGTTTGGTCTTCTCTTTGTGCCCTGGATCTCCTGGACATTTTGGGTTAGGAGCTTTTCGGTTTTTGCATCTTCTTTGAATGTTTGGTCTATGTTTCCAATGTTGTCTTCAGCCCCTGAGATTCTCTCTTCTATCTCTTGTAGTCTGTTGGAGATGCATGCATCTGTGATTCCTGATTTCTTCTTTAGGTTTTCCATCTCCAGGGTTGTCTCTTTTTGTGTTTTCTTTATTGTTTCTATTTCCATTTTTAATTTCTTCATCTCTTTGGTTGTGTTTTCCTGTAGTTCTTTGAGTTCATTGAGTGATTTTCATGTTTCCTCTTTTAAAGCTTCTATTTGTTTATGTGTGTCCTCTTGTGCTTGTTTAAGGGAGTTATTCTTGCTATTCTCAAAGATCTCCATCATTGTCTTGAGGTATGATTTCAAGTCTGAGTTGGTTTTTTTGTTTTGTTTTATTTTATTTTGTTTTGTTTTGTTTTGTTTTTCTAGAGTGTTTGGCAATCCACTGCTTGCTATGGTGGGAGAGCTGGGTTCTGATGGTGCTATGTTGTCTTGGTTTCCATTGCTTAAGTTCTTTTGTTTTTCTCTTGCCGTATTGTTATCTGTGATTATAAGTTGTCTTGTCAGTGACTGGCACCTGTCTCTCCTGTGGACCTGAGTCCCTGTGGGCTCAGGAAGAAAATTACTTCTGAGTGTTCTTCAAGCAGTGAGTTCTGGTAGCAGCGACTCAGCTCTGTCTTTGTTGGTTCAGGTGTGGGAGCTCTTATGAAGCTGTTCTGGTAGCTCAGCCCTGGGCCAACAGGTCCTGATTACTCTGGCAGGTACCTGGCTCTTTCTCTAGGCCAAAACAAACCCTTTTCCAGCTAGCACAATACTTTCTGCTCTGAGAACTCTTGGTGTGCTCCCCCTGGGCCTATGCGCCAGGCTTCCCTCTGGTTCAGGTGTAAGAGGGCCTGTAGAGTTGAACTTCAAGCACTGCCTTTCTTGGGCAGACCCCAGTTCCCACTGACAAGGGCCTGTGCCTTACTGTGGCCCTGTGTGTTTAGTCTGTGAGCCCAGGCTCTCCAGGCATACCCCGAGTCCTTCTGCCAGAGGTCCAGCCATACTGTGGGCCTCAGGGGGTCGTTTTCCGTGTGCTCTGCCTAGCCCTCTCTGAGCTTTGTTTACTCAAAGCACAATCTCACCTGGCCTGTGTCCTCGGATCTCTGTTGTTCCAGGTGGAAAAGGGCCTGAGCGTCTTTGTATTGGTTTTTTTTATTGAGACTCATTGAATTTTTTGAATTCATGGACTTTTTACCAAAATTTGAAATATTAATAACTTTATTTTGCTAAATACTTTTTCTCCATATTTCTTATTTTTTCACTGAAAGTTTTAATTCCAAATTAAAATTGCTTAATATTGAGACATCTGTTTTTCTTAGGGTTATTTTGTTTTGTTTTCAAATTTGAAGTAATCCATTTCAACTAAGTTGTCAACTTCACTGGCAAAATTATCCATAGCAATCATTTTTCTCTCATTTTCTTGGAGGGTTCCAATTTGTGTAAGAAAACTTTATATTATCTCCTAGGCCTTTGAGACTGTATTCAACTTTTTTTCATTAAAAAAAAATGAACGTGCTTTTAACTGAAAGTGATTCACATCATTTCCCTGTCCTCTTTTTTCTCCCGTCATCCCTCCCCAGGTATCGTGTCTCAAACTCATCCTATGCTCCTCTACTCTCATCGATTGCCTCCTTTTCCTGATTATTAATGCCGTGTGTGTGTGTGTGTGTGTGTGTGTGTGTGTGTGTGTGTGTGTGTGTACAAATATATATAAATACACCTTGAGTTTGGTTTTGGAACTCTCCTTTTCTAGGCTATCCTTAGTTGCCTGTAACTCTGTGAGTTCTCAGAGAATTTTGAATGCAGTGTCTTTAAGTTCACTGATCCTCCTGAGATTTTCAAATACATCTTTTGTTCCAAACTTCTGCTATCATATTTTTAACTCTAGAGTTTTAATTATGTACTTGTTCAAATTGTGTCTTACTTTATTTCTGAAAATTTATAATTGCTAGAGAGGTCTTTGTTTATGGACTTGATATACTTATGGTACTGGGGATTGAACTCAGGGCCCCTCAAATACTAGACAAATTTGGAGACGGAGTCTCGTTAAGTTTCCTAGACTACCCTGTAACATTTCTATATTCTGTACCCCAAAGAAGCCTTTTCCTCAGCTTCTCAAATACTTGCGGTTGCTATGTAGCACTACCAGGTTATAAACAATTTGAAATCTTTGATAAGTCCAACATCAACCTCCATTTTGCCAATCTGGTCCTAGGTGTACATGTCACTGAGGCATTACAAGTTCTGTGACTATGGCTAGAAACCAAACATTGCGGGTACATTGACTGTCATTTTTCTTATTCTTATTTCTTTAGCTATTATGTCCCTTCTCCAAAACTTGGCACTTTGCAGAGGTTGTCAGAATTAAAAGCTACTTTTACAGATTTTATTTGATGATCAAACTTAATTTAAAATGATTTCAGACCCGAGTAATTCTTCTCTTGAGTGTGGGTTTGGAGTGTTACACTTTTGCAGGTCTTGTGTATTCTGGATATTAACATCCTTTGCTATGTAAACATTTGGGCTCACTCTATGCTCTACTGGAGTCCTGTTTAAAGACTCTCTGAATACATCTATACCCTGAAGTGTTTTATTTGTATTGTCCTCTGTCTATTTCAAAGTTTCTGCTATTACAAAGTTTCTGGGGCTCTTTTGTTGTTGTTACTGTTGTCCATTTAAGCTTTTTTATGAACAGTGAGAGAACTATTTCCAGTATAATCCTTGTCCTATGAAAATACCAGTCTTCTCAGCATCATTTGATAAACACCATTACTAAGAAAAGAGTTTATTTTATCTTAAAATTGTAGTCCATCATAAAAAGAAGTCAGGGAAGAAACACAAGTCCTGAATCTGAGGTCAGGAACTCGAGTAGAGCAACACTACTTGTTAGCTTGTTTTTGTGACTTGCTTACCCTGGTAGAGTCTAGAATCACCTATTTCAGGAGTGGAAACACCCAAAATAATTTGGGACCTTTCACATAAATTTAAAAAAAAATTCTCTATTTAGATATTTGTGAATGTTGGGGAGGGAGGAGCTTCTGCAAACCCCACAGAAAGTAGAGTGTCAGTCCATGAGAGGCAAAAAGGGAAGAGGACAAGGTAGCCAAAGAATCTGACACTGGTTGGTTTATTTTGGCAAATTTAAGTACAACACAATTTGGAGAAAATTTTCCTGGCAATAATTAACTCAGTGCTGTGTGCACAACAAATCTTAAGACACAAATACATAGAAACTCCTGTAAACTATAAAAGATATCTTCCATAAAGATAGGTTCTATGGATTAAATGATTTAAAAAACAGGCTCTGGGTAAACAAGGTCATGATGAGGGTCTGAGCAGGCTGGGTAAGCCCTACAGATAGCATAAAGGTCAGCAGACTATTGACTACATTTTTTCCCAGTCCTGTGGATGGAAAGAGTTGTACATTGCTCCCTTTGAAGAAACAACCCCGTGTGTTTAACTTTGCTTGTTCCCCTAATGCTTGTCTGAGCAGGACAGGCCTGTGGGTTCTCTCTCCTCTTGTATTATCTTCGTTTGTGTCACATTAGCAAAAAACAACCTGTACAATTTGTTAAAGAAGCAGTCTGTATAACTTTCAGTCTTCCCAGCATCCTTTATTTGTCTTGGGACCTGTCGTAGTTACTTTTCTTCTCACTTTGACAAAGTACCTCATTAAAGCAACGGAAGGAAGATAGTTTCTTTTGGCTCAGAGACAGACGGTACAACAGGAGCACGAATATGCCGGCCACTAACTATTCCTAGTTAAGAAGCAGAAAAAAATCAAACGTGACTGCCCAGCTCATTCCCTCTCCTTTATTTGGTCCAGGACCCTGACCCATCAATTGAAACCCCCCCACATTAGGGGAGAAGCTTCCAAACATACAGAAAGGTCCAGAGATTTGTTTCTGTAATTATTTTAAACCCAACAAGTTAAAAAGGTTAACCATCACAAGCGCATCGTGGGTAGATTTTTGGGTGTTCTAATCTGTACACCCACTCCTCTAGGAGAGAGCCAGTCTCACAAGAATGCCGACACATCTGTGAGCACAGGTGAGACCACCACTTCTGCTCAAACTTCTGGCCCAAGAGGAACCGGCCCAGATCCCTCAGGACTTAGGAACTGAGAAACAGTCTAGGACAGGATCCTTCTGGTTTCTGTCTGCACTGTAACCCTGTGCTACAGCTCTCTATACCCAGACCCAGCTGGGAGAGAGCCAGTCCCTCAGAAGTGCTGACACACCTGAGAGCACAGGTGAGACCCCTACTTCTGCCCTGAGGGACCAGCCCGGAGCCCTTGGGACATAGGCACCAAAGAGCAGTCTGGGACAGGATCATGCTGGTTTCTGCCTGCACCCTGAGCTAACACGGTGCTAGAGTTCTCTGTACCCATACTCCACTGGGAGAGCGCCAGTAGAACAGGAGTGCTGACACATCTGAGAGCACAGGTGAGACCACTCTGCTGAACTTGTTTATCAGCTGTGAAAGTTCTCTGGTGGAATATTTGGGGTCACTTAAGTACACTATCATGTCATCTGCAAATAGTGATATTTTTACTTCTTCCTTTCCAAATTTGTATCCCTTTGACCTCTTTTTGTTGTCTAATTGCTCTGACTAGAACTTCAAGTACTATATTAAATAGGTAGGGAGACAGTGGGCAGCCTTGTCTAATTCCTGATTTTAGTGAGATTGTTTCAAGTTTTTCATCATTTAGTTTGATGTTGGCTACTAGTTTGCTGTATATTGCATTTACTATATTTGGGTACCAGCCTTGAATTCCTGATCTTTCCAAGACTTTTTTCCATGAAGGGGTGTTCAATTGTGTCAAAGGCTTTCTCAGCATCTAGTGAGATGATTATGTGTTTTTGTTTTTTCTTTAAGTTGGTTTATATCGTAGATTACAATGACGGATCGCCATATATTGAACCATCTTTGCATCCCTGAGATGAAGCCTACTTGTTCATGATGGATGATCATTTTGATGTGTTCTTGGATTCAATTTGCAAGAATTTTATTGAGTATTTTTGCATTGATATTTATAAAGAAAATTGGTCTGAAGTTTTTTTTTGTTTTTTTGTTTTTTTGTTTTTTCATTCTTGGGTCTTTGTGTGGTTTAGGTATAAGCGTAATTGTGGCTTCATAGCAGGAATTGGGTAGTATTCCTTCTGATTCTATTTTGTCAAATAGTTTAGAGATTGTTGGTATTAGGCCTTCTTGTGGAGGTCTGATAGAATTTTGTACTAAACCCATCTGGTCCTGGGCTATTTTTGGTTAGGAGACTTTTGATGACTGCCTCTATTTCTTTCGGGGTTGTGAGACTCTTTAGATGGTTTATCTAATACTGATTTAACTTTGGTACCTGGTATCTGTCTAGAAAATTGTCCATTTCATCCAGATTTTCCAGTTTTGTTGGGTATAGGCTTTTGTAGTAAGATCTCATGATTTTTTTAATTTCCTCAGTTTCTGTTGTTCTGTCTCCCTTTTTATTTCTGATTTTGTTGATTTGAATGCTGTTTCTGTGCCCTCTGGTTAGTATGACTAAGGGTTTATCTCTCTTGTTGATTTTCTCAAAGAACTGGCTCCTAGTTTTGTTGATTAGTTGTATAGTTCTTTTTGTTTCTACTTAGTTGATTTCAGCTCTGAGTTTGATTATTTCCTGGTGTCTAATCCTCCTGGGTGCATTTGTTTCTTTTTGCTCTAGAGTTCTATTAGATATGCTGCCAAACTGCTAGTGTATGCTCTCTCCAGTTTCTATTTGGAGGCACTCAGAGCTATTCCCTCTTAGCACTGCTTTGATTGTATCCCATAAGTTTGGTTATATTGTGCCTTCATTATCATTAAATTCTAATAACATCTTTAATTTCTTTATTTCTTCCTTGACCAAGCTGTCATTGAGTAGAGTATTGTTCAGCTTCCATACATATGCGGGCTTTCTGTCATTTTTGTTGTTATTGAAGAACAGTCTTAGTCCATGGTGATCTGATAGGATGCATGGAATTATTTTGATCTTCTTGTATCTGTTGAGGCCTCTTTCCTGACTGATTATATGGTAAATTTTGGAGAAGGTACCATGCAGTACAGATAAAAAGGTATATTCTTTTCTTTTACTATGAAATGTTATATAAATATCTGTTGAATCCATTTGGTTCAGACATCCTGTTAGTTTCACTGTGCCTCAGTTTAGTTTCTGTTTCCAAGGTCTGTATATTGATGAGAGTGGGGTGTTAAAATCTCCCAGTAATATTGTGTATGGTGTAATATATGCTTTGAGCTTTAGTAAAGATTCTTTTATGTAGGTCCCCTTGCATTTGGAGCACAGATGTTCAGAAATGAGAGTTCATCTTGATAGTTTTCTTTGATGAGTATGAAGTGTCCTTCCTTTTCTTTTTTTGTAACCTTTGATTGAAAGTCAATTTTATAGATATTAGAATGGCTACACCAGCTTGTTTCTTGGGACCATTAGCTGGGATTATTTTTTTCAGCCTTTTACTCTGAGATAATGTTTGTCTTTGTCACTTAAATGTGTTTTTTATATGCAGCAAAATGCTGGCTCCTCTTTACATATCCAGTCTCTTAGTCTATGTCTTTTTATTGAGGAATTGAGTCCATTGATATTGAGAGATATTAAGAAATAGTAATTGTTGCTTCCTGTTATTATTCTGTTAAAGGTGGAATTATGTTTGTGTGTCTTTCTTCTTTTGGGTTAGTTGAAAGAAGATTATTTTCCTGCTTTTTCTAGGGTGTAGTTTCCCTCCTTTTGTTGGAATTTTCATCTATTATCTTTTGTAAGCCTGAATTTGTGGAAAGATATTGTGTAAATTTGATTTTTTTTCTTAAAATATCTTGGTTTTTCTACCTAAAATAATTCAGAGTTTTGCTGGATATAGTAGCCTGGGTGGCCATTGGTGTTCTCTTAGGGTCTGAATTACATCTGCCCAGGATCTTCTAGCTTTCATAGTCTCTGTTAAGAAGTCTGGTGTGATTATGATCAGTCTGCCTTTAAAAGTTACTTAAACTTTTTATTTTAGTGCTTTTAATATTATGTCTTTGTTTTGTGTATTTGGTGTTTTGACTATTATTTAATGAAAGGAATTTCTTTTCTGTTAATCTATTTGAAGTTCTGTAGGCTTCTTGTATGTTTATGTGCATCTTTTTCATTAGGTTAGAGAAATTTTCTTCTTTAATTTTGTAGAAGATATTTACCAGTCCTTTAAGTTGGAAATTTTCCCTCTCTTTTATACCTATTATCCTTAAGTTTGGTCTTCTCATTGTGTCCTGGATTTCCTGGATTGGGGAGATTAGGAGTTTTTGCACTTTGCATTTTCTATGACTATTGTGTAAATGTTTTCTATGGTATCTTCTGCCCCTGAGATTCTCTCTTCTGTCTCTTGTATTCTGTTGGTGATGCCTGCATTTGTGACTCCTGATTACTTTCTGAGGTTTTCCCTTTCCAGGGTTGTCTCTCTTTGTGATTTTTCTTACTGTTTATATTTCCATATTTACATTCTGGATGGTTTTGTTTAATTCCTTCACTTGATTGTATATTCCTATATTTCTTTAAGGGATTTATGTGTATCCTCTTTCAGTGCTTCTACCAGTTTAGCTGTGTTGCCTTGTATTTCTTTAAGGGAGTCATTTATGTCCTTCTTTTGTTTTTTAATTGAACAACTTTATTTTCAAAAAGAGCTAAATGTACAGATTTTAAAAGAATTTTTGCATAAAAGATATGAATACAGTTTTTCAGTACTTGATTTCTTTAAAGGTTTGATAGTATGCATTAAAATCTTACTAGTTACAATGAGCGTAAAGTACATGTAAAACAAGATGTAATCTGGAAATAGTCAAAGTTTTCTTAGAATGTAAAGATTAAACATAATGATTGTTTCCTTATTTTATTATATTTTTTGGCCTTTGTTTTTCTTGAACTTCATATAGTCTGTGAGTTGTTTCTGGGGTGTTCTGAGCTTTCTAGGGTTAGTATCCAATTATCAGTGACAGCATATTATGTCTGTTCTTTTGTGACTGGGTTATCTCACTCAGGATGATATTCTATACATGCATTCATTTTCTTAGGAATGTCATAAAGTCATTGTTTCTGATAGCTAAGTAGTACTCCATTGTGTAAATATATCACAATTTTTGTATCCATTCATCTACTGAAGGACATTTGGGTTCTTTCCAGCTTCTGGCTATTATAAATAGGGCTACTGTGAACATTGCTGTGCATGTGGCTTTGTTGTATGTTGAAGCATCTCTGCGGTATATGCCCAGAAGTGAAATAACTGTGTCTTCAGGTAGTAATATGTCCAGTTTTCTGAGGAACCACCAGACTGATTTCCAGAGTGGTTGTACCAGTTTACAACCCCACAAACAGTGGAGAAGTGTTCTTCTTTCTCAGCATCCTCACCAGCATCTGCTGTCATCTGAATTTTTGATCTTAGCCATTCTGACAGGTGTGAGGTGGAATCTCAGGGTTTTGATTTGCATTTATTTCCCTGATGACTAAGGATGTCGAGCACTTCCTTAGATGCTTCTCAGCCATTTGATATTCCTCAATTGAAAACTTTTTGTTTAGCTCTGTACCCCATTTTTTAATAGGATTGTTTGATTCTCTGGTGTCCAGCTTCTGGAATTCTTTGTATATCTTGGATATTAGGCCTCTATCAAATGTGGAGTTGGTAAAGGTCTTTTCTCAATATCTTGGCTGCCATTTTGTTTTCTTGACAGTGTCCTTAGCCTTACAGAAACTTTGCTATCTCATTAAGTCCCATAGGTCAATATTTGACCTTAGAGCATGAGCCATTGGTGTTCTGTTCAGGAAATTTTCTCCTGTGCCTATGTGTGGTAAGGTTTTTCCTATTTCTCTTCTAATAGTTTCAATGTACCTGGTTTAATGTGGAAATCTTTGATCCACTTGTACTTGAGCTTTGTGCAAGGAGATAAGAAAGGGTCTATTTTCATTCTTCTGCATGCTGAGTACCAGTTGGACCAACACCATTTGTTGAAGAGGCTGTCCTTTTTTCATTGAATGTTTACAGCTCCTTTGTCAAAAATCAAGTAACCATATGTGTGAGGGTTCATTTCTGTATCTTCTATTCTGTTCCATTGATCCACGTGCCTATATCTGTACAAGTACCATGGAGTTTTTAGTACAATTGCCTTGTAATATAGCTTGAGGTCAGGGATGGTGATTCACACAGATGTTTCCTTGTTGTTGAGGATGGATTTCACTATTCTAGATCTTTTGTTATTCCATATGAAATTGCACATTGCTCTTTCCAACTCAATGAAGAATTAGGTTGGAATTTTGATGGGGATTGCATTGAATCTGTAGATTGCTTTTGGTAAGATGGCCATGTTTACAATGTTGATCCTTCCAATCCATGAGCATGGGAGAGCTTTCCATTTTCTGAGATCTTCCTCAATTTCCTTCTTCAGAGGTTTGAAGTTCTTGTCATACAGGTCCTTCACTTGCTTAGTTAGAGTCACACCAAGGTATTTCATAGTTTTTGTGACTATTGTGAAGGGTATCTTTTCCCTAATTTCTTTCTCCACATGTTTGTCCTTTGAGTAGAGGAAGGCTACTGATTTGTTTGAGTTAATTTTATATCCAGCCACTTTGCTGAACTTGTTTATCAGCTGTTGGAGTTCTCTAGTGGAAGTTGTGGGGTCACTTAAGTACACTATCATGTCATCTGCAAACAGTAATGCTTTTACTTCTTCCTTTCCAATTTGTATCCTTTGATTTGCTTTTGCTGTCTAATTGCTCCGGCCAGGACTTCCAGCACTATGTTGAATAGGTAGGGGGAGAGTGGGCAGCCTTGTCGAGTCCCTGATTTTAATGGGATTGCTTCAAGTTGCTCACCATTAAGTTTGATGTTGGCTATTGCTTTGTTGTGTAGTGCTTTTATTATGTTTAGGTATGGGCCTTGGATTCCTGTTCTTTCCAAAACTTTTAACATGAAGGGGTGTTGAATTTTGTCAAATGCTTTCTCAGCATCTAGTGAGATGACCATGTTTTTTTTTTTTTTGAGTCTGTTTATATGGTGGATTATGTTGATGGATTTCCGTATATTAAGTCATCCATGCATCCCAGGGATGAAGCCTATTTGACCATGGTGAATGATCATTTTGATGTGTTCTCAGTGGCATATGGCCTTAGCGTTTGGTCCGCATGAAAGGGCCTTCCGGGTGGAAACCAAGTCCCTAAGGCTGAGTTCCTGCTCCCCTGAACCAATCGGGCAGCCGAGCTTTCCACGCACCAGACCTGGCCCTCTCTATGCCCGGGCTACTCACAGCGCAGTCTTGCCAGGCCTATGTTCCTGGATCTCCGCTGTTCCCAGTGGCAAAATGTTATGTTTATGTCCTTCTTAAAGTCCTCTATCATCATCATGAAATGTGATTTTAAATCCGAATGTTGCTTTTCTGGTGTTTTGGGGTGTCCAGAGCCTGCTGTGATGGAAGAACTGGGTTCTGTGATGCCAAGTTTCCTTGGTTTCTGTTGTTTATGTTCTTGCACTTGCCTTTTGCCATCTGGTTAGCTCTGGTGTTAGCTGTTTTTTTTTTTTTTGTTTTTGTTTTTTTTTTTTTTTTTGTTTTGTTTTTTTTTTTTTTTGTCCCTGTCTGGAGCTTGTCCCTCTTGTGAGCCTGTGATCTTAGGAATGAGAACACTTCTGGGTGAAGAGCTCTCTCCAGGTAGGATTTGAGTGTGGAAAGCTTTGGTTCAGCATCAGCTCTGGGGCACAGATGGAAACCAGAAGGTTCCTGTCTCAGGCAGCTCCGTGGTCCTGTGTCTTGTGGGCTTCTGGCAGGTCCCTCTTGGGCCAGGTATTGAACTAGTAGTGGTGGTCTCACCTGTGATCTTAGGTGTGTCAGCATTCCTGGGAGACCAGCTCTCTCTGTGTAGGATTTGTTTATGGAGTGCTGTGGTTCAGGGTCAGTGTTGGAGAATCCAGATGGATCATCTAGCTCTTTCTTATTCCAAAAAAAAAAAAAAAAAAAAAAAAATAGTTTCCCTCATTGACTTGGCAAGTGACTTTAGGGTTGCTACTTCTCTCAGACGATTACCTTTATTAAAAAATATTTTCTTAATAGAATGTTATACTAACACGTACTTTATAAAATGCTTTTAGTAGCCAGAGATACAGTGAGTAGCTCTACCCTTAAAAGGCAGAAGCAGAGAAACTGTGGTACATTTACAAAATGGAGTACTACTCAGCTGTTAGAAACAATGACTTCATGAAATTTGTAGGCAAATGGATGGAACTAGAGACTATCATCCTGAGTGAGGTAACCCAGTCACAAAAGAACACACGTGGTATACACTCACTGATAAGTGGATACTAGCCCCAGAAAGCTATGAATACCCAATACCCAACAAACAATTCACAGACATTATGAAGCTCAAAAAGAAGGAAGGCCAAAATGGGGATGCCTCAGTCCTTAGAAAAGAGAACATAACTCTCATGGGAGGAAATGTGAGGTCAAATAGAGGAACAGGGATTGAAGAAAAGATCACTCAGAAGCTGCCTCACCTGAGGATCCACCATATATGCAGTCACCAAATCCAAGGACTATAGCTGATCCCAAGAAGTACTTACCGGCAGGAACCAGACAGGCATGCCCCCTCAGGGACTATGCTAGTGTCATATAGATACAGCTGAGCATGCTTGTAGCTAACCATCGGTCTGAACTCGGGGATCCCAATGAGGTTGCTGAAGAAAGGACCTAAGGAGCTGAAAGGAGTTGCAACCTCATGGGAAGATAACAACATTATCAACCAACCAAACCCTCCAAAACTCCCATGGAGTAAAACACTAACCATTGTGCACACTTTGAGAGGCCTCTTGATCCAGTTGCATATGTAGCTGAAAATAACAGCTTCTGGCATCAATGTGAAAAAAGACTTTTGTTCCAGGGATGGCACAGTTTCCCAATGTAAGGGAATGACAAGGCAATAGGGTGGAGAGGTGTATCAGAAGGGAGTGCACCTTTATGAAGGCAAATAGAGGGGGAGGAAGGATAGAAGCGGGATGGGGTAAAGGGATATCATCTCAAATGTAAATACAGAGTATCTAATAAAAAAAGACAAAAAAGTACTGAAATTTACTTTTGAACAAATACAGTAAAAACAAAACAAAACAAAAGGCAGAAGCCGGAAGGTGGTTGTGATTTCAAGGCCAGCCTGATTTACACAGCAAGACTCAGCTAGCTGGAGCTCTGCAGTAACACTGTGTCTTAACCACTAAAATTTAAAATCTAACTTTCAGTTAAATTTTATGATTTATTTTTGCTTCGAATGCCTTCTGTTCACTAAAGGTAATAATGCTACATCTTTAAAAACTAATTATTAAATAAAACTGCCATTTGTACAAACTGTTGCTCTTATTTTGAACAAAGCTGTGATATTACCATCAGAAGGCACATATTCTTAATGGAGTTTATAACATGTCAGTCTTAAGTATTGAAATGGGATAAGTCATTTCATTTTGAAAATAACACTTTATCATAGAAAAGTATGAATGAAAAGATAGCAATTTTGATTATTTTTTAGTTAAAACTCAGCTTTTATTTGTTTTAGTTTTTACATTTAGGCTTATGTGTATAAACTGTTATAATTTTTTTCTAGTTAAGAGAATTCTATGCATGCTTTACATCATATTAATAAACTAAGTAACTCCATGATGCCTATGAAATCCAACATCCCAGTACAAGGCCATGGTCATAATACCTTCTTAATAGTGAATGCCCGGAATAAGAAATTTTAACTGATTGTATAGATAACTGCTATTTCTGTTAAACTTTGTAGTTGCTTAACTGCTAATACTGTGTTTGAATGTTTTTCAAATGTTAATCATTGTTTTCTTTTGTAATTATTTAAATACTTCATGACTTTATTTTATGCGTCTGTGTGGGTACCCTAATGTAGGAGGCAAAAGGGAACAGAGGAGGCCTCAGGTCCCCTGGAACTGAAGTTACAGATTGTTGTGAGCTCACATGTGGGTGCTGGAAACTGATCTCATGTCCTCTGTGAGAGCAACAGTGCCTTCAGTAACTGGGCCATCTTTCCTGGCCCCATTGTATTCTTTTAGTAAACTATGGTTCAGTTTGTTGTCCTAACAGTCTTAGAAATTTGTGACAACTCATGTAATATTTTATTTAATTATTACATATTTTATATATATATATATATATATATATATATATATATATATATATATTTGGTTAAAAATGCTAATACTTAGTTTGGTGGGGTTCACACTTTTTTTCCATTAAATTTTAAAAGTAAAAATAAACATGTAGGAAAACAAATATATTCCATCAGTTTCTAACATTAGTAAGTTGGACTAAGTTAGACATTAGAGTAATACTATCCTGCGTTTTAGCTTTTACTGAGGATCAACCCAGAGTCTTTCATGTTATTTTAAGCAAGTACCCTACCACTGAACTATACCCGTGGCCCAGTGGCACCTACCCGCTATTGTACTGTACTTGATCCACGGAGGAATAAAAAATAATAGAAAAAAATGTTAAATTGCCATAGAGTAGTCCTCTCTCTAAGTAAGCATTTCCATGTTCAGTTTCTCTCTACTCTGAAGGTTGTAGTGTTCTTATATGAAGCACAGCTTCCGGACTCACATTCATCAATACCTGTAACATGACTGTCAAAAGAACTCTTAATTGAGGTCTCAATAGCTACTTTCCTGTAGCTAACTGCAAATAAATACCGATTTAAAAAGCAATCAACTATGTTGCATGCTTTACAAATAATAAATACAGTATCTTGTACATTTCCACCAAACTCTCCCATCTCAGGCAAGATACCCGTAGATACTTTCTTTTAGTATATCCTGTATTTTATCATATGCATTTAAGGCAATTGGACTCAAATGGTATGAATTCTCTAGAATCTAAATTGTTTTGCATACACTGTCTTAAAGTCCAGCCCTTTTCTTACCTTAATCTGTATGTGCTATTGATGGGTCAGTCATATGTCATTTTACAAACATACCAAAACTCACCTCCCATTCAGTGAAGAGTGGGGGCTTTCAAGTTAGTCCCAGCTTGAAGTTACTATAAACAAGCTCATAGGTTTTTACCATCACTCCCCAAGAAGAGATACCTCTTTCAAACCCAGGGAGTGTGTAGACTAATGGTATCATCTCATGGTTCACATCAGACACAGTTGCCAAAGGCAAGCCCAGATCTTGCTTTGGGACCAAGTTAGGGGAGGAGGCAATGGTGCCAGTGCTGAGTACTGAGCCCCTTGGAAAGCTCTCTGTGAAGCACCTGATCACCCTCCTCCTGTATCAACTGCGAAGCATAAAAGCCCCGCCTTGCTCACTGCCCTTCTCTCTATGCCTCCTGGCTCTAGGAGAGTCTCAGATTCCTGCCAAGTCATCCCCTGACCCTTCCCATCATAGGAGGATCAGAGAAGAAAATAGCCACAGGCATAATGCTCTTTAATGCCAGATGCTCTAAATAGCTGCAGTAGGCAGTCATCATCAGGCAAACCCCAGGCCACTTGAACACCTGCCCAGTGGCCTCTAGAGCACTCTGTGCCCTCATTGGCTACAAGACAAACCCATCCTTACAGCTCAGGATTCTGTGAAGTAATTTTCACTGGTCCTATCTTCCAACCCTCTAGTAGAATGATAACTTTCATTCGCACAGTAGCTGGGGCTGGCCTTGAACTCATAGCATACTTGTGAATATGATAGATGGTCAGGCCCAGTCAGAGTATGTGTGTATGAATGTTTAAATGTATATATGTCTGTGCATATTTACCTGTATACATTATATTAATTATTTTCCTTTCCTTCCTCTCTGGTTCACGAAGAGTTAACCAGCTTAGCCAGAGAGGCTTCTGGCTGATTCACCAGAGAAAGGAGCACCAACAATAAATCCTTTTACTTAACTCCATGCTGCTAAACAGTGTGTGTTAATTGCCAGGTATTAGCACTTATTAGAGCCCAAGTAACAAAGAGTTAAGTTTTTAGTGCTTAATGAAACACAGAACAGTAAGAAACAGTTAGGTTTCCCTAGCGCTTATTTATGCATGAAGAGTTAAATAAAGCACAGTTATAATGCTTAACAAAGCACAGGGTTAAAGAGAAAAGGAGCCAGCGTGTTTAAGCCGTAGATAAGCAGGGAATTCTTTACAATGTTTTTGGAGTTATCAGCAAGCATTTAGTATAGAAGGCCAGAGACCACCAGCCTTTAGAGCAATGTCTGATGGTATGTTCCCCTTCAAGGCCATTCCAGGCCAGGAATGCTCCCAGTACTTCTCTTTCCAATTCCCTTCTGTGGCAAAGAGAATTTTAGAAAAACCACTGAAATTGTGGAAAAATCATGAAACAGTTCAATGCCAAAGAGATCTGGGAAAAAATATCTCCAACAATGTAAGAATGTAGTTCACAAAAGGAAACGTGTAAGCTTTGTAGACTAAGAGAGACGTGACTTCTGAGTCCTGATTACCAGGGGCTGTGTCACTTACTTTAACGAGCATCCACTGCTTGTGGGTAGGATGTGATTTTCATGACTGTCTCTCTTCCTTCAGTTCACAGACATTGGGACCTTTGAGACAGTGTGGCAAGTCAAGTTCTACAATTACCACAAGCGAGACCACTGCCAGTGGGGAAGCCCGTTCTCTGTCATTGAGTACGAGTGCAAGCCCAATGAGACACGCAGCCTCATGTGGGTGAATAAAGAGTCCTTCCTCTGAAAATGGCTTCCTCTGATGTTGCAAGACAATCTCCAGAAATTGACGTTTAGACAAACCAGCACAAGCCTTATCCAAGGCACACAACACCATGGCTGTTTCCCAATGACCTCCAACCCCCAATTACTGTGAAAGTGTGATTCCCCTCTGATGCAGTGATGTCACATCCCTGAAAGTTCTCCTTCCACTATTGTATGCTGGTGTTCCTGTATCTCTCTTGTCTGCCAATGTGACTGGAACTCGGTGGTAGTAGCAGGTTTTGTCCTATACCAGAAAGTTCCACAGAAGGACCATGGTATTTTGTTTCCAGTACAAACAATTTCTCCCTTTTGTGTTCATTGTCAAATTGAGATAACAATGTGCTGGAGCCCCTCATATGCGATTTGTAACATGTAGCATGCAGTGTTTGTGAGCATCCAAAGCTGGCTTTGTGAAAATGTAACAACATGATCAGCAGTAAGTGGGACCCAAATGTTGTGCTTCCTATCAACAGCTCAGCTTTTTTCAGAGAAAGATAATGAAGAAATAAAAAGATGAATATATAAATAAGTGTTTATAATGAATCAATAGTCTCTCAAGTAGCAAGACATTTTGCTGTGATCTGGTAGAAACAGGGGAAAGACACTGCTGTAGAACTGGAGCTATGGCTCACCCTTTGGCAGTCTACCATAGACTTTGAACAAACTCAGATATGGCATCCCTACATACCCTTTCACTTGAACTTTGTACAATCGTGTATGGAATGATAATCAACTTTTGATATTTTTTAATAAAGACATTGAACAGCATGCCCCAACTTGAACTCTGAATTGTGCCAAAGTTGTCTAGCAGGTCAATGTCTTTTCTAAGACAGAGAACTCATATCTCTACGCTGAAGGGTAAGGGCAGTGTATGTACCAAGAGTAAACCTCACATTCCTAACAGGGCCTTCAGCAAGGCCCAACAATGGGAACAGGAGTTTAAGCATCGACTAAGCAATCAGTATAACTTTGTCATTATCTTTGTTCCTTATTCTGTGGTAACTGCCCTACTGGTGAGCTACCTGTGAGCAAGAAGGCCTCATACTGTAGCGGAGCCCGAAGACCACCAGCATTCAGACTTCAATGTCTGCTCACAGAGCACTTCAAGGAACATGGCACAAGTCTGTGCTCCACAGGATTCCATAAGAAGGAATCTTTTCTTAAAAAATAGGGCCCTACCCTCTAGCTTATCATTGACTTGAACATAAAAAAAAATCCTACTGTGTTGGGGGGAAGTCAGCTTGATGTTTTGTTTCCTTTTCTCTACCTGTAAGGTTTCAAAGAGAATGTGCTGGTCCCCACCCAGCACACAGGAGGACAAAACAGAGTATTGTAAGTTCAAGGCAGCCTGTGCCATATCACCAGCCTCTGTCTCAAAACAACAGTAGCATGCAAGGTTAATGGAAGTATTTATAGAGTTGATTTATTACAGGACTAAATTTGGAAGCCTTTCTTGCACCAGTAAGTAGCTGGCCTGCAATGAGTCTGCACTGCCACCAGGGAACAGCAGTTCCCTGGGTTGGGGCTAATAAAGAGATCAGTGAGCATTTACTACATTGGCCAAGTAAAAGCACTAGCCTGTTTCTCATTACCGTGTTTTTAAAAGTCTAACTTCCATTACTGGCCAGACATTAGACTATTGTTAAAAGTGGGGTTTTCTCTGGAATGTGGAGCAATCTAAAGGCAATAAAAGGGGGACAGCGGCACAATGGAAATGTTCATAAATATGTGATTCATAAATGTCAGCTTCGTGAAATAGGAGTTTCCAGCCTGTAAGTGATCGCAGAGATTTGGAGTTTGTTTGGAGGTCGTACAGGGTTTCACCATGCTTGCAGTAATGTGTGCTGTTTGCAGCAAGAGGCTTCACTGCAAGTTGGAAACCAGTCAACACAGGACTGGAGGAAAAGTGACAAGTCTAACCACATAAGCCTCAAACACTGAAAAAGCCTGGGGGGTAAGCCAGGGTATGAGCCCCACTAAGATCTCTGCTGAGCCCATGGTCACCTCAGCTTAATCTATTCCAAAGTTATATCAAAATCCTTGACTTTTATCTTTCTTTGTTTTTAAAGTGGTGTGTGTGTGTGTGTGTGTGTGTGTGTGTGTGTGTGTGTGTGTGTGTGTGTCCTGGAGGTCCAGAGGCAAGGTAGACTCAGAGATGTGGATGAGTTGTGTAAATGAATCAATAGGAAATCTTAACAGTTCATCAGCCACGCTGAATGGTCGCTCCTGGCATCTTCTGTTCTATTTAGTATTGGACTCCAGCCCAGTCTCTCTGGCTACTTCTCTCTGGTCCTCCTCCTACTCCAAAATATAAGTGCTCAGCTATATCAAGCAGCTGAGTTGTAACTCTTTCCCTCAACCACCTGGGAGAGTTATTTTTATACAAGTTGTAGTCACTCTTTTTACTTCCAGCCTCAGATGGCTCCCTCCCGAGAAGCCTGAGGAATGAGGCCATCCTTTTAATTGGGGTGATGGTGAAAATACTTTGAAGCAAATGGAAGGGTAGAAATGTTTAAGATTTATGCTCCTGTCTTGAGAAGTTATCTAGCCATGAAAAGTGCACAGGTCACAGATGGGAGCATAAAACATGACAAAAATAAAGATTCTGCCACAGATGTGGCAAAATCTGTTCGCTACAGTGTTTCCTGTAATGGCCTTTGACCCTGAGGTTAGACACCATTCCATTATGTGCACTGACCCAGGTTCTGGCTCTTAGGAAATTAAAAACACAAGTAGAGGAAAGAGAACAATCTGTAGAGATTAGTGATAGGCAGGGTATTTTTTTCACAGAAAAAGAAGGCAAGTACAACAGTAGGCCAAATGTATCCTAGTAACATCCGTTTATAGTACAGATGTAAACACTCCTAAACTGAGGAGTGGCTACAGATGCCACATAAAAATTGATATACATGATCATGGCTCAGATTCATTTAAGGATACTGGCCCAGGGTTTTCATTAATGTTGTGCATGGTTCAGTGCTTGAGAGCTCGGACTCTGGAACCAATCCTCATTCAGGGCTGGAGAAAGGAAGTATGGGCCACCCTACCTCCAACTCTCGGTGCTGGAATTGAAGTTACCAACACCACACCTGGCAAGACTCCATTTTTAATAAAATGCAAAATCAGGACAAAAATCAGAGCATTTCATGTCAGTAAAGGTCAAGATTCATGCCAGATTATCCATGTATTATGTCTTTCAATCACCTTGTGCCTGTGAGTCAGGCAATGTACACGCTGCTTCCCTTCCCCAGAGAAAAGCAGTCTCAGAGATTGAAAAACAAGACACAAGTTAATTTTGTTACAAGAAACCCTTTTCTTTGACTTTTAGTTTTGCCATTTGTAAGTTAGTAAGAAATAATATCTACCTCACAAACTGGTGAAGAGAAAGCCTCTCTTCTCCTCCTTATTCTCCCCATGAAAAGCAGAGCTTGTTTAAAATATGCTCTTATATACCCACACCCCTGCACTGTTTTGGAAAAAAAATGGTTAGGTTTGCTTTGCTTTGGTCTGTTTTAGCGTCGTAGATCACCTGTTGCTCCAAAAGAAAGTGTGTGTGTGTGTGTGTGTGTGTGTGTGTGTGTGTGTGTGTGTGTGTGTGTGAGAGAGAGAGAGAGAGAGAGAGAGAGAGAGAGAGAGAGAGAGAGAGAGAGAAAGGACACCTATTACCTGGCGATTTTTGCAACGAAAAGAAGCATTATTTTCCTGGGAGACCATTTTTACAGTTCTCCCTTATATCTGTATGGGATAGTTTCTAAGACCCCTAGTGAATTCCCAAAAACTTGAATAGCACCAAAACCTAGACATTCTATTTGCTTGTTATACCTAAATTATGTGGTAAAGTTTAATTTATGAGTTAGGTACAAGAAGAGGTTAATAAAATCAATAACAATGTAGCATAATTTTAAACACAAAAGCCTAATGTCATAAGAAAGATTCCATCAAACTGCTCAGAACTGTGTGCAATTTAAAATAAATGCATGGACTGTTCAGTTCTGGGGTCACCTCTTTGATCTTTCCTGGGCCACAATGACCATGAACAAATGACACTTCGGAGAGCAAAGGTTTGGATGAATGGACACCACTATACTTCCTATAGCCGATGACACGGTGATAGTATTTTTCAGTAAGAGCTACGAGTAATTAAACATTTTATTTAGGAAATAAGGTACCTAACCTTCTGGCTCCCAACAATTGAAACTTTTTGGTCCTGCACTAGAATTTCTGGGTATTGCAGATGGGTACAGTAGCCTCAGCTTCCTTGAACAATGTAAGCCAAGCAGGTTTTTGGTCGGCATACAGCCTGTCCCTTCTAGCAATGTCAGGCTAAGCAAATGTGACATTTAGGCTATTACATCTAAGGATATCAAATATTTGACTCAAGAAATGTCTAAGTTTGAGTTTATCCAAATGTTTGATTTTATTATTTCATTTCTTGAACATATTATCAGCCTCCTTATATTTAACTTCTGCTTTTCTCACTTTCAGGACAGCTTCCATATCTCCTTACTGACTCATTGAAAACTTGCTGATTCAGCAAAAAGGGTGTTGAGCATCTAGAAAGAGCTGACTAACTGGTCAGCTGACTAGCTCACTCGACACAGCACTAGCAAGCTAAATGTTTGGAATGGATTAGTCCTCAACAGGCTAAAATTGATGTATTTAAAAGAGATTTTTGAAAGAAAGAAAGAATGAAAGAAAGAAAGAAAGAAAGAAAGAAAGAAAGAAAGAAAGAAAGAAAGAAAGAAAAGAAAGAGGATGGGACTCTGGGGGTACTGTCTGAATTCTTTTACTGACATCTCTATTAGATTGCTTTTTGTTTTTTTACAAAAATTGGTTAGTTGAAGAAAATTATGCATTTACAGGGTAATGTTTCTAACCCTCCCCCAATGAAGCATAGGACAGGATCTGTAATGAAACACAGGGCTGGTAGCTCATGCTAATGAATTATAAGCAGACACATTCTGAGTTGATTCCAGAAAGAACAATAGTGTTGGCTCTTCGGTGGCCAGCAGACAACTTCTCACCCAAGATGTTTATTGTGATAAATGTCAAGTTGTGTAAAAAAATTGAAGATTCACGCAAGCATCCCACGGATTTCCCAAGTAATGTGGCTTTGTTTTATGACATGTCTGTTACCCTGTGAAGCTTCTTCTTTTCCCCTCTATCACAGGAGCTGTAGAGATCTGTGAGGTGGACTTTCCCCACTCTCTAACCAAATCCCTCCATTCCTGGGTGGAAATTTGACTCTGATCTGCTGCAGCTGTTAGAACATCACATACAAGTGTCTTCTCACATAAGAGTTAATCCAGCTCTGCTGGCTGAAGGACCACCCTTCTTCCTCCTTCTCCTCTTTCTTCCTTCTCCTCCTCCTTCTCATCCTCTTCTTCCTCCTCTTTTTTCTGCCTCCCCCTCCTCTTCTTCCTCTTCCTCTTTTTTCTCCTTCTCCTCTTTTTCTTCTCCTCCTCCTATTGCTCCTCCTCCTTCTTCTTTTCTGTCTCTTTCTCCTCCTTCCTTCTTCTTCCTCTACATCATCCTCCTTTCTTCTTCCTCTTTTTCCTTCTCCTCCTCCTCTTCCTTCTCTTCTCTGTAGACTATGCTGGCTTTAAACTCACAAAGATCTTTCTGTCTCTGCCCCCTAAGTGCTGATATTAAGGGCATATGCCTCTATCCCTACCCTCCGCCTTATTTTTTTTTTACTAGATATATTTTATTTACACTTTTTAAACAACTTTATTTTTAAAAACAAAGACAAATGTACAGATTTTAAAAGCATTTTTTCATAAAATGATGTGAATATATTTTTGTCAGTACTTGATTTTTTTTTAAGGTTTGATAGTATGCATTGAAATCTTACTAGTTACAATGAGCATAAAGTACATGTAAAACAAAATGTAACATGGAAATAGTCAAAGTTTTCTTGGTGTATAAATATTAAACATAATGAATTTTAAATACCAAGAATTGCCACAAGGCTACATTCTTTATTTACATTTCAAATGTTATCCCCTTTCCCGGTTTCCCCTTCATAAACCCCTTATCCCATCCCCAAAGGCTTTCTCAGCATCTAGAGAGAGGATCCTGTGGGTTTTCTCTTTGAGGTTGTTTATGTAGTGGATTACAATGATGGATTTTCATAAATTGAATCATCCCTGCATCCCTGAGATGAAGCCTACTTGATCATGATGGATGATTGTTTTGACGTGTTTTTGGATTTGGTTTGAAAGAACATTATTGACTATTTTTTGCATCCATATTCATAAAGAAAATTGGTCTGAAGTTTTCTTTCTTTGTTGGCTCTTTGCCTGGTTTAGGTATAAGCGTAATTGTGGCTTCATAGACAGAATTGGGTAGTGTTCCTTCTATAAGTTCTAATAGTTTTCCTCTTAGCACTGATTTTATTGTGTCCCATATATTTAGGTATGATGAGCCTTCATTTTCATTAAATTCAAAAAACATTTTAAATTTTTCTTTATTTCTTTCTTAACTAATTTACCATTGAGTAGACCATTGTTCAGCTTCCATGTGTATCTAGACTTTCTGTCATTTTTGTTGTTGTTGTTGTTGTTGAAGACCAGTCTTAGTCCATGATGATCTGTTAGGATGCATGGGATTATTGGTGACCAATTGTATGTTCAGTTTTGGAGAAGGTACCATGAGGTGCTGAACAAAAGGTATATTCTTTTTGTTTTAGAATGAAATTCTATAAATGTCTGTTAAATCCATTTTGGTTCATAAATTCTGTTAGTGTCACTGTGTCCGTGTTTAGTTTCTGTTTCCATTATCTGTCCATTGATGAAATTGAGGTGCTGAAGTCTCTCACTATTATTGTGTGAGGTGCAATGTGTGCTTTGAGCTTTAGTAAGGTTTCTTTTATGAATGTGGGTGCCCTTGCATTTGGAGCATAGATATTCAGAATTGAGATTTCATCTTGATGGATTTTTCCTTTGTCAAATATAAAGTGTCCTTTCTTATCTTTCTTTGATAACCTTTGGTTGAAAGTCGATTTTATACAATATTAGAATGGCTATTTTGTTTTCTGGGACCATTTTGCTTGGAAAATTGTGTTCCAGCCTTTTATTCTCAGTTAGTGTCTGTCTTTGTCACTGAGGCGTATTTTCTGTGAGCAGCAAAATGTTGAGTTCTCCTTATGTATCCAGTCTTAATCTATGTCTTTTTATTGAAGAATTGAGTCTACTGATGTTGAGAGATATTAGGTACCAATGATTGTTGGTTCCTGTTATTTTTGCTGTTATAGGTGGAATTACGTTTGTGTGGCTGTCTTCTCTTCAGTTAGTTGAAAGATTACTTTCTTGTGTTTTCTAGGGTGTAGTTTCCATCCCTGTGTTGAAGTTTTCCATCTATTATCCTTTGTGGGGCTGGATTTGTGGAAAGATTTTGTGTAAATTTGATTTTGTCTTGGAATATCTTGCTTTCTCCATGTTAACTGAGAGTTTTGCTGAATATAGTAGTGTATTGTAGCATGGGCTGCATTTGTGTTCTCTTAGGATCTGTATGACATCTGCCCAAAATCTTCTAGCTTTCATAGTATCTGTTGAGAAGTTTGGTGTGATTCTGATAGGTCTGCCTTTATAGGTTACTTGACCTTTTTTTCTTACTGCTTTCAATATTTTTTAAGATTTATTCATTTTATGTACACTGTTGCTATCTTCAAACAAACCAGAAGAGGGCAATGAATTCCATTACAAATAGTTTCGAGCCACCATGAAGTTGCTGGAAATTGAACTCAGGACCTCTGGAAGAACAGTCAGTGCTCTTAACCACTGAGCCATCTCTCCAGCCCTTTAATATTTTTTCTTTGTTTTGTGCATTTGGTATTTGACTATTATGTGATGGGTGGAATTTCTTTTCTGATCCAATCTATTTGGAGTTCTAGGGGCTTCTGTATGTTTATGGGCATTTCTTTCATTATATTAGGGAAGTTTTTCTTCTATAATTTTGTTGAAGATATTCATTGGCCCTTTAAGTTGGAAATTCTTGCTCTCATCTGTTCACATTATCCTCGGGTTTGATTTTCTCATGGTGTCCTGAATTTCCTGTATGTTTTGGGTTAGTTTTTGCATTTTGCATTTTCTCTGGCTGATGTGTCAATGTTTTCTATGGTGTCTTCTACCCTTGAGATGTTCTCTTCCATCTCTTGTATTCTGTTGATGATGCTTGCATCTATGACTCCTGAGCTCACTTTAAGAGAGCCTGTCTCAAAAAAAAAAAAAAAAAAAGTGGTTACTTCCGGTTGCTGCCTGGACAGGGAGCTGACCCAGTGCCAGATCACCTAAACTAAAGGTTACCAAGCCCCGAGGATGTTCTTTTCTCTGTCTTCTGTGTGCTCCATTACAGGTGCACACTGTGCCGTTTCATTCACGAAGGTGCTGAGGATCAAACTCCAGTCCTGGTGCTTGTACATTAAGAGCTTTACCAGTAGGTTTTTTCCGCAGGATTCATTCTGTTTTCATTGAGACAAGATATCCCTAGATGACCCACCCCGGCTTGAAACTGTAGCCCAGGCTGGCCTTGAATCCACAATTTTTGTGCCTCTACTTCCAAGTGCTACCAGTAAACCACCACATCTGACTAGAGGTACTGAATTTAATCGTTTATGCTTTCTAGATGTTTTTTAAATATATAATAGAAGCAGGATCCCTGTGTGTGTGTGTGTGTGTGTGTGTGTGTGTGTGTGTGTGTATGACCTAAAATTCTGAATTAAAAGCATGCAAGAAAACAAAACTAACAATTTAGAGATAATAAATGTTCCCCAATGAGTCAAGTTAATTTTTGTTAGGTTTTTTTTTTTTTTCAAATACTTGGAAGACAAATCAGCAGATTTATCAAACATAAAACCAGTTAGAATAACAAATATGTGTTTTTTCTCTCTTTTTAAAGTAGATATGATAACCAGAGAACAAGACTAAATGCTTATAAATTAACAAGCTGAACGATCGGAAACCAAAATGCTTTCAGGTCTCTGAATGCAAACAAAACAAATCTATGAATTGCTGGAAACCAAAACACTTTCAAACCAAACAAACAAGTCAACTGCTCGTACAGGAAATCAAAAAAGATATCCCATAATCAGTATCCTAAACAAACAGCTCAAAAAATAAACCAAGGAACTGTCAATCAAAGGGGGTCCCAGAATAACTCTAGGAGTCATGGGTTGGCACAAGGAGCCCATGTTGTTACCTGGCTCAATCCCACTCACTCCTGCAGTAAAAAGTGGATCATCTCCAGGGTATTGCATTAAAAGTGCCATACCTGACAGTGTAAGAAAGACAGTTTGTGCCACACAGGGGACAGGAGATAGTGTATTTGGGAACCAACAAGTGTCTATGGCCTGAGAACAAATTCTATGCTATCTGATGACAGTTGGGTTAGTAGTGATCTGTTTTGCAGCTAGTGATCTGTTAATACATTCCAAAATGTTTCTCATGATAGTCATGAAGATGTTAGGTTCAACACAGAAGTGAGTAATGAATGACCATTAATGACCTAAAAGTTGCCCAAATCCAAAATGTTGATTGGCATCTTTCCAACCTCTACAATCACTGAAGTTCTAATCAGTCAGTGAATGTTCAGTAGAAGAGCAGCTTTTTCCTGGGACCTTTAATTCCCAGATATTATTAATATGAAAATGAAAACATCACAAATCAAGAAATTTCTGAAAACCAATACTCAAGTGTAGTCATATTAAATTTTAATGTATAACCATCTATATTATCCTACCCACATGTCTCTCTCTCTCTCTCTCTCTCTCTCTCTCTCTCTCTCTCACACACACACACACACACACACACACACACACACACACACACACACCTCATATATTAAAGCAGAAGCTTAAATAATAAGCCATTAAAGACAAAGATTCTAGCTGAGCTCACTAAATGTAAGTTAAAAGAAAATGTTAAAAATAAAGAAGAAAATAAAATTTTAGGGGTTATATAAGATCTAAAGAAAAATCCTGAGAATCTAACAGTTCTCACTCCCCCATTCTCGTCTGTCCTCCCATGACCTTAGCTCTTCCTTCTCGATCATCCAGCAGAGTGATTCCTCAGCAGAGGGGAAAAAAGTGATGGCACACGGGTTGCCTTTGCCCTTTGTCATCTAGACTCAAGGGGCAGAAGAATAAGGACAGCCAAAAGGGAAAACAGAACATCTGGAGTCAGAAAAACACTCAACCCAACACTTTAACTCTACTGGGCTACCCTCACTAGAGCTGGGAACAAATGTGTTTTCATGCAGTGGACAGTGGTAAAAGCTCGCAGCTGCTCAAAGTGCAAAGAGGAAAGATAAACACATTTGGAAGTATGTCTTACAGAACCACCCCTCCCCTAAGGTTCATTATGGAAGAACAGGCAGGGAGACTGTGAGAGGCAGAAGTCACGGAGAAGAGTGAAACCGAGTCCTCTGGACATGTCAGGACCACTGCACTTACAGGTGAAGTCACCCGAACAAAATCAAGACAGTCACCGTTCTATTGAAGGGGTGGGGAAGGGGCTCATGAGCCCCCACCCCTCACTGAGCTTTTCTGGACAGGCAATGGTTTCTGGGGGAGGGAAAGTCAATTTTTCTTTAATCGTGTCGCCTCTGGTACATAGACCATGCTCCAGAAGAACCCTACTCCCAACAACACAAAGAAAACTTAATGGGTTATTACACACACACACACACACACACACACACACACACACACACGGAAATAAAGCACCCTGAAGGACACAGAGTTGTGGGCAGGGAAGAGTGAGTGTATCCAGGAGGAACAGAGGAGGAGTGGAAGGTGCATAGGATGAGACCACCCTGTGTGAAATGCCCACAGAATCGTCAAATGAGGAATCAATTTAAAAATTAATTAAAAGGCAAAAAAAAAAAAAAAAAAAAAAAAAAAAGAAAGAGTGGAAAATGCAGGACTCAGAATTGAGGGGTACACAAAAGGTCAATTTTAGGATTGGGGAACTAAAGTATGCCCTAGTAGTTACTGTTGGCGCTCCAGGCCTGTAGGACTCTGCACCTGGTAGACACGTTACAATGGTTTGAATGAAAACGATCCCCACCGGCCCATAGAAAGAAACACTGTTAGGAGATGTGGCCTTCCTTGTTAGAACAAGTGTGACCTTGTTGGAAGAAGTGTGTCACTTTAAGGTTCCAAACACTCAAGCCAGGCCCAGTCTCTTTGCCACTGCCTGCCCATCCAGATGTAGGACTCTGGGCTCCTTCTCCAGCACCACATCTGCCTGCATGCCGACATGTTTCCTACCATAATAATGGACTAAACCTCCAAAAATGTGACCAGCGCCAAATAGTTTCCATATTAAGAGTTACTGTGGTCATGGTGTCTCCGCACAGCAATAGAAACTCTAAAACAGACACCTGGCATTATCTCTGTTTAGCACCTTCTGAGAATCTTTTAGGCTAAAACTGTCTGGGGCTCTCTGCCTTGCACGCTGTGATTCCTTAGCACTGCGTAAAACCCGGGAATCCTTCGGGATTTATCGCTCTTGGAAGGGAAATTGTTTAAACAGCCGGGAAAGCACCTGCTGCAGTTAACATGAGCATTTGGCAAGGTGGGTGGTGAAAATGAGACAGAGCAGAGGGGAGGGGGCTGAAAATTATCCCACATTCTCACTCCTTGTAGCTGGTGCCCCAGAAGCTGCTCCTGAGCAGTGCCTCTCCAATGAGTTGGCGGGACCTTGTACTTTTTCCTCCTTCGGGGAACGAGGGAAGACAGTCTTAAATCTGCTAAAAAATACTTGGAGAACATCCAAAGAGAAGTTTGGTTTGACAAGTGCATCCTTTTGATGGGGCGGAGGACAAGGGGTGGGGTTGGGATGAGCTTGGCCAAATGGCGACGATTCTGACAAGACAGTAATGCAATTGGCCTGAAGAAGAATCCATGGAACCCTTGTACATAAGCACGAAGCTTTATTTCATTTATTATCCTCCAATCCGGCTGATATCTATTTATTCTCGAGACTGCAAAGAACAAGCACTTCCAGGAACCCCCTGGGGGAACACTTTCTTCAGCATGTGCCACCTCCAGGAACAAATGTTCTCTGCTGTTTTCCCTTCAGAGTACTTTGCATTCTAAAGGAAGCTTTCCCCAAATCATCCGAATTGTCTGGGATGCTTCTTTAAATGTAGATCCATAGTTGAATAATGGCGGAGCATCTTTTGGGTATATGCCCAAGAGTGGTATATCTGGGTCTTGAGGTAGAACTACTCCAATTTTTCTGAAAAGCTGCCAAAGTGATTTTCAAAGTGGTTGTACAAGTTTGCACTCGCACCAGCAACGAGGGACTGTTCCACGCTACACATTCTCACCAGCATGTGCCATCTCTTGAGTTTTTGGCTATTCACATGGGTGTAAAATTGAACCTCAAAGTTGTTTTTATTTGCATTTCACCCACAACTAAAGAGTTTGAACATTGATTTAAGAGCTTCTCAGCAATTCAAGGTTCCTCTGTTGAGAGATCTTTAGCTCTGTACCCCATATTTTACTGGGTTGTTTGGGTTGTTAGTGTCTAACTTCTTGAGTTGTTTATAAACTTTAGACATTAACTCTCTGTCAACTGTAGGATTGGTGAAATCCTTACCAAATCTGTAGGTTGCCATTTTGTACTATTGACAATGCCTTTTGCCTTACAGAAGCTTTGTGATTCCATGAGGTCCAGTTTATCTATTGTTGATCTTAGAGCCTAAACCACTGGTATTCTGTTCTGGAAATTGTCTCCTGTACCAATTTGCTTAAGAATATTTCCCACTTTCTCTTTTATGAAATTCTATGTTTAGGTCCCTGATCCACTTAGACTTGAGTTTTGTGCAGGGTGATAAATGTGGATGTATGTGTGTTCTTCTACATGTAGACATGCAGTTAGACCAGCACCATTTGTTGAAGGTGCCTTTTTTTATTATGATTATTCTACAGTTTTGGCTTCTCTATCAAAAATCAAGTGGCACCAATCTGTGATTAATGATACTCTGTTATGCTTCCAGACAGAAGTGTAGCATGGCTGTCCTCTTAGAGTCTTCATCAGCATCTGACTCAAACAGTAGATGGAGCTTGGGAACTCTTATGGGAAAATAGGAGGAAGGATTGCAGGCCCTGAAGGGGATAGGAACTCCACACAAATACCAACAGAGTCGACTAACCTAGACTCTTGGGGCTCCCAGAGACTGAATCACTGACCAAAGAACACACACAAAGTGGACCCAGGCCTCCCTGAACATAGCAGATGTGCAGCTTGACCTTCATGTGGGTCCCAAACAACTGGAGCAGAAGCTGTTCCAAAAGCTGTTGCCTGTCTTTGGGATATGTTCTTCTAGTTGGGTTGCCTGAACTATCCTTAGTGGGAGAGAATGTTCCTAGTCTCAGAAAGACTTGATGTATCAGGGTTGAGGGATACCCAGAGAAGCCTACCTCCTCAGAGAAGGAGAGGGGAGATGGGGGAAAGGACTGGGGAATGGGGTGACCTAGAGGAGGTCAGTGAATAAGTAAAAAAAATAAATAAATGATTTTTAAAAATATGGATCCATGAGCTTCTTTTTGTTGACTCTCAGAAAATAAATTCAAAGCACCTGCATTTTAATAAACATAGTTGGCCATTCTTACCACATTGTAGCTTAAAAAGCATTATCCTAGGATTTATTTACTACAGTCCTTTTATATGTGTGTTTGTTCATTAAAGCAGCATTGGTGTATCTAATATTCTGGGGTAAAATATGATCATTGAAATGTAATGATAGGTGACCAGATTACTCACAAAAATAATAGAGATAAAATGTGCTTAAAGTGTTTACAGGTGAAAATTCCCAGAGAGGAGACATGCCTATATAACTAATAATTGAGGAGAGGTTTGAATGGTATTGGTTAGGGGCCTAAATACAAATTACCTTGGGTCAACTTAGTCCCTTGAATATCCTTTTTCTCCTCTGTGTGGAATTTCTTGATGTCTGTGTGAGTATCACATGAAACCATTTGGGATGCATTAACAGATGGCTGTCTTCCACCAACACAAAAGAGAGTATTGTGGACTACAACAGAGTTACCCTTACCTTTCTGTAATGTGCCAGTCTGATGTTTCCACCAATGTATGTGAGACGTCATGATTCATTGTTTACTTTCAGCTACTACAAAACATCATGAAACTGTCAACATGTTACAACATGGAATTGGGTGATAGCCTGAAGTTGTGTTCCTGGGCCGTGGTCCCTCATACTTATTTGGCTCTAGCATAAACTATCTCTTGTACCCATGGATTTAAAAGATGATGTTTGTTTGTTTGCTTGTTTGTTTTTGTTTTGGCATCATCGGCAATGGCGCCCAAAACTGAAACCTCAAAGATGATTCATATGTCACTGGAGGAGTCACCTGGGTTGGTACTAGCATAGGCCCATTGTGCCAACACCTGTTGTCTCCTCCGGTAGCTTTTTTTGAGTTCTTCCTTGACACCAGACCACCCTTGGTTTGATCAAGGGTCCATTCATTTATCCTCAGCTTGTTGTTTAAGGTCCTATCTTGTGTGGGTCTAGAGAGATTGCTCAGTGGTTAGGAGTACTTGATGCTCTTCCAGAGAACCCAGTAACCACACGGCAGCTTACAGTTACCTCCAACTCCAGTTCCAGGTAATCAAACTTCTGGCCTCTCTGAATACTGCATGCATGTGATACAAAGACATACCCTTTTGTAGTGCCACTAAATTCACATTATATGAATTTTACAAAATCTTTTTTAAAATTCTGTTTTATGAATACCTTTATTTGATTCACTTCCAAGTGTTTTGGTTTAAGATATACTCTTATATGTTTGCTTGTTTGCTTTGAAGATAGTTGTTGCTTGGCCATTTGGTTTATTAGCCTGCCTGTACTCTGGTTTTCCTCTGGTAACTCCTCCCTTACTTGACACAAGGGAAGTGTTTCCCTTTTCAGTGAAAAACTATTTGGTACTTTAGTTAGTTTTACTTGTAATGAGCTTGTAATTCTACTTGTGTGTGTTTTTTAAATGAGAAAACTCTAAATAGAAACGAGGTAGCATTCTATTTCTTTGAATGTGGAACATTTACTAACTATAAATTTGTTTAACTATAAGTTCTAAGCATTAGAAAAAATAATAAAGTCAAAAGTGACCGAACTCTTTCATTGGAATTCTAAATCATCTAAACATTATACAAATTATAATTTGCAAATTAATATGAGTTCTAGAAAGTATAACTAGGAGTAAAAGGATATGTTGAAACTAATTAGAATATTAATAACTCTTAGGAAAGTTCCATACCTTGCATTGGTGTGAGTAGAAGCTGTAGGGCCAAGGTATAAACTTGATTTGCCTTTGGATGGAATCCACTGGTTCTGAGGCAGTTCTGTTTCTCCAAGTGGCTTCAAAGAAAACCATGGGCCCTGGGTATGGTCCAGTTCTAAACTACGATAAAGCATCTTATGCAGAATAAATAATATTAAAACTCATAAGAAAACACAGATTACCCAGAATAAACAAAACCATTCTGAATAGTAAAAATGCTGAGGGAGGCAACAACCAATCCTATTTCAAGTTCTATTGCAGAGCTATAGCAATAAAAACAGACACACAAATCAATGAAATTTATTTGAAGACCCATATATCAGCCCATACTCTAACAGCCACCTGCTTTTTGACAAAGACTCACAAAATACACAATAGAGAAAAGACCACAACTTCAACAAATGGTGTTGGTTAGAATTTCATCAAATTGTTTAGACTCTGGGTTCACTTACTTCTGGTGTTTGATGGTTTTATTTACAAGGGATTTTAAAGAATAAGTTTGTTGTAAAAATCTCAAAGGACATAAAGTTGGGTGGGTAAGATAAATGTGAGTGTGGGAGGGGTGGGGAAGAAGGACTTAAAGAATTAATAAAAACATTGTCCTAAAAACCCAACTATTGAAAGCAGCTAGGGGTGGAGGCAGGCTCTGGACAGTTTCTCTTCAACCTGCATCCATGCTCTTCTTTCAGACTTGTTTCAGCCATTGCTGTTCTCCAGCCATTGCTGCAGCTGCGATCAGACTGTTTCTGCACACCAGGAGCCACAGCCATTGTTCCCAGGCTGGTGATCTTCTTACGGCTCTAAGGCAATTAAGAAGAAACAGATATTTTTGTTCTACATGGATCCAAGAAAAGGGGATTTGAAGAAAATCAACGGCAGCTAACAAAGAGTAAAACAGAAATGAATGAAAGAAAATGTACCTGAAAACAGCAAGCAGCTGCATTGTGCCCTCGCCATGTTAGATTTATATATATATATGGAGAGAGAGAGAGAGAGAGAGAGAGAGAGAGAGAGAGAGAGAGAGAGAGAGAGAGAGAGAGAGAGAGAGAGAGTGTATGATGCCTTCTTTGAAACCTGATAAAAGAATGTACTGATTGCCTTTTTAGACTTGAGGCACCAACCGAAAGAAACTTAAGCCCAGGCAAAGTTGCAAGCATGGATGTTGGGTAGCCCTCCTTGAACATCCTGAAATAATGAGTGCCCGTTGCTTTTGTAAACTCGAAAAGCTACCTTGACTTCAAAAGAAATAGGCTTCATGTTGAAATCATAACTTAGTCAGTGTTCCAATATGCGAACAGTCAAACTGAATACAGAGTTGAAGTTTAAACATGATGGAGAAGAAGATGAGAAATGAAGTTCAAACTTTAGGTATACATCATAGAATAGCATTGTTGCCTGACATGACATTTTATGTACTTTAAGGATCTTCCCAAAAACATATTCTCAGTTCTTGTTAATACTGTGTAGCTCAAGGATATGTGAAGTTCAGAACTAAGGAATTAAAAGAAGAGAATAAAGAGAGTCTTAATCCAAAACTTCCTCATTAACTTTAGTGACCACAAATATGTACCTTGCTGATATGATGTCACTGTTATGGGAATGTTTTTGCAGGTTATGTTTATGATGTGTTAGACATTATCACTTCCTGTGGTGATTGTGCCATTCTTTTGTAGAAGAAACTTGTATGTCTCATTCTACAAGTTTTCTGGGCTTCTAAATATAATCTCTCATTGCACATTCAGTGATCAAAATAGTTGACTTCCCACAAGAAAAGCATTAAATGCATTCCACTGACAGATTCCTCATCTAACTATGCAATTATGACACAGTTATGTTTGCAAGTCCCTTGCCACAGTGGAATATGGATGGATAAGTCATAGAAATAAGATGACAACTAAGTTTAAAGTGGTCCTTTCTTGCAAAGAATAGAGGCTTTTAATTTGCCATCTCCAGGGTTCCACAGAGTTCAAGATGTGTTTTTCCTGGGTATTTGTTAAAGAGATCTTAGTAGGTCCTCCCACACTCCTCTAATACTGCCAGTGACCATTCTTAGCTCTAAATTAGGACCCCAAAACAGCAGTGTTGGCAACAATTTCCTCAACAGAAGGACTCTTGACTAAATATGCAGAGGCTTGATATTGGGAAAATGGAAGCCTAGACTCAGCATTCCTCAGGGGGGTTTCTGTTTAACAAGAAAGTCAGCACCTCACGTATCCACCGAATGCTACACTACCTCAGGGAAGAGCATCTAGTTCCTGCTTCATCCAGCCTGCATCAGCTCAAAGACTCACATCCTGTCTTAGACTGTCATAGAAAACCTGCTTGCCTTACTGCCAAATCACTGTCCCTTTTTTTGAGGTAGACCTGCAATTTGCTCCCCCAGTAAAATTTTCTTTTTAACCCATGGAGAGGTCCAGGTTTTTTATTCAGTAGTTTTGCTATCCCTCTCTTACAGTCATTAAGGCTGCCCTCTCTTGATACCCTTACCTTTTTGTTTCTGCTCAGGAAGAATGTGAACACAATGTGGAAGGAATCACACCACGCTTTGATTTCATCAGAAATAACAGTCATCAACTCAAAAATGATAACTTTTGAAATAAAATATTTTGAAGACAAAAAGACATGGCCCATGACACTCAATTGGAAGGAATTTGCACTGTATTCTTGTCCCATATTACTTTATTCCTTAAAACAAACACATTTTACCCTAAACGTCATCATATCAGCTGTTTTTCAGACTGTACTCTGAAAAATCCAACATACAACAAAGCCATGGTTTGTTGGTTGACATTCAACTTGATGTGCTTTTAGAAAAATTGACTCTCATTTTGAAAGATCATATTATACCAGTGAGTCCTAAAGTTATTTTCAGCACCAAAGCCATAAATCCAGGTTAGCCTGAGTTGAGATCCCCAGATGTCTAGGGGAATTCTTCAAGTGACTAAAGATAAAAGCATGGAGCTGCAGAGGTTAACCCATCCGCCCACATCTGACAGCTGCAGATTTCCATTCATTTTCCTGACCCTCTGGCTTTCTCTCCTGTCTCTCCCCACGCCTGATCTTCACGTTCCCCCCATTCTCCTCCCCCTTCCACTTTGCTCCCTCCCTTCCTGTGCCTCCTATGACTATTTTATTTCCCCTTCTATGTAAGATTCAAGAATTCTTAGTTGGGCCTTCCTTCTGGTTTAGTGTCTCTGGGTCTGTGGGATATATCTTGGACTTCCTGTACTTTGTCCACTTGTAAATGAGTATATACCATGCATGTCCTTCTGGGTCTGGGTTGCCTCACTCAAGGTGGCACTTTTCTAGTTCCATCCATTTGCCTGCAGGGATCTGAGATGATGGAGGCTCCCAGGAGTTGATGCAGGAGACCTTAGGCAAGAGGCCTCACTGTGGGAATATGAAACATGAAGAGGCCACCACCTGTAGTCAGGCAAGACCCCCAGTAGAGGGTTAAAGACACCCCCCCACCCACAAAACTTTTCACCCAAACTTTGTCCTGTCTCAAAGAAATACGAGGAAAAAGTTGGAGCAGAGACTGAAGGAGTGACTGGCCAGACTGAGACCCATCCCATGGGCAAGCACCGATCTCTGACACTATTACTGAGCCTCTGCTATGCACAGACAGGAGCCTAGAATACTGCCCTCGGAGAGGCTCTACACAGCAGCTGACTGAGGCTGGTGCAGATACCCTCAGCCAAACGCTGGACAGAGGCCGGGGACTCTTCTAGAAGAGCTGGGGGGAAGAACTGAAGGCTCTGAAGGGGACGAGAACTCCACAGGAAGGTCAACTAACCTGGACCCCGGGAGCTCTCAGAGACTGAGCTACCAACCAAAGAGCACACATAGGCTGAAATAAGGCCCCGTGCACATATGTAGCAGACGTGTAGCTCAGTCTCCATGTGAGTCCCCCAATAATTGAAGCAGGGACTCTCTCTAAAGCTGTTGTCTGACTGGGATTTCTTCCCAAACAGGGCTGCTATGTCTGTCTTCAGTGGGAGAGAATGCACCTAACCCTGAGGAGACTTGATGTACCAGGGAGGAAGGATACCTGTGGGGGCTCCACCATCTCAGAAGAAAAGGAGATGGGGAGACTCTGTTAGGTGGGGATGGGGGCAGAAGTTGGGATGTAATAAATAAATTGATTAAAACGAAACAAAACAAGAAAGCATGGAGGTATGTTTCTATTCCCTGGCTACTAACATTGGCAGGCTGGGGCGGGTTGAAACCCACCTTGAAGCATTAATTGTAAATTTGTCTTTCATTTGCCCGGTCTATCCTGCTAACTGTATTTTGCCTGTTGCCTTAAATTCCTTTGTTTCTGTTTTTCTCTCCAGAGGTCCACTTAGTGTTTAGTATGTGCCACCAACGCTGCAGATTTAAACAAAAGACCAAAGCAAAAGCCCTCTAGACCCTTCAATAAAGGTTTCCTAGATTGGATGAAACTTTCTTGACTACACTAGGAAAACACTGCTGAAGCTTGCCTTCCAGTAGTTTGAGCCGCCTCAAATTTCTCTTGAAATTTATGAGACAAACCCAACACACAGTGGGAGAGCTACTCCCCCAAAACAGCCCATTCTGGATCCAAAATACTTTAGCAATGGCAGCTTCCCACCTAAAACACTTCAAGTTGCTCTCTGCTCCTCCCCAGCCCGTCCTGGCTCCTCTGCCTCTGTAGAGCTAATAGCGTAGACAGGAAAGTTTCATGGACCGTCCTCCTCAAAGCTCACAGGCTGGAAAGAGGGAAACTCTGATAACATTTTCCTCAGCATTGTATTCATGGCTAGCCTTTAACTCGTGAGGCACCAATCTCGTCTTTAACTGCAGATTCTCACTGTGTGCGTGAGTGCTCTGACTTCTTACCTGATGCCCGTGGAGGCCAGAAGAAGGTTGCAGGTCACCTGTAACTGGAGGTTCCAATGGTTTTGAGCCATCATGTGGGTGCTGGGAATCTGTGTCCTCTACAAGGCCAGGAAATGTTCTAGACCACTGAGCCATCTCTCCAGTCCCACAGAAAATATGTTTAAAGATACCACAGTATGCAGATAGTATATTTCCATCTATGTTTTTACAAAGGAGAAAGACAGAGACAGAGAGACAGAGAGATTGAGGGTTGAAAGGCATTAGTCACTGTTAATGAGAAAGAGTAGGGTTTTGAGACAAGAGGACTGAAGAGCATTTTACAATAGGCCCTAATCTCTTATGCCTTCCTCGTTGTTTTTAGTAGTAAGTTTTCGTGTAATTTGTAATTTTTAAATAATATATTTTTTAAAATGCTGACACATCTTGGCTACCACTAGGTGGCAGTAGTGGCAGAACAAAATGGATGGATTTTAATCCTCCTGTGTTCCCCGCGATACCTGGATATGGGTCTAATTTCAAACACGTGTGCGTAGGTCTAGGTTTCTAATGATACAGGGCGAAACAAATGCCTTTGCCAGTTACTACTGGTGTGTGTGTTCAGGGCTCCCTGTGGAGCACCCCAGGACATCATGTTACTCTCCTGCAGGTACGAGATGCAGGATTTTAGTATACTTTCTGCCTTAATCTCATTGACACAGCTCTGTTGCATGTCAAGACGAATCCCTGCACCTACAATGATATTCCCATGCCAATCTAAATATATGCACGAGGACCACTGATAGCACCTGAGGTGGCCATTCCCAGTTGTCAACTTGACTGTGTCTGAAATGGATGACAATCCAGAAATCGAGAGCACCCCTGTGATGCAGATCTTGAGGCATAGTGGGCATGAAAAGCTAAGGCTCAGGCAAGGTGGTACACGCCTTACATCCAAGAAAACAGAGGCAAGCAGATCTCTGAGTCCAAGGCCAATATGGAGGTTTGAATGTGGAGTGGCACTATTAGGAGGTGTGGAGGAAGTGTGTCACCATGGGAGTGGGCTTTGAGATCTTTGTCCTAGCTTCTTGGAAGTCAGTCTTCTCCTAGCTGCCTTAGGAACAAGAGCTAGAACTCTCAGCTCCTCCAGTGTCGTGTCTGCCTAGACGCTGCCATGTTTCCCACCTTAATGATAATGGATTAAACCTCTGAACCTGTAAGCCAGCCTCAGGTAAATGTTGTCCTAAAGAGTTGTCATTGTCATGGTGTCTCTTTACAGCAATGAAACCCTAAGGCAGCCAGCCTGGGACAGAGAAAGTTTCAAGTAAAGAACAGCTTAGGTCCAGGCATGGTGGTTCACACTTTTAATCTGAGCCATACCTTCTGCTGGAGACCTATATAAAGACCTATATAAAGAAGGAAAGTTTGCTTCTTCGCTGCCTGCTTGCACTTACTTCCCAGAACATTTCTTGGAACCTACTTCTTCAGGATTCTAGCTTATATAGAAGACCAGCTGAAACACCCAGCCTTGGGCTGGAGAGATGGCTCAGTGGTTAAGAGCACTGCCTACTCTTCCAAAGGTCCCCAGCAATCACATGGTGGCTCACGCTATCTGTAACAGGATCCAATGCCCTCTTCTGTTGTGTCTGAAGACAGCTAGTGTACTCATATACATAAAATTAATTAATTAATTAAAAAAACACCCTGCCTTGTGGGGCTGAGCAACTACTAGACTTTTAGAATTCCCATTCACAGCTGCCCATTGTTGGTTAGTTGGACTGCAGACTGTAAGTCATTCCAATGATTTCTTTAAACATACAGAGATAGTCCATAAGTTCCGTGGCTCTAGAGAACCCTGAATAGTACAGCACCCTTCACCACTTGAGTGTCCAGCTATGACTTGTGTGTCTTCCATCAGCTCAGCTGACATGGGCATGGTATAAGTGCTCCATCTTTTTGCTTTCCGAATGTACCTATTATCAGGTTGCATGTCTGATTTTTCTCTCTAAGCAGGACCTATTTCCAAGTATCAGTTAAGTCAATTGTTTAGATCAAACCAAAGAAGAGATGACCAGTTGCTTAGAGAGTCGTGATTATACATCCGCATGGTCAAGTAAGCCACCAGTAATCTCAGAAGAGTCAGGAGCATTCCATCCAAAGGATATAAAATTTTAGATAGACAACTGCTATCTATCGATAGCAATGAAGCTACTGTTTATTCAGATTCTTCATTGATGTGCTGAGTGCTTTACTTCTTTAATGCTTTTGATTCCCTGTGAAGTAGAATTATCATGCTAGTTTTACAGACATGGAAGCAGAGAGTTAAAAAGATGAAGATGCCCAGTGCAAATTCATCTGCTTCCAAATTTGTCTTCTCAATCTAAAGATAGTTAAGGGCTCTGAGTCTTCCAAGACCTTTGATAAGTCACTTAATGAACTACTGAGGACATTAATGCTTTCTCCTCCTTACTCTTCTTCAAGGGAGAGGACAAGGTCAAGGCAAAACACAAGAGGGAGGGGAAAACCTGTTCACATATATATTTTTTTAATTTTAACTTTAAGAAGATATGTATGGATGTTTTGCCTTAATATAGGTATGTGCTACGTGCATGTCTGATACCCACAGAGGTCAGAGTGAGGTTTCTGATCCCTTGGAAATGGAGTTGCAGAACTGTGAGCAGGCATGTGGGTGCTGAGAGAATTCGGGCCCTAAAAGAAGAGTACCTGTACTCTTCAACCAGTGGGCCATCTCTCCAGCCCCATTCAGAGACTTTCTACTAAAAGTGATTATAAACCAAAGTTTTCTTTTCCTCATTTTAAAAATTATTTGCCTCAAAATCAATCTTTTCTTCACTCATTTTCCCTAAAAAAAAATAAATGAAAATAAATTGAAATGTTAATATATTAGTTGAGACTAATTTTGCTAGATGAAATTTTATTGTTTCAAGAAAAGCTGATCGGGGGCAGGAGAGATGACTCAGCAGCTGAGAGTGTCTGCTGTTCTTCCTGAGGCCCCAGAGGGCTGATCCTGGCTCACAACTGCCTGTAATCTCCACCCCAGGGTATCCAGAACCTTCTTCTGACCTCTGTGGGCTCCTGCATACATATGGTATATAGACACGCACTCAAGCACACATGCACATATGAACATAAAATAAATACTTTCTATAAGTAAATAAGAGCTGACCAACAATGGTTGGTTGAAAATACTAAGCAAGAACAAATATAGCACAAACAGTCTTTGCTAGAAACATTGGACTAAGATTATATTCAGCATAAAAATAGGCATGGTGACAATTTAAGGATCTGAGTTACAATACACACACACACACTTTTTTGTTTCTGGTTTGTTTTTTCAAATATTATTTTCTTCTTCTGCCTCTGGATGAGCCTGGCTCTGCTACTCCAAATTCAATGATGTCAGGTCAGCAGGGACCAAACTCAAGACTATAATTTTCATCATCTATCAGCAAGGGACAAATTTTCATCCCCAAGGTCCAAGTTCAGTTCTAAAGGGCATGTTTTCTTTTGTACATGTGTGGTTATCTCTTATTAGCAGTAATGGGCACTACCCATGTGCATACAGAAAATACTGTACCCCTAAGACTGGCCCAGATATACATTGCATGGGGTTAAAGGAAACACATTTTTGACTCATGGTGCCATCCTCCTTCGTGTTAGGACAAATGTTGCTACAGAATGAGAATTTAAACCAATTAAATTAAATGCCAACAAGTATTGCTTTGTGCTCATGTTATCAGAAACACCTTTAAAATGTGGTTTGTTTTGTTTTGTTTTGTTCCATGTTTAGTGCTGGACCTGAGATCCATTACAGTCTTAGTAAGGAAGTGACGAGAGATTTCTAAATTTTTTTCTGTGTCCATTTCACCACAACTTGCATTAGTACGTATATGATATCAAACCCTCCGGTCCCAATTTGAAAACTATGCATGTAGACCCTACATCCCTGACTGTGTCTGAATGTTTATGTTTTCATCTGCTTTCATTTGATCTCATCACTATCAGATCTTCTGGTCATCAAGTAGAATTACAAACAGGTATGAAAAACATCCCTGAACTGTGATTGATAAGCTGTTCGAGACAAAAACAGCCAGTTCTTGAAGGCTGGATACAGAGGTGTGTGCCAAAGCCAAACCAGCCAGGGTAGGAGACAGTCTTGTTTGTACAGGACTTAACAAACCCCAGAGGGACATGGGACAGCTTAATGAAACAATATCTTGCCCAATTTTTAAAATTAGGTTCTTAATTGCTTGGAACTCCTGGTTTAGAAAGATCTGCAAAACATAATGATTAAAAGAATGCTTCCCTGGCAATGCTTTCCAGGTTCCTGTGTTTGCTCTCACTGTCCTGGAACTCACTCCACAGACCAGGCTGGCCAAGAACTCACAGAGATCCCCCTGCCTTTGCTGCCCGAGTGCTGAGATTGCAGGCATGAATCACCACCACCCGGCTCGTCTGACTTGGTTTCAAGCACTAATTTTTGTGTATGGTGGGCGTCACTGGGGCTGAAGCTGCAGCGTAGTTGGAGAGTGCATGATAAGTCTGCTTGGCACCTTTGGGTTTAATCTCAGACACCACCCCTCCAAAATATATCACGTTGGAGTTCAGACCTATTGAAATGTGCAAATTACTACCCATAAGGAAATAGAAGTTGGAAATACTTCAAGTGTCGTGGCAGTAAAAAGGTCTCTCTAACAGACACTTGCATTTTTCCCTGCAATGATTTGAGTCTTAGGACAATAAAGTCCAAAAAAAAAAAACCTGGAATTTCCCTAGAAGTCTTCTGCTGAGAAAAGAACTGGGTGGCCCAGACGCTCCACCAAAGAGATTTTACATCATTCTAACAGTATTCAGACTACCTAGCAGAAGAGACCAGACCAGAGACAACGGTGGGCAGTACCAAACCTTTATCATGGCTGCAGCTACACACACCTCCTGTCCCCTCCATTTAAACCTAATACGGCGTCAGCATCCTGAAGTGGACTTGAAGGTGTCACTAGGCAGTGTATGGACCGAGGACAGAAGTCAACATTTAGAAACTTAAAGGAAACACTTAAATTTGAAACTTCCAGGCCCTTGGTCCTAGTGTCTTAGTTTGAGTTTTATTGCTGTGAAGAGCACTGTGGCCAAAGCAACTCTCACAGAGAAAAACATGTAACTACGGTGGCCTACAGGTTCAGAGGTGCAGCCCATTATCGAGGCAGGAGGCACGGCAGCATTCAGGAATGCATGATACTGGAAAAGGAACTTATTTGCCAAATGGAATCAAAGCACATGGTTCCTTTAAGATTGTCTATGCATAGATTTTTCAATTGCCAACACTGTGTTACAAGTTTAAAGTTAACATTTTGTTATAGATAATGGATTTTTTGCCATAGATATTTTACTTTTAGATAACTAAATGAAACCAATAATCCCTCCCACTGTTTTGTTTTGCTTTTTTTCCTGTCTTGGCTCTTGACCCTGGATGTGGAGACTTTAAAAGTGTGTCTGGGTCTGGGAAAGAGTGAGACATAACTTAATTTCAGAGCTAAGCTGTTCAATAAAGTAGAACAGCATAAAACAACTGAATAGTACCTATGTCCAAATGACATTTGAATTCCTATTACATTAGGGCCAGGGGCCAGAAAGCCGGAGATAAAGTCTGAGCCTGGGGACCTGGAGAAGCAGCATAGTGACCTCACACATTCAAGAGCAGTCAGAAATAAACCAGAAATGGCCACATACACACACTCAAAAAAGACAGACAAAAGTGTCCTGCCCAAATCTCCTCCTCCAATGTTGTAACTTGGGGGTGGGAAGCACCTTGGTAGCTGCCACTGAATCCAAAACCCCACAGGCCCTGTGGTGCTGTACTGAGGCCAAACCCTGGCTTCACTATAGAGACCCTGGGTTTTTCAAAGCTTCCGATGGGCCCGAAGCATTGTATTCTACGCCCAACCCTCAATCGCTGAATCCTATGCCCTCAAAGCTCTGCCATTTCCGCAGTGATCTCTCAAAGCTGCAGCAGCCTGTCAGTCTTGTTTTTTTCCATCCAGTCGCCCCAAGTCAGAATATACGACAGTTACAGCCATAAAACAAGAAACAGTCCAAACAATGGCAAACATAGAGCCAAACTACAACAGAAAACAAATCAACAGCAACAAAAACGGAGTCCTCCGCTTAAAGTGGTCCACCACTCTGATCAAGAGAGAAAAAAAAATGTATAGCTTTCTTGTACAGCCCTGATACTCAGAACCCATCAAAGGCCAAGCCTCTCTGCATCCTCCACTTCCAGATCCACAGTAAGCCCTTCCAAACACTCGGCTTGGCCCTGGTGCCCTGGAATGCCCTCTATAGTTCCTCGGCTCTGGTGTACAGCGTAGACACTGGAGTCCTGTTGGTGGGCACCAAGGGCCAGGCCTCTCCAAGTACTTAGGCTCCCGGTTTCACCAGGGGGTTCTCAAGGCTCCAAGGTCAGGAGAGAGAAACTGGTGACTCTGGCTGGATGCCCCCAACTAGCCATAATTTGCCAGTGAGCTGTGGGCTGCCTCTCTTTGTTCTGAACAAGAGTGCGTAAGTCTCATAAGCTCCTCCCTGGGGTATCTCATAACCAGAATACAGAAACCAGGCAGAAAAATGTCACAGGAAGCTAGCAAAAGAAAGAAAAAAATAAAAAGTCTTCTCTAACTTACCTAAGTTTAAACTTTAAAACCCATGTAAAAGTTCAGAGACTCAGCTCCACAAAACTGTCCTTTGACCACCACATAAATGCCCTGACTTGTGTGTGCCTTCACATACACATCATATAAACACAATAATAATAAATAAAAATAACAGAACGGACTTTCACTTAGGGTTTCATTACTGTGAAGAGACACCGTGACCAAGGCAACTCTTAAAAAGAAAACATTTCACTGAGGCTGGCTTACAGTTTTAGAGGTTCAGTCCACTGTCATCATCATGGGGAGCATGGCCTCATTTAAGCAGACTTGGTGCTAAAGACCCAAGAGTTCTACATCTTGGTTTGAAGGCAGCAGTAGGAGACTGTCTTGTGCAGGCAGCCGAGAAGAGGGTCTGTACCACACTGGCCAGACTTGAGTACATGTGAGACTCAAAGCCCGGCTTCCACAGTGACACACTCTAACAAGACTACATCTCCTCCAATTAGGCCACACCTCCTAATAGGGTTACTTCTCATAGGCCAAGTATAGTCAAAACAACACAGACTTGGAACATATCTCACTGGTAGTGTACTTGTCCAATATACATGAAGCCCTGGGTTCAGTCACCAAAATGTCACCACAAAAACAGAGAAGGGGTGGCAAAGAAATGGCTCGGGAGCATGCAGTTGTCTTACAAAGGATTCAAATTCGGTTCCCAGTATCTACGTTAAGTTGTTCACAACCATCTGTAACTCTAGCCCCAGGGTTATCTGACCCCTCTAGCTTCTGCTTGAAACACATATACACACACACACACACACACACACACACACACACACACACACTTTTAAAGAGAAAACTGTTAGAAAAGTTGTCTGTGTGGTATGTGAGTGTGTATGTATAAAACCGTACATAGGGAATTGACTTGTTTGCGAAGTGTGGAAGTCCATTTCATTTTTCCATTTCAGTCTCAGCTCTTGTTCTTACTAAATTCTATTTCAACTCCATCTTTAGAAACATTTTGAAGCTTACTGAATCGTTCAGATCTGAAGAATTGAAGCTTTAAGTCTAAAACTAAGTTTGTGACTCTAGGATCAGCAGGTGAGCAGGCGAGAGGTCTCCTTAGTACAGACAGCATATTTCCTCTCCAAGCACACCATGTAAAGAAAAGCAGAAAGTTTACACGTGAGGAATGAACTCTTCCGAGTATATACCTATAGCTATACAATATATGACCATACAGTCGGCTTCATGCCCCGCCTGCTGGGTCTCATTTCTGGCTGTGCTATTTCTTCAGCTCATACCCAGGTGAATCATTTGACCTCGTAGACCATTTGCCTGTCGAATTGGGGACATGGGTATCACAGGGGTGTGTTGATAAATTAATTAGCATTTCGTGTTTCAATTAAGATCCTCAAGCAGTTTGCCTTAGTTAGAATTTTACTACCATGAACAGATACCATGACCAAGGCAAGTCTTATAAATAACAACCTTTAATCGGAGCTGGCTGACAGGTTCAGAGATTCAGTCTATTGTCATCAAGGCGGGAGCATGGCAGCATCCAGGCAGGCATGGTGCAGGAGGAGCTGAGAGTTCTACATCTTCATCTGAGGCTGCTAGTAGAAGACTCGATTGTAGGCAGCTAGGATGAGGGTATTTAAGCTCATCCTCACAGTGACACACCTACTCCAACAATGGCACACCTCTTAGTAATGCCACTCTGCGGACTAAGCAGATACAAACCAACACAATTTAGGAAGTAAATACATCACTTTTAGGAAGTACTTCAAGTAATATAGTGCATGCAAGAATGGCTTTCTTTTCTAGCAACAATTGTCTATCTGCAGTGAAATATTAGCAGGTTACAAAGACTCCCTCAGGTTTAGGCTGTAAATTAAGTAGCTTTAATTTGTAATTTGTAACCAGCAAAGAAAAAAAAGTCTTATTTAAAAATAAAAAAATATATTGATGATATTGGAAATCTCTAATCCAAAGGAAATCTCTTAATACATTTTATAATGTTTAATTTTTAGCTGATGATGATAGTGGTCGTGTTGATGATGATGATGATGATGATAATGATGTTGATGATGATGTTGATGATGTTGATGATGTTGATGAGGATGATGATGGTGGTGGTGGTGATGTTGATGAGAGCACACACGTGTCACAGCACACACGAGGAAGTCAGAGGGCAACCCTCAGGAGTTAGTTCTTTCTCGAACAGGAACTGGGGATGGAACTCAGAGAGTCAGGCTTGCACAGTTCCCACTGAGCCACCACACCAGCCCTGTTTTACAACGATTTCATTCTAGCCTTGAAGCCCAGAGCCATTTGTTCACCTAAGCAATGGTGCTTCCCACCCGCCTTTGAGAGCAGCACTTCAGTGCATTAGCCTGTCGATTCTGCGTGTGAATGTGCAGTCAGACGACAGCTTGTAGGGATCAGCCCCATCTTCCCGCCATGGGGGTTGCCCGGATTGAGTGCTGACAGGTCTCACTAGCAAGCACTTGCCTACCTGCCGAGCTATCCGCAAGCACCTAGAACTGTCATTTTACAGGTGAGCTTGAGAAACAGAACAAAGAATTAAATCCCAGCCACCCATTCTCTTTCTACGACCTCGAATAGGGAGCGATCTCTAAGAGGTAGTTACACCTTAAGCTGCCCTAGGGGCACAGGTAAGATTTTCTTCTGCTTATCCCAATCATCTCTCTAAACTTGCAAATTAAAGCAAGGATTTTTAATGGAATCTCAGTTATATCTTTGGGAACTTTAAGAGATTGCCCAAATAATGAGTCGATAGACATTTGGAGGGACACATATAGAAAATAATTTTTAATTACTTAACTTTTTATTAATTCTTTGTGAATTTCACGTCATGCACTCCAATCCCAACCATGTCCCTGACCCTTCATACCTGCCCTCTGCCCTTGTAACCTCCCACACTCCAAAGGAAAAACTCTTACGTGGAAGCTGTAGTGTGTCTCAGTCTTTCCCACAGTCGGCCCTTTTGTCCACAGTTCCTTGCAAATGTTCACTGCAGTGAGTCCTGGTCTGGTCTGAGGCCTCTGTCTTCTGTCACACCATCAGTACTGGATCCTCACTGGGACTCCTCTTGGACGTCCTGTTGTTGCCCTGAATCATAGAGATCCCGTAGCTTTGTCCGGCCCTTTCACTTGCCCCAGCAATTCCCTGGTGGGGTAGATACTGGGGCGCGTTAACTCAAAGTCCTCGATCTTGGCCTCGGTAGTACCCGAGCGGCTCAGCCTCCTGCATCCACGCCACCAGGGTGGGCTCTCCACCTGGGCTGCTTATCCAATGCCACAGTCGGCAAATGGCTGAAGCACCTCTCCCATGCTCATTCCCTCGGGGTCGGCTCACCTTCAGCCCTCACAATCAGGGCAGGCTCTACTATGCTCTCGCACCTACAGGACCAGCTCTCCCATGATGCCCAGACAAAGGATGGGGCCAGCTCTGCACAGCCCTCAGACACCAACATGGTGCCCGTGGCACCTTAGACCAGGGACGTCCACCTGAGTGGTAAGAGCCCCCGACTGCTGCCGGGCCATGGAACTAGACATGGCCCCAGGTGGCAGCCCAGACCAGAGACATCCACCAGGGTAAATTCAGACCCCCACTGCTGTAGGGTCATGGCCTCAGATGTGGCTCCATGAGGAAGTGTAAGCTACAACCTCACCATGTCTCCAGGAGGCATCACCAGCTACTCACATCAGGCTGTTCGTACATTGCGCACGCAGCCTTCTGCTTCTCTTCCTTTTCCATCTCTCCACCACTTACCTGTTTATGTTAGTGGTGCTTGGGGCCTCTCGGTGTCTGGAGTTATCTGAGGGGTGGTCTTAGGAACACGATACCCCACCCATGACAAATAGTAGCAGGCAAGGGTCTTCCTGTGCATAATCTGCCTACCTAGGCTTGTGTGGCATTGACCAAAGGTCACCCCTAACTTGCTCCCAACCAAAGCCTGTGTAGACTTACGTTAAGTGGATACAGGATTGGACATGAGAGAGCCAGGCATAGAAAGGTCTAGGAAGGCAGAAGAGGAGGAGAGAAGGAAGAGACTGAAAGGAACAGAGATGGAGGCAAATGTATATATTTCTCTTGGTGCATCTATAGCTTGATGAGGGTATTATTTCTAAGGGTTTCTATAGATCTTTTTATTTCATATAGAAAGGCAGTTTGTGTTTGTCCATTGGTTGTAAGCTTATTGTGTAGAGGGTTTGTGGGTTGAGAATTTAATATATAAACCTACTGGATAAGCTGCCAGGTTTTGGAGTCATGTTTGTGCCGAGCAGTGAAGGAAAGGAACAAACCGGGCAGTCATATCCACCGGGGACAGAAGCCACAGGGCGGAGTGAACCACCTGGGAAGGGAACCTCAGGGAACCTCGTGGAGAGGGCGGCTTGTGGACCATGTGACAGTCTGTTTGCTCAGCTCCACACTGGAGCAGCGTCTATGGAGTAAGACTTAGAGGGCTGATAAAAGGTTAAGCCATCTTTTTAAATATTTATTGAAACAGCTCTGGACCTAGGGGAGAGGGTCATCTGTAAAATAATTTTCAAGGGCCTGTCAGGTAAAAACACTTACCACAAAAACCTGACTGCCTGAGTTGGATCCCAGGAATCACGGCAGCAGAGGAGAACCAACTCCAAGTCGTCTCGGGACCTCCCCGTGTACACTAGGCACACGTACACCCTCACAGGTACATGTGATGGTATAAAGTTTATGTTTACAAAAGTTTTTTAAAAGAAAAAATCAGAGCCAAAGAGATGGCTCAACAGGTAAGAATATTTGCAGCTCTTGCAGGGACCCAGGTTCGATTTCAAGCAAACATCAGGCAGCTCCAACACCCTCTTCCGGCCTACACAGGCCTTGAATTCGTGCAGTGATCATACAGGCTGATATGTAAATAGAAATAAATGAATGGATCATTTTAAAGTTAAAAAACTGTCTTTTTAAAATATTTTGTGTACTTTCTTTAATAAAAAAAGGACATGTTCCTTGGTAACAATTGACTTAGTGAGCCAATGAAATGCTCAGTGAGTAAGGAGCTTGCTCCCAAGTCTGATAATCAGAGTTGGATCCTTATAACCACATAGTTAAGGAGCAAACTGAGTCTTGCAGGTTATTCTCTGACATTCACATGGATGCTGTGGTATGCATGGCCCCATACATATATATATAAATATATAAATTAAATTTTATTATGTTAAAAATAAATAGAAAAATTCTTGCTCCTGTCTGAAAGAACTTCAGGAACAAAAATGGAGAAAAGCCTGAGGCAAAAGAGGTGACAGGCTCGAATTGAGACCCATCTCAAGGGGAGGCCCCAAGGTCTGATAGTATTACTGATGCTGTGGTGTGCTCACAAACAGGGGCCTATCATGACTATCCTCCAAAAGGCCTAACAATCAGCTGAAAGAGTCAGATGCAGATATGTCCACCCAACAAATGGACAGAGGCTGCAGACCCCTGTGGTTGAATTAGGGAAAGGCTGGAAGAAGCTGAGAAGGGCAACCCTGTAGGAGGACCAGCCATCTCAACTAACCTGGATCCCCAAGATCTCTTCGACAATGGACAACCTACTAGGCAGCACACACCAGCTGATAAGAAGACCCCATTCATATACAGCAGAGGACTGCCTGGTCTGGACTTAGTCTTAGAAGATGCACCTAACTCTTAAGAAACTTCGGGCCCTAGGAAGTGGGGAGGACTGGTGAGGAGGCAGTGGGCTGGGGACATCTTCTTGGAGATGGGGGTGAAGGGGAGGTAGATGTAAGATGTAGAACATTTGGAGGGGGATAAAGTCTGGACTGTAAAAAAAAAGATTAAAGAATCAAATAAATAAGTGAGACAGTTCACTCAATTTCAGTGATTTTTCAACTACATTAACCTTTATGCTATATTGACAGATTTTAAATTTTCATTCTGAAATAGAATAAAATGAAAATGGGGACACAATCAGTAAGAAAATTAGCTTTTTGTGTTTATTGTGGGAAGGAGAACAGGATGAACACAGCATGAGCCCCTGACGCTTTGTCAGTTTTAGACCTTGTGAGTTTTTCTCCAAATCCAGCCTGACGAAGCCTCAAGTACCCCTCAACTTTCAGCACTGAAAAACTGTTCAAGTCCCCCCTAATCTCAGCCATGGGGTGGACAGAATGTTCCTTAAAGGTCCCATACATGGGGATAGAGATGTATTACAAGTCCTCTGTGCTCCGGACAGAACTGAGAGGAGGAAAGGGAAACCGCAGTTTGGTTAAAGAAAGCAAGGAAGGGCCATGAACAAAGATAAACTTGTGGTTTGTTTTGTATTTTCAATAGATACGTTTTACATCAAAATAAAATAAAAATGGAAACCCGATGCAGGAACAGGATGATGGGGCAAAGAAAGAGCTTAGAGAGAGGATTAGGCAAAAATAAAGATGGATTAAAAACTTCAGTGAGAAACTAACTACTCTCTAAGCTAATTTTAAAATCTTTAAAGGAGTTTTCTAGTTTGCTTTGCGTCAATGCGATGAAACACTAAACAACAGTCCACTTGGGGAAGAAAGTGTTTATTACAACTCATAAGCTCCAGTTCTTTATTCATGACCGAAGGCAGGCAAGGCAAGAACAGCAGGAGCCCGAGGCAGGAACCAAGGCATAGACTGTGGACGGATGCTGCTTCCTGGCTTGCTCTCAGACTCATGTTCAACTCTTCCTATAGAGCCTAGGCTCACCCATGCAAGGGTACCAGTGCCCACAGGAAGCTGGGCCTTCAATACCAATGAACAATTTTAAAAAGGTCCCCAGAAACAATCTGTAGGCCAATATGATGGAAGCAATTCCTCAGTTGAGGTCCCCCTTTTCCAGGTGTGTCGAGTTGACAACCGAAGCTAACCATGGTGAGGTGTTTGAACAGAAATACAGGAATGGGTGGCCAATACTGGTCTCCAGAGGCCAGAGGTTATCAAACAAACACCCCAATGCTAGACATAGGAGATTCCCTTATGAGTTTTTGGCTAGAAAGGTCCTCCAGGCTCCCACAGCAATTCAGGCCATTGCCATTGCTCTTGGTTGCCTACAAGAACTAGATGGTAGGAACCCATTAATGACTACCCCCTACACTGCTGCATCCAGTCTTGATAGGACCAAAGGATTTTCCTCCCATCAATGCCTGGCAAGGCCGTCCTCTGCTACATATGCAGCTGGAGCCATGGGTTCGTCCGTGTGTACTCTTTGGATGATCGTTTAGTCCCTGGGAGCTCTGGAGGGGTCTAGTTGGCTGGTATTGTTGTTCTTATGGGGTTGCAAACCCCTTCAGCTCCTTTAATCCTTTCTCTAACTCCCTCATTGGGAACCCCATTCTCAGTCCAATGAATGGCTGTATTTGTCAGGCTCTGGCAGAGCCTCTCAGGAGACATCAGTATCAGACTCCTGTCGCCATGCACTTCTTGACATCTGCAATATTTTCTGAGTTTGGTGACTTTATATGGGATGGATTTCCAGGTGGGGCAGTATCTGGATGGCCTTTCAGTCTCTGCTCCAAACTTTGTCTCTATATTTCCTCCTGTGAATATTTTTGTTCCCCCTTCTAAGAAGGACTAAAACATCAACACTTTGGTCTTCCTTCTTTTTGAGCTTCATGTGGTCTATGAATTGTATCTTGAGTATTCTGAGCTTTTGGGCTCATATCCAGTTATCACTGAGTTCATACCATGGGTACTCTTTTTTGACTGGGTTACTTCACTTAGGATGCTATTTTATAGTTCCATCCATTTGCCTAAAAATTTCATGAAGCCATTGATTTTAATATTTGAGTACTATGCCATTGTGTAAATGTACCACAATTTTTGTATCCATTCCTCTGCTGAAGGACATCTGGGTTCTTTATGCTTCTGGCTATTATAAATAAGACTGCTATAAACATAGTAGAGCATGTGTCCTTGTTATATGTTGGAGCATCTTTCAAGTATATGCCCAGGAGTGGTATATCTGGGTCCTCAGGTAGCACTATGTCCAATTTTCTGAGGAACTGCCAGACTGATTTCCAGAGTGGTTGTATCAGCTTGCAATCCCACCAACAATGGAGGAGTGTTTCTCTTTTTGTACATCCTACCAACATCTGATGTCATGGGATAATACAATACTGTTTTATGGAGTAATGCAACACTATTTTATGGGGTAATACAACACGGTCTTTTAGGATAATACAATACTGTCTTATGGGATAATATAATGCTGTTTATGGAATGACATAACACCTCTGATTATATTGAAGGCTCACACCACAGAGAAGAATTTATACCTGACACTGCAAACCTTCTCAGTAGTTCATGGCTGATTAGTCACATGTCATAGGAGAAAACATACTACTGTTTTTTCACTAGATGGGTCTTAAATATTTTGTAGGTAGGCACTGCCCTGTACTAGCAGGCATTTTTTAAGTGTTAGGAATTGAACCTTAGGCCTTACACATAAATGTTGATGGACCTACATTTCCAACTCACATTTTGTTTTGATTTTAATATACAGGGACTCCTACAGCTAGCCTGCAACTACTTATGATATAGACCTGGCTAGCCTCAAACTTGTGGTAAGCCTCCTCTCTCTGCCTCCAAGGACTAGCACATACTACCAAGCCTAGAAATGATCACCTTTTAATAAAGGTTCTAATCCACAGTATAGGTGTATAAGATTTGGTTCACACAATTAACCTTCACGTACATTGCCTATTTTAAAAAACAGTGTGTCTTTAAAGTACAGAGAGACTCAAGAATATGAGAAAGAAATTTAAATAAATCTGACCCAAGCTGATAGCTCTCTTTGTCCTCAATACAGACTCATGGTCTTTTGATTATCATTCGCTAACGGTTCAGTTGTGAAGACCATACGTAGCTCGTGACACCAACCTTTGTTGTTAAATATCAAACCTCTGAACACAGATGTGCACAAGAAATACACAATTAATTGAGTTTAGTCTTCCTGATCATAGGACTTTTACTGCACTTGACCCTACCACATTTTTCTCTCCACAATGAATCAATTCAGCCCCATTTTTAACTTAAAAAAAGGACATAAGTCTACAAAATACTCTGCTTTTGGCCAATAACAAAAAAACTAAAAGTTATTCCTTGTGTGCCCTTCAAGATTGACTTAAAATGTAAGCCCTGCTCTCGGGATCGGTTGTGGCACAGCAGGTACAAGGGAGGAACAGCCTTCTGGGATTGTGTCCCAGCTGGGAAGTTCACTGCTGGCTTTGAGGCTCTAGCACCATTAGTAGAAAACACCCTGTGAAGGTTCCTGAGGGACTGAGTTCAGTGCTTTTGTCTGCCTGGTGAAAAACATAATCATTCTCTAACGATTCCCTCCGGATTACTCCCTCAGGAGTATCACACACCACACAAAACTGACCCAATTGAATAGCGGGTTAACAAAGAAAAAGACTGTCCCTTGAAGTTACTGGTTTTTCAGCAGTCAATTGGGTTTAGTTTGTTATCAAAAGTTAATTACTACCCCAGACCTGTTGTGTTTACTGATGCAAGCCAATATTCCCTGCTAGTTGAGAAGGTGGGGCAGGAAAATTGCAAGTTCACAGCTTCATGATACCCTGCCTCAAAATAGAAGGCAAAACAAACAAACAAACAAACAAAACAGGATAGAATGTGTCTCAATAAAATGGTTACCTCGCATGCACAAGGCCTGGGTTTGACCCTGAGTTCAATACTCAGTGCTGAAAAGAAAAAGAGGGGAGGGAGGAAAAGAAACAAACAGAAAAAGAACAGGATTGGGACTAGTAAGCATGCTTGCCATTGTGCCTGGTACCTTCTGGAACTGAAAGTTGTGAGCTACAATGAAAATGCTGGAACTTGAGCCCTGGTCCTCTCTAAGAGCAGCAAGTGTTCTTAACCACTGAGCCATCTTTCCGACCCCTGGAGTTGAAGTTTTACCCTAATTCTATCCAAAAATATCTCTGGGCCAATGAGATGGCTCAGGATTAAGAGCACTGTCAACTTGACACAAACATCTCTGGGAAGAAGGTTGCTTTTGGTAATGATGTTTTATCACAGCAGTTGCAGCTCTAAGACAAACACTTGCTTCAACAACTGATGACCAGAGTTCCCTCCTTGGGACTCACATAAGAGAACTGACTTTGTCAAGTTGTCCTCCGACCTCCTCACTAGCACCTTTGCACATGCACACACACACACATACACACACACAAATACACAGAGAGATACACAGATACAAACACACACATAGTCACACACTCACACAAGCAGACACAGACACACTTTCACAAAATAAAATAAATATTTTATTGAAATAGAAATATTTTAATTTTTTTCATTTTATAAACACAATACAGTTCCAGAGATTAAAACCTTAAATAAATCTCCAACAAAAGAAGAGTCTGTGGGATAAATAGTGGAGGAGACTTCGTAGAACTGACCTATGAATTACAAAACAAGCCCTTTCCTTGCTAAATCAGAGAAATTATAGAATGGAAGACAAAAAAGGCTATCCTGTATAAGTGCATGTTGATGGAATAACTCCCATCACAAGAGAGCATTTCCTGATATCTATTGTTAATAATAAAGAATGAGGAATTGTTATTTACAAGCAAACACAATTTTTAATTTTTTTATATTGCATGTGTGCATATACATGGATGGAGCCACACGCGTGAAGGTCAAATGACAACTTGTAGGAGTCAGGCCTCTCCTTCCAACATATGGGTCCCTAAAACATAATTCACGTTGTCAGGCTTGGTACTGAGTGCCTTTACTTACTAAGTCATGTGACAGAGCTAGTTTTCAGACAACGGAAAATAAACCAAAAATGTATATAAACCTATTGCACAGATGAAACCTCTTGACTAACTCAAAAGCCTAGGTTCCCCAGCCTGAATAAAGTCACCAGATTTCCTTAATTTGCCTAGTTACATAATTGAATCTGTCACTTGTAAACAAACAGCTCTATTGCTTCACAGTTCTGGATCTGTGGGTTGGTAGCACTGTTTCCCTGTGGAGGCTGAAAGCTTCATGGTGATTTATTCTTTTCCCAACCCTCTGCCTTCTTTCCTTATTTTTGCCATTCCTCCTTCTTTTCTCTTTTGGTAAAATGTAGGCTGAAAACAATTAAGAGAAATTAAAGGCAAAAAGAAATGCAGATTCTAGGACTTCCCCACAAAGAGAATATAAACACATGACCTTTAACATGTCTATACTCCTACATACCCTTTCTATGCAAGGTAGCTGATTTCCCACACACCGAACCCTCCCTGGCTTTAAACAGAGCTCTGCATGCACAGGACAAATGGGGGTGTAGTTCAGGAGGAGAATGGGGGAGGAGGCAGAAAGAACGTGGGTGAGTTAACATTCACATGCAGTGTTGATTTCAAGGCCACCTCTGCTGGTGTACTGCAGTACTCACTTGGGCTGCTGGCAAACTAGAAGACTTTTTAGATTGGTGCTTATGGGAAACATGTGTAAGATGTTCTCTCTCTTCTTTCCAGGGTGTTAAGCTTTCAAAACATACAATAGAGGCTTCAATAGCCACGTGCAATATGCATCTACTTCCTCGGGTTTGCTGTTTTCAGCAAGAGCCTGTTATCTCAGGGGCTCTGAGGTCTGGACAGGCTCATAAACTAACATGTCTATAAGCAAAGTATGGCTCAAGACTGTATCATGTGCTCAAAAGTTGACGTTACTCATCAACTGCGCCACTTTGAAGGACTTTGTTTTTGTTTCTGCAGACAACATAAGAAAGTAACGCTGGGATCTGAGCATGCAGAACTAGGAACATCCCCTGTGTGTGAGGAATAAAACTCCAGTGGGACTTCTTTGGACGTGCCTGACTCCCTCCGTAATCACACTTAGGACGTGGCACCCTTAGGCAGAGGCAACTTTGCTTTGAATCCTGTGATCTTTTTCCTGAGAGCCCCCACAGTCATTTCTAACAGACATTAATCCTCATCAGCCACCCCCAGTTAAAACGCAGGAGAGATGGTTCAGCAGCTAAAAAGCATTTGTTGCTTTTGCAAAAGACCGGGGCTTCAGTTCCCTGAACCCACACAGTAGCTCCCAACCACCCAGAACTCCAGTTCCAGAAGTCCTGACGTCTCTGATGAGCTCCTTTGGCACGAGGCGTTCTCACAGTGCAAGGACTTACATGAAGGCAAAACACTCATACACATAGAAATAAAATATATAAACCTAAGATTAAAAATTATATAATTCCTCCACAGACGTTGGTTAGGTTGGTTATTTGAATTTTTTTAATTGATTTTTTTTTCATGGTGTCCTGTAAGTAAAGACAACAAACCTTTAACCCCCACCAATAATGACATAAAATTTTGGCATGTTCTCTATCTCCTCCGTGCTGCTGGTGATCAAATCGATACATACAGATGTGTGCCACTACGTACACACAGATCAGACTTTTATTTTTGAACATTTTCAAGCTCCTCCCATATGTTCCTATTTCTCTTAAAACTCTGGACATGGTAAATTATTTCTATGCCAAAGAATCTTTTAAAACATCCCAGTTTAATCTACTAATGGCTTTTCTTCTAAAACAAAACGCTCTGGGCAGTATTGTAATGGCTACATCCTCAGAGTGGAAATAAGGATCGTTTGAAACTGAAAAAGGATCCTCGAATGCCGTCTTTGAAAGCCTATGGGTATGGGATAATTGAGTATGGGATATTTGATAAGGATGTTTATCTTATAAAATCATCTTGTTCTTTTAATGTTTTAAAATAAAGTATCTCTTATTAGTTGACAATTTCATGCACGTTAGTGATGTATTTTGATCATGAAACACATCCCATTCTGCTCCTCTCGGAACCTCCAACATATCTTCCTACTTTATGTCTTTTGTTTTCTTTTCCTTTGCTGTTCTTTGTTTTTTGGGGGGATTTTCTGTTTGTTTGTTTGTTTGTTTGTTTTGGTCCTGTGGAACCTACCATGTCCATTAGCATTGCTTGCTGGAATACCGTCTCTGGCAAACACAGGATTTCAGCGGCTTAGTAGGATATAAATGCTACTAATGAGAATTGGAATTTTAACAATGGCTTAAAAAATAATACACACAGCTGGGCATACAGACAGAAGTCTGAACCAGACACTTGGGAAGTAGAAACAGGAGGAGCAAGAGTTCAAGGTCATCCTTGGCTACAGAGTGAGTTTGAATACAGTCTGGATTATGTGAGACCCTGTCTTTTAATGTGAAAAGAAGCTGGAGCCTGTCTAAATGCCTTTTCTGCATCTATGGAGATGACCGTGTGCTTCTGTCCTTGAGTCTCTAGAGATAATTTACAGCACTGACTGACTTAGGTGTAGCCAGCCATCCCTGGGTCTCTGGAGTAAACTCAAGTTGATCAGTTATATTCTTGAGCTCACTTTGCAAGCCCTGGGGAAGTTTTAATGTTCACCCATCTCCTAGATGTCTCTTTAATTTTTATTTTCATATAAATATATTTGAAAAAGAAGGGTCAGCCTCCAGGACACTGGTCCATGTACTTAGCTGATTGAGTCTCTGAGAAGCTAGGAGGAGGCTGATGAGAGCCGGAATTGACTCTGCTCAGAGAGTTTCCCCAGCTGAGGATCACCCGTGGAGCAGCACCCGTGGAGCGGAAGTGACGATGCTTAGCCTTCACCTAGTGTGAGACTATAATTTTATCGATGAGAAAATGCACACCACAAAGGGATTGTGGTCATGGGTCACATATTTTCTGTTTGCCTTTTGAGACAGTGTCTCAAGTATCCCAGACTATCTCAAACTCACTGTGTAGCCAAGGATGGCCTTGGACACTTGATCCACCTACTTCTACCTCCAAAGTGCTGAGTTACCGACATGTGTCACTATTCAGAGCTGTGTGTATTATTTTAAGGCCATTGTTAAATTTCAAATTATCATCACTGACATTTATATCCTACTAAGACGCTGAAATCCTGTAATTGCTAGAGAAAATGCTGGGTTTTACTTTGCATCCCCGAAGGGACTGAAAATTTTAAGGGGCAAAGCTTGGATCTGATCAATATGATTAATAACCTTCTACATGCATAGCACGTGTTGGCATGCTCACTGCCTTGCCAGCCAGGAACCCATAAGAATCATCACTTTGATTTTTAATTAAATAATCAATGTCATTCATTGAAACATGCTCAGGAAAGCTGAAGAAGAAAATTCCTAGGTTTGAGAATGGATGTGAACACATAAAATCCAGGGTTATTTCTTTTTAATTGAACAACTTTATTTAAAAAAAAAGATAGTTTGTTTATATGGTGGATTACATGGATGGATTTCCGTATATTAAAGCATCCCTACATCCCAGGGATGAAGCCTACTTTATCATGGTGAATGATAATTTTGATGTGTTCTTGGATTCCGTTTGTAAGGATTTTGTTGAGCATTTTTGCAACAGTGTTCATAAGTAAGATTGGTCTGAAGTTCTCTTTCCTTGTAGGGTCTTTGTGTGGTTTAGGAATAAGGGTTATTGTAGCCTCAAAAAATGAAATAGGTAGAGTTCCATCTGATTCTATTCTGTGTAATAGTTTGGAGAGTATTGGTGTTAGGTCGTTAATAAATGTTTGATAAAATTCTGCACTGAACCCATCTGGACCTGGGCTTTTTTTGGTTGGGAGGCTTTTGATGACTATTTCTATTTCTTTGGGTGTTATAGGATTGTTTAGATGGTTTGCCTGGCCCTGGTTTAACTTTAGTATCAGGTATCTGTCTAGGAATTCATTCATTTCCTCTAGATTTTCCAGCTTTTTTTTTTAAATAGGCTTTTATAGTAAGATCTGATGATTTCTTGAATTTCCTTAGTTTCAGCTATTATGTCTCCACATTCATTTCTGATTTTGTTAATTTGGATACTCTCTCTTTTCCCTGTGGTTAGTCTGGCTAAGGGTTTATCAATCTTGTTAATTTTCTCAAAGAACCAGCTCTTGGTTTTGTTGATTCTTTGAATGGTTCTTTTTGTTTTTATTTGGTCTATTTCTGCCCTAAGTTTGATTGTTTCTTGCCGTTTACTCCTCTTGGGGGTATCTGCTTCCTTTTGTTCTAGAGCTTTCAACTGTTCTGTCAGGTTGCTAGTGTATACTCTCTCCAGGTTCTTTTTGGAAGCACAAACTAACTCATTTTTTGAGGCTAAAATACCCTCGTTCCTAAACCACACAAAGACCCTACGAGGAAAGAGAACTTCAGACCAATCTCACTTATTAACATTGATGCAAAAATACTCAACAGAATCCTTGCAAACCGAATCCAAGAACACATCAAAAACGATCATTCACCATGATCAAGTAGGCTTCATCCCTGGGATGCAGGGATAGTTTAATATATGGAAATCTATCAATGTAATCCACTATATAAACAAACTCAAAGAAAAAACCACATGGTCATCTCACTAAATGCTGAGAAAGCATTTGACAAAATTCAACACCCCTTCATGTTAAAAAGTCTTGGAAAGAACAGGAATCCAAGGTCCATACCTAAACATACTAAAAGCAATATACGGCAAACCAACAGCCAACATCAAACTTAACGGTGAGAAACTTGAAGCAATCCCACTAAAATCAGGGACTTGACAAGGCTGCCCACTCTCCCACTACCTATTCAACATAGTACTGGAAGTCCTGGCTGGAGCAATTAGACAGCAAAAGGAAATCTTAGGAATACAAATCGGAAAGGAAGAAGTAAAAACATCACTATTTGCAGATGACATTGATAGTGTACTGAAGTGACCCCACAACTTCCACCAGAGAACTCCTACAGCTGATAAACAAGTTCAGCAAAGTGGCCGGATATAAAATTAACTCAAACAAATCAGTAGCCTTCCTCTACTCAAAGGACAAACATGTGGAGAAAAAAATTAGGGGAAAGATACCCTTCACAATAGTCACAAAAACTATGAAATACCTTGGTGTGACTCTAACTAAGCAAGTGAAGAACCTGTATGGCAAGAACTTCAAACCTCTAAAGAAGGAAATCAAGGAAGATCTCAGAAAATGGAAAAATCTCCCATGCTCATGGATTGGACAGATCAACATTTAAAAAATAGCCATCTTACCAAAAGCAATCTACAGAGTCAATGCAATCCCCATCAAAATTCCAACCCAATTCTTCATTGAGTTGGAAAGAGCAATGTGCAATTTCATATGGAATAACAAAAGATGTATAATAGCGAAATCCATCCTCAACAACAAGAAAACATCTGTGGGAATCACTATCCTTGACCTCAAGCTATATTACAAGGCAATTGTGCTAAAAACTGCATGGTACTGGTACAGAAATAGGCACATGGATCAATGGAATAGAATAGAAGATCCAGAAATGAGCCCTCACGTATATGGTCACCTGATTTTTGACAAAGGAGCTGTAAACATTCAGTGGAAAAAGGAAAAAGCCCATTCGACAAATGGTGTTGGTCCAACTGGCACTCAGCATGTAGAAGAATGAAAATAGACCCTTTCTTATCTCCTTGTACAAAAGTCAAGTGCAAGTGAATCAAAGATCTCCACATTAAACCAGGTACACTGAAACTATTAGATGAGAAAGTAGGGACAACCTTAGAACACATAGGCACAGGAGAAAATTTCCTGAACAGAACACCAATGGCTTGTGCTCTAAGGTCAAAGGTCAAGAAATGGGACTTAATGAGATTACAAAGTTTCTGTAAGGCTAATGACACTGTCAAGAAAACAAATCGGCAACCAACAGAGTGGGAAAAGGTCTTTACCAACCCCACATCAAATAGAGGCCTAATATCCAAGGTATACAAAGAACTCAAAAAACTAGACACCAGAAAATCAAACAACCCTATTAAAAAATGGGGTCAGAGCTAAACAAAAAGTTCTCAATTGAGGAATATCTAATGGCTGAGAAGCATCTAAGGAAGTACTCGACATCCTTAGCCATGAGGGAAATGCAAATCAAAACAACCCTGAGTTTCCACCTCACACCAGTCAGATTGGCCAAGATCAAAAATTCAGATGACAGCAGATGCTGGTGAGGATGTTGAGAAAAAGGAACACTTCTCCACTGTTGGTTGGGTTGTAAACTGGTACAACCACTCTGGAAATCAGTCTGGCAATTCCTCAGAAAAATGGACATAATACTACCTGAAGACCCAGTTATTCCACTTCTGAGCATTTACCCCAGAGAAGCTTCAACATACAACAAAGACACATGCACCACAATATTCATAGCAGTTCTATTTATAATAGCCAGAAGCTGGAAAGAACCCCGATGTCCTTCAGTAGATGAATGGATACAAAAACTATGGTACATTTACACAATGGAACACTACTCAGCTATCAGAAACAATGACTTTATGAAATTCTTAAGAAAATGGCTGCATCTAGAGAATATCATCCTGAGTGAGATAACCCAGTCACAAAAGAACAGACATAATATGCAGTCACTGGTCATTGGATACTAACCCCAGAAAGCTCTAAACACCCCAGAAACAACTCACAGACTATATGAAGTTCAAGAAAAGAAAAAAGAAAAAAGAAAAAAAGAAGAGAAAAAAACCATTATGCTTAACTTAATCCTTACACACCAAAAAAACTTTGACTAATTCCAGGTTACATCCTGTTTTACATTGTACTTCATGCTCATTGTAATGAGTAAGATCTTAATGCACACTATCAAACCTTAAAAAAAAAAAAAAAACAAGCACTGACAAAAATGTATTCGTATACTTTTATGCAAAAAGGCTTAAATTTTGTACATTTATCTTTGTTTTCTAAAATTAAGTGATTATAAAATTAGAAAAGAAAAGAAAAACCGAAAAAAAATTATGAAGGACTAAATGTTCAAACAATAGAACCATAGCATGTCTATAGTTAAAGTTTAAAAGATGGTTTAAAATTTTCTTAAGTCAGACATAGCAACATCTGCCTATGATCCCATAAGTGGTAAACTAGAGGCAGAAGAATCCAGTCCAAGGTCAGCTTCAGCTACATAGTGAGTCTGGGGCAGTCGCAGGAGTCTATATTGTACATGAGACCCTGTCTCAAAAAACAAACAAAAATTTACTTACTTATACATCTATGACCAGTGCACCTTAGACTCGTGTAAACAAAATTGCATCTTGAGAAAAGTCTATGTTGCAAACAATATATGGTATAATCTAATGAAGAGGAATATTAAGTTAGGAAACAGAGAAGTGTATTTCTGCTATTTCTATATGTGGCCCAAAGCATTTTAAATGAGAAAATAGTGAGTTTGTTACGACGAATGTGTCTCCATGACCTGATCTGACCATTCTTTTATATAAAAAGTCAATAAAACTGCATTATTCTTACTTTGTTCCCTCTCTTCATTTTTCACTTTCTTCCCTTCCTTTTATCCTTCCTTGCCTTCATCCTCCTTCTGGTGGAAGGTAGGGAATGGAGCATGGCTTTATTCTGTTCATGGGTAAGATGGCATCTTGGTAGTGCTAAGGCTTTGAGAGCCCCAGGCTAATGCCTCCTCAAAGTTCCTTGTGTTGAGGCAGCAAACACCAGAGAGTCCACAGACAAAGTGGTGAGGAGCCTACTCCAACTAGGCCAAGTAGCCCAAATCTCAATAGCCTCAGGCCCAGGCCACCTCTAGAGGGACTCCCTACAGATTTAAATTTCTTTCTCCTGTGCTTGAAAATGCATAGTGGGTTCTGGGTTTTTGCCTTCCTAACATTTCTATGGGAGGACAGCTTCTTGTGCTTCTGGTTAGGGTGCCTCAGGTCACTAATTGCAGCAGAAACCAGGTAGGCAGGGATGTTAGCCAGGTGCATCATCACCATAGGTGCAAGGGCAATTCATGGCAAAACAGCTGGAAGTCGATAGGGTTGCATCCAAAGTATTGTCTGATCTTCTCTCAGCCTCTGCAGCTCCTCTTTGATTTCCTCCAGTCTTGCCTTCCAAGTGACCTGTTAATGACTGATTGCCTGTTGCCCCTCAGTCTCCTCCATCTTCTCCATTTGGAGGCAAGGCAATTTAGTCTAATTGGTGATCTCCAGGCCAGTGAGAGACTCTTTCTCAAACCATGTAAAAAGTGTTCAAGACTGACACTCAAGCTTGTACACAAACACACACACACACACACACACACACACACAGACGGGGAGGCATCACCTTATAATGTGCCCTCTTCTTTATTCCCCCAACAGCTCTAATAACTTTATAGAATTAAACCTTTAATATTTACAAATTTAAGTGTAACAAATTCACGCAATCTCTTTTTATACTATACCGCTGAGAAAACGTCAAAATATAAGACATAGTCACACAGTTCTGGGTTCCCAGACACACGAAAGTTGTTTCTTCTATAACATCAAGAAAGGTGCACAGTAAACAGCGAACTGCAATGCACCACGGTGAGCAGTGTTTTACTTTGTGTTTAATACAACAGTAGCACAGTGAGTCTTGCTCAGTCATAGCTAAGGCTTTGCCCAGCACTGCAGACAGTACAATCACACTTAAGTACTTCCTGTAGTCTGAAGTGTCCAAATAAGTCCAACCTCTTTTTCTTGGGTAAATTCACTATAATCTCGATTTTTCCGTGCTTTGTGGAATCCAGTTGTTTCGGCTTGGTCTTGGTCTCTCACAAAAATTAAAAATAGAAATACCATATGACTCAGCTCTTCCACGCCTGAGCACGTACCTGAAGATACACTACCTACTGGGAGAGTAACATGTCTATGCATTGGGCTCTATTCAAAATAGCACAGAAATGGAAGCATCCCAGGTGTCCATCAGTGGATGGATGGAAATTTCAAAAAGCGGTACATACACAGTGGAATTTTACTCAACTGCAAAGAAAAATGAAAAAACTCAGGAAAATGGGTGGATCAGGAAATTGTATTAAGTGAGGCAACCCACACACAGAAGGCAAACAAAGCACATGTTCTCTATCATGTGCATATGCTAGATTGTAAAATTCACATGCGCACACACAGACACTCCCTCACACACACACACAGATAGGGATTAAACGCAGTTATGGGGGTTGAGGGAGAAATGCCCCCTCCTCCATAAGCTCATGTATTTAAGTGCTTGGCCCTCAGCTGGTGTTACTGCTTGGGAGATGCAGTTTTGCCAGAAAGAAGTATGTCGTTGGAGGCAGGCGTTAAAGTTAATAGCCTCACCCCATTCACTTCCGGTTCCCTGTCCCTCTGCTTCCTGGGTCTGGATGACAATACACTCAGGCAGCTCCCTGATCATGCTGCCGCGCCACGCCTTTCCCGCCGTGATGGATTCTATCATTCTAGAAATATAAGATAAACTCCTTCCTTCTTAAGCTGATTCTGATCTTATCACATCGGCGTAAAAGAAGCAACACAGTGGGAGAAGCCTAACATGCTAACAAGGACGCTGACTTGGTTACTTTTTTCTTGCTATGATGAAATACCTTGACAAAACCAATTTAAAGAAACAACCCACTTTGGTCTGAATTTTGAGATGCATAATGTCCATCACGCTGGGGAAATAAAGCAGGAGCTTGAAGCGACTAGTCATAGTATTTCCACAATCAAGCAGAACGCAGCCGAGGAAGAGTAACGACTATGGTCAAAATATAATGCAAAAATTTGTAAAAACCTTTAAAGATGCAGAGAACAGTGATTATGTTTTATTCATGTTCTCTTTTTTATGAAGTCTAGGATCCCAGCTTAGGGAATGCTACCGCCTCCAATGGGCAGGTCTTTCCATTTCAGTTAACCTATAGAAGAAAGTTTCTGCAGGCATGTCTGGAGGCATATCTTCTAAGTGATTCCATATTTCTTCAAGTTCACAAATCCACACGATGATACTCAAACTATCACTTTCTTTTTATCATTAGTATTTTAATTTTTATTATTTGTTTGCTTGCTTTTGAGACAGACCTCCAGGCTGGTCTTGAACTTATAAAGAGATCCATCTGCTTCTGCCTCCTGATTACTGGAATATTTTAATTTTCAAATGGTGTGTGTGTGTGTGTGTGTGTGTGTGTGTGTGTGTGTGTGTTCATGTGTATTCCCCCCTTCTGCCATGTGTGTTTCAGGCATTGAACTCAGGGTGTCAGTCTTGGCAGTAAGCACCTTGATTTGATGAATTATCTTACCATCTCAAACACATCACTCTAAATCATAACCTTCCAGCTCTTTCTGCCAAAGTCTTAAGTTTATTTCATAATGTAAAATATAATATGACTTCAAAAGTCTTCACAGTTTTTTTTTTTAACAATTTCAGCACTATGAATGTCCAAACGTGCAATCCCATCCAAAACTCAAAATAATTTTTGTAAGCTCCTGGAAAGAACAAGTTATAGACTGCTGACCGCAGACTAGCTGTTCCCATTCCAAAATTAAACAGTTGAGGCACAGCAAGGAATAACTGGAGTAGAGAAGGGGAAAACTCCATCCGGAGAAACACTCAGTCCTGCAGCACTGCAGTCAGCACCTGGAATTCCTGATAGAACCGGCTGTGCTCCAAATGGTCTAGGCAGCACTGCTTTGTAGCTCTGCGGTCTACACACACAGAATGTCTTTATCAGGCCAGTTTCACTTCATACCCACTGCTTCCCTCAGTGAATGCTCCCTGCTCATGGCATCTGCAGTGTCCTTGGATCTACATTGCAACTCAGGCGTCACCTTCACAGCTGTGCACAATGGTCTCAGTCCCTGCCACACATTGCCAGCCTCCGTTACTTTCTGAAAGTGTTGTGTCCTCCACCACCACAAAGGTGGTTTCACAGCTCCAGCCATGGTTTCTTTGTATCCCTTGGACCACAGCTGTGTGAACTTTTATGTGTCAATCATTTGGATACACTTCCCTAGGCAGTCCTCTCCAAGAAGCAGTGAAGCCTTGGAGTGGTGATAAAATTTGATCATCACAAGACAGAGTCTCCAACTCAAGAGGCTTTGCCTTAGGATGCCTTCTGTATTTCTCAGTGGAAAGCAAGAGTTTTCGCTTCAGTCTGATTGAACAGTTACAGTTGCTTTCTCTGCTGCCACAGGCTTCTTCCTGTATGGAGTCCCTACTGCCAACATAGACTGTGTCCCCTCAATCTGTAAACCAAAAAGATCCCTCTTTCCTTAACTTGTTCCTCAATAATTTTCACTACAGTGATAAGAAAAGTAACTATACACTTCTAAATCACAAACAAGGTCTTTTCTTGGTAGTTACTCTTTCAAGACTGTAAGTGAGGGTACAGTAAAGAACCCACAGAAATGACCACTCCATATTTAGGAGGAAGGTGTTTACTGTAGGTGAGAGAGAGAGAGAGAGAGAGAGAGAGAGAGAGAGAGAGAGAGAGAGAGAGAGAGAGAGAACAGCCAGAGGTATCTAGAAGAGCCCAGAGCAGAGAGAAAAAGAAGCAGACTGGCCACAGCTATGTCAAATCCATACATTTCATTATTTATTTATTTGAGGCAAGGTCTCACTGTGGCTGGCTTAGAACTCTCTATGTAGACTAGGTTGGTCTTGAACTCACAGATATTGACCTGTTTTTGTCTCCTGCATGGATTAAAAGGTGTGTGCTACCATGCCTAGCTAATTCATAAGTATTTTAAGAGTATCACTTGTACTATCAAATTTCCATTAGCAAATAAATAGAATGTCAGCCACTGCACAGCTTAAGTAGGCTTTTGTAGGAAACCCACTGTCTGTGAGACAGCCTCCATGTAATGGTTTCTATGGAACAATGAGTTTTGGGTGGAATTTAGAACCCAGCAGAATCCTTTGCTTCCGAGTACAGAGGGAATACCCCACTTCCTCTGCCACTTCTGGCACCGCAAAACACGTCCTCAGCCACCCCATGGAGCAAGGAATGAACTTGCAGTCACAGTTTTTCTTCCCTACAGAAAAGAATATTGGGAAAAAAGGCAAAGACCACTTCTGGAAAAATAAGTACCCATTCTCAGGGGAACTTTATAGCCTGGTTTTTGGTGGCAAAAAGGTACAAAGGTATTATTAAGTCTGGGGTTCTTGGACTGGGACATATGCTTTATTTAGAAGGAGTTGATATTTCCTCTAAATCAATCAACAAAACCTGTACCACAGCCAGACATTTCCTGTAAATTGTTCTAATTGACTCCCATTTCTCTATGTATTACAAGCATATAAAGTCAAACATGATTTCTAGTTCAGTAAAATCATGAATAAAGGTCACTATTTGGGAGGAATAATATGCCAGAATATCTTAAGGAACAAGACTGGTTGTTCTTCTTTAACCCAGATATTCCTTATAGATAAATTCCATAAAGATGACTCTCTGGGCATAGAGGAACTTACAGGGTAACACTGTGATGTACAATGCACTCTGATGTACTGCAGAATTTCTAACTATTTAAAGGTAATTGTGGAGACAGTGAAGCCTATTGTTGCTTATAGTCAAAGATGGCTATATATACTCCTCCCCTTTCCTCTTAAAATTATTTTGATTATTTTTAAATTATGTATCCATGTATGAAGGGGTGGTGCACATGAGTACAGGTACCTTCAGGGGCTGGTGGTGTCAGACACCGTGGAGCTGGAGTTATAGTTGGTGAGAGCCTGCCAGTGTGATATTAGGAACCTAACTCAGATCTTCCACAAGAGCAGCACGTGTTCCTTCCTACAGCACCTTCTTCCAGCACCTTTCTCCTTGTTGTTTAAAGCTTTCTTTTCCTATAATTTTATTCTTCCCTTAGTACTAACCATATCTCTGGATTCTTTCTTCCATCACTGAATAAGGAATGGAAGTGGATATTTCAGGTTCAGCTTAGCCCAGGGTTGATTATAACATCTCTACTCTAAAGTGCCTTCCAGCTTCTACTTGGGTATTCCCATGAACTCAAACTACACTTCTTTTTCTTCTTATTGCTGAGGATTCAGCCCAAGAGCTTTAGCACTAAAGGTTTATCATCTGTACTTGCATCAAATGTCCAGCTCAAAACTTTACATCCTCCTTTACATTCAAACTCGCCTCTCCTCAAAATAACCAAACTTCTGACTTCTTTCTCTTAATGCTATCAGTAGTTTTGGTCCTCTTCACATAACTTTTATTTTGTTTATTGTATAAGTATGAAAGGTTTGTCTGCATGTGTGTACCACAGACATATCTGATGTTCCTGGAGCCCATAAGAGGGTGTCAGTTTCCCTGGGTCTCGACTGGGTTGTGAATCATCATGTAAGCTCTGGGACTTGACCTTCCATCCTCTAGAAGAGGGGCAAGTGTCTTGATTGCTGAGTCAGCTCTCCAGCTCCTTGGCATTTGAGGTTGCAGGTCACACTGCATCCGAAGCCAGGAAGCAGAGGAAGATGGCACTGGTGGCCAGCTAGTTCTCTTTCTTTATCTAGCCCAGTACCAGAGACTAGGGAATGGTGCCTTCCTCTTTTAGGATGCCTCTGCCCACTTCAGTTAACCTAATCAAGCAAGCCCTATCAGACATGGCCAGAGGCTAGGCAAATCTTGTCTATCCCTCATAGGTTTATCCAGAGTCTTACTGCCCAGATGATTCTAGACCTTGTCTAGTTGGTAATCAACATTAACCATCTCAACAAGATACTTAAAATGTTTGCTTTTATCAGGAATATTTGATTTCCCTTTGTACTTAACATTATACCAAAACTTCATGGAAAGAGGAAAGAATACTTAACATAGTCATTTGGTTTTAGCCATGGAGATGTTTAAATGTGTATTTTGGGTGTATCTCTCAGTGGGTTCAAAGTCATTACTTTTGGTGTCAGAGATTCTTCTAATTACATGCCTATATTTTATGCAGTATGCCCAAAGCTAACAGAATATAAATTGTGAATACAGGAACACTAACAAGGACAGTAGGCACCAGTAAGAAGGCGACCTTTAGGTCCTGGCAGAGTTGGAACTGATCCTCCATCCCTGTCACCTGTCACTGTTGATAGGACACAGAAAAACAGCATATAAAGATAAAAAGATTCCCATAACAAGAATGTTAACAGGCTGTCTTTACAATGTCATTTTATTAAATTGTCACTAGGGAACATACTGTCCTCTTTTCAGGTTAATAGTCTTGTAAATAAAAGGATTTTAAAATGGGTCTGGGAAGGTGGCTTGGTAGAGAAATCACTTTCAACACAAGCCTACAGACTTGAGGACAAATCTTACCTGTATAATCTACAGTGAAGTGTGGGGTAGAGAGTGAGGGATACTGGGAAGTGGGTGTGCTAGCCATCCTAGACTAGCAAGGACAACAGGCAGAAACCCCGTGTCAAACACACATCTACATGTACACCATAGCACATGTGCACAAACACACACAGAGAGACAAAGAGACAGACAGACAGACAGAGAGATAGAGAGAGAGAGGGGGGGGGGAACAATACATTATATATACCATATAAAATAAAAAATATGACAACCTACTGTGGGTCGATGTCTATATGCAGGTGAGGGCAGGCATAAGATAAGGTAAGGCCTGTGATTGGGCAGTAGAAAAGGAAGATGGGTTGAGAATTTTAGAGATGGGACGGAGAGATGGAGAGACAGAGGAAGGAAGGAAGATGGAGGAAGAGAAGGACAACCCAGATCTGTGTGGCTTAAAATAGCCACAGGTAGCTACAAATACCTTTTAAGGAATGATTATTACAGGACAATTTGTCTTGTCTATGTGGGCAGTTCATATCAATATCAGTTGGCTCTGAGATCATTGTGTGAACGTTTTGTGGGGTGAGAATTTACTGATAGAAAGCTGACTGATAAATTACAAGCCTCTAGAGTTTTGAATTTACCAGGTTACAGGGATTTGTGGCTGCTAACCACAGAGGGCAGATGGCTGGGAATGTGAGCAGAATCCACCCAAGAGAACTGTTATATGGGTGGTCATTGTATAGGGCTAGCCATAGAAGCAGCAGGATCACTGGGGCCAGAGAGTAGCCGGTGCTAATATGGGATGGTGCATTATTTATTATTCATGTAACAACCCACTACTGTTCTTTGTTTTTTTTTTTTTTTTTTTTTTTTTTTTTTTTTTTTTTTTTTTTTTAAGAGAGAATTTATAAAGAACCTCAAGGGCAATTTTAATGGAGCTTGAGAGAAAGAAACAACAGGGTAGACAAGCTGGAGGTGGAATTATGGGTGGTTGTGAGAAGCTTGTGGGTGCTGAGAACTGAACCTAGGTCCTCTGAAGGAGCAACATGTGTTTCTAACTGCTGCCCATTTTCGCCCTTAACTCCCATCCTCTTAGTGATCCTAGAAGCTCTGGGGAGCCCCACACTGGACACTATATGTTACCAAGGAAATTAGTGGTCCTTTTGGGGGTTGTTACTCTTGTCAATAAAATGTAATAGGAAACATGAAGATGATTTTATTATGAGTTTGGGAGAAAGTAACAGGACAAACAGGCTATACACCTCATCAGTTGCAGGGAAGAGTGTCTTAGTCAGTGTTCTATTACTGTGAAGAGATACCAAAACCACCATGACTCATGAAAGAAAGCATTTAATTGGGGCTTACAGTTTTAGAGGTTTACTCCATTATCAACAGGGCAGGAAGTATGGTGGTACACAGGCAGACTTGGTACAAGAGAGGTAGCTGAGAAACCGAAAGCCCACCCCAATGACACACTTCCCCCTACAGGGCCACACCTACTCCAACAAATAGTGCCACTCCCTAAGCATTCAAGTCTATGAGCCTACGGGGGACATTCTTGTTCAAATCACCACATATTCTGGCCACGAGTAGCCATATCATAATGCAAATACATTCAGCCCAACCTCAAAAGTCCCCATAGCCTATGACTATCTCAACACCACTTAAAGGTCCAAAGCCCAAAGTCTTTTCTGAGCAACCCATCCCCTGGGGAAATCAAAATAAAAAGTATCACATACAGATCACATACTTCCCACATGGGGGTTGGAGTGGGGTGGGGTGGGAGCATAATGAGGAAATACCGGACCAAAGCAAGGCTAGAAATCAGCAGGACAAACTCCAAACATCTCCAAGTTGGCGGTCAAAGAGCTCTTCTGATCTCCAACTCCTTTCAGCTTTGTTGACAACAACACACTTCCCTTTTTCAGACTGTTTCCACAACCTGTTGGCAGGTTTTCTTGACAGGTATCCCATGACTCTGGCATCTCCAGAATCCTGGGGTCTTTAGTGAAATTCAGGCTTCACTTTTATAGCTTTCAATTACCTTACTATCAAACTTCTGTTTCCTTTACATAATTTTAAATTTATTATGATATTGTTGTTGTTGTTGTAAAAAGAATAGGACCTGAGCACAGGACTTAGCTCCATTCCATTTTCTGCACTCACATAAGATAAATAAATCTTAAAAAAAATGTGACCAAACCACATGACATAGTCAATACTAGGTTGGCTCTAAATCTCTTCTGTGAAAGCCTTTTAGGCCACTAATGTTCTTCTCCTTTGAACCCCCTTGAGGTAGGACATCATAATATACATTGTGTTCAGAACCATAATCTTTGATGCTTCTATTGTAAGACTCCCGACCCTTGGTCAGTGGTACTTACTTCGAGATGCCGGAGTGAGACACAGATATGAAGACTGACACAAAAGCAAGAGGTTTATTTTCTGGCACATCAGGATTGACCCTCAATTAGTTCAAGACTAGTGACTAGAAGGTGATCCCAAATGGCTATTACAAGCAGTTTTTATACCTCTTAGGGGTACAGGTAACATCAGCAAGGTTACAATTCGGACTTATTAGCTAAGCACATTGACCATTAAATCTATTGGCTATCAAGCATGGGCAGATCATGACTCACATTTGAACTCTTATCTGGGACTTTGCAGAGGGTAAGATGACTATCAGTCTATTAATCAATATATTCTGCAGTTCTTCAAGAATGTTCCTGCTCCTTTCTGAGAACTGTGGGGGAGAATGGGACTTGGCCCAGCCTTGACCCAAAATGGGTAGGTGTAAGAATGGCAGATGACTCTAAAGTCTTTCACTATGACCCATTAAGCCCTGCTTAAAGCATTCAGTTGCTTTACTAGTACAAACTCTTAAAGTGCACATCTTGCCACCAAGCATCATCATCAGGCTTAGCACAGCAATACCCAACCCCTGGTACTAACTTCTCTCTCTTAGTGATTTATTGTAGTGAGGAGACACCATGACCATGGGAACTCTTATAAAGGAAAGCATTTAATCAGGTTTGCTTACAGTTTCAGAGGTTTAGTCTGTTATCAGCATGATAAGAAGCATAGCAGCTCACAAGCAGAAGTGGTACCAGAGAAGAAGCTGAGAGTTCTACGCAGGCAGCAGAGAGAGCTGGCTTGGGCTTCTGAAACCTCCAAGTCCACACTTCCTCCAACAAGGCCATACCTACTTCAACAAGTAGTCCCACACCCTGAGCATTCTAATCTATGAGCCTATAGGGGCCATCCTTATTCAAACCACTCCCGGAAGAGGAAGTTACAGGGGAGGAAAAGAGCCCTGCCTTTTTTAGAAATGGAAGTCAGCAAGCAGCCCCAAAGCTAAAGGAGGGTATCTTCACAGAAAGAAAAGTCCAAGTGCAAGACAAACCATGTGTAGGCTAGTTTCTGAAAGAGAAATAGAAAAGAAGAACAAGGAAGTTATGCTTTTCTGAATTAGTTCTTAGAAAATGGCCAGACTTAGAGCTGTAAGGTAGCAGTTTCACAAGGGACTCTTTGAGGGTAGGGTTTCTGGCAGGGAGAAGTACATGATCTCATTAATGAAGTAACTATTATTTCTAGCTCTTCAGCATGGTGTTAAGTGAACAGTCTTTCTTGAGGGATAGCCTCTTGGCCAGGTTTAATGGAACCAGATGAATTAACTCTTAAGCAAGGAAATTACAGTATGAAATGCTCTAATCTTTAGAGTGGATCAGAATGTCTTGTCTCTAGTCACGGCCTGTGGTAGTCTGTTCTTTTGGTCAGGCCTCAAGGAGTGACAAATCTGATGTTTATCTTTCTAGTGTTACCAGAGAAATAGCCAGGGGATCCAAAGCTTCAACTTCCTTCAAAGTTACTGAAACTGCCCCCACACAGGGCATAACCCAAAAATCATTTAGGAACCAGATCAGGGATATGGAGCCACCAATATTTCTGATATCTATGGTCTCCAGGTAGGACAGAGCCAAGGGCATTTCTGAATTCTGACTTGGAAGAAAATTGTTCATTTTGGGGTCCTCTTTCTCTAAACAATACCCCATTTCTATTTCCTGTTCTTATGATTAACACATCTTTAGTGTATCATGTTCCTTTAAGTTTCTGAAGCAGACAGCTTCCCAAGGAGTATTTTCATGTCCAAGTAACTGGCTAACCTATTTTAATTAACTCTTACGGAAGGGGATAGTAGCTTGGTTTTGTTCAGTAGAAGGAAACCTCTTCAAGAGAGTAATCCCATGACTGTTCAGTCATGTTTCCACCCAAGGTCAGAGGTCAATTCAGTTCCTGTTCTTTTTGCAACAGCGTCATCATCATCAACATCAATTTAAAAATCCGGTAACAGAGTGAACTAAATGATAAAACAACACAGATATAAATAAATAAAATACCTAGGCCTTACCAGGAAGAAATAACCTTCCTTTAATGAACATTAGCAAACCCCTGCTATCTCCATTTCCCTTTGCATGCAGTATTTTAAATATTAAGTGGGGGTAATTATGATACATCTATGTTCTTGAAATTAGTGTTACCAGAGCCATTGCAGGTAAGGCCCAAGCTGATTATGACAGGAATCTTCCTTAACTACCCTCAAACCTACTAATGTCTGGGGCTATGTGTCATGGACCTGCTATGCCAGAAACAGACATATTTGTGTCTTTCCAGAAGGTCTTCATTTATTGAAAAAAGAAAAGGCTTTGAGGTTTCGATGGCAGCTATGTGCCAAATATTTCTGTTCTCCTTGTTAACCCAGGCTGAAGCAAACTTAAGCGCATCTTCTAATCTTATCTTTTACTCTCAGATCATACAAAAAATTCTGTATATACATCCATTCTTTGTGTAAGGGCACCTTGGCTATCCTGGACTTGCTTTGCAGACCAGGCTGGCCTCGAACTCACAGAGATATGCCTGCATGTCCCTCCCAAGTGCTGGGGTTAAAAACATGCATCACCGCTGCCTGGGCATCAAAAAATGTAGTTTGTTTTGATGCCAAATAAACACCTAGGCTTTAGGAAAGATGCTGGGTCAGCCTTCGGGAGTGTCACTGGTTTAAATGGGAAGCTACAGAGTTGAGTTCAGCTGTAGAGACCAATGGGCCAAATCTAGGCCCAGATAAAAGGATGGATGGAGGGTAGAGATGGAAGAATAGAAAGATGGATACTTCACCAGACCTCGTCAACAGTGATGACTTAATTGAGTTGAAGCCTCGGGGACAGTTAGGCGTCCTTTGCCTATCAGGATGGTCAGATGACAGATTGGGAGGGTTGCTGCAGTCACAGTGCTAGATGACTATCTCTTTATGGGGTCCAGGTGAGGAAGCTGCACCTTTTTCTCGGTATGATGTGCCCACCACGTTCTTGGGCCTGGTTTCCCAAACACAATTTTAACAACCCCAATGTGCTGTTACAGTTTACCCCGATAAATTCATAGGGTGCCACCCTTTCTACTCCAAACCATAAGGTGTTTACCAGTCAGTGCTGCGAGTAGAGCTGGACACATGGACACTATTCGTGTCCCCTCTGGTGCAGGCATTCCCCATCCTCAAAATGCAGTCAATAGTTCATCTCTCAAAAGCTAAAATAATCCTACTTTTACAAAAGATGAAGCAGGTAGAGCAGTATATGTCCTGACCATAACTTTCTAACCATTCAACAACTGACTAAAATAAATAACGAACATAAATGTTTTCTTTATCATATCTTTTCCTCTTAAATATAACTTCTCTGCGTGGACTGCATTACCTACTGTAGTCTTATTTCTATGGTAAGGTAACTGCCACCATTACGGACATACCCTAACTCTACACGGACAAGCTGGCAGTCCGTCTCCTAGTATTTCTCTTAAAGGCTTCTGCACCAGCTGAAAGGCAACCTGAAGGTAGTGTCTGGTGGCTTGGGAAGCAACCCTCCACTCCTGTCAGTCTCTCCCAGGGCCTAAGCTGCAGCTAGCTTTGCTTCTGTTTTTCCAACTGCGCGCTTGACTCCACAGAATGGACTTGCCCGTGTCTCGCCATAGAGACACGGTGTCCCCAAGAGCGATGCAATTCTGTGGCAGGTCCTGTCATTCGCCCCATTTCCTCCTCCCAGGAGTCCTCCTCCTGCCGGCCTTCCTTCGGTCACATGACAGGAAGCGCGGCTCCCCCCGACGTCAAGACGTCTGCCCCCCTTCTCCCGTGTCCCCCCGGCGCACCGTACGCAAAGAGCGCTGGCCGAGCGCAAGCGGTGCTGTTCGAGCAATCCGGTTGGAGAGCGAGCGCACCGCCGGGCGCGGGTTCCCGGATGTCGGCTTCCCGCAAGCTCCGCCCCGCCCCGCCCCGCGCTCGCTCCGCCTTCTGCGCGCCCTGTTCGGTGCCTTGAGGTTGCGGTCAGCGCGAGCCGCTGCTGCGATTCGGGGCCGCCCGTGAGCGTGAGGCTGCAACCCTCTCCTCCCGCCGACGCATTTCCAACCGAGACTCCGCCCGCCTCACACCGGGTCCAGGCCCTGTTGCACCCCGCCCGGCTCCGGACAGCCAAGCCGCCGTCGTCGCGTCCCGAGGAACCTACTGCCGCCGCCAGCGCCGCCCGCCGAGCAAGATGGTGAGACCTCGGCTCCCGAGTCGGGCTAGGGAGGGCCCGGGGCGTCCTCCTGGGTAGAAAATTCCAGAGGCCTGGCGGGTGCAGGTGCCGGTGCCGGGTTTCAGGACCTCGGCCACTTGCGCGCCCCCCGGCTCTGCGCGCTCCCGGGCCTCTGCAAGCTGCTAGGGCCTTGCAAGACCCCAGCCCCTGCGCGCCTCCTCCAGGCCTCCGCGCACCCCCGGTCCCCTGCAAACGCCGGAGGTCCCTGCGTCCCCTGCAAGCCGCTGGGCCTTGGCTCGGCCCGAGACTCGCCGCCCCCGCCCTCCGTGCGACCCTGGGCCTCCGGGCGCCCACAGCGCCGCCGCCCCCGAGCTCCTAAGCCCGTGGGCCTCCGCGCAATCCCGGCCCCGCCGCCTGGCTCGCTTGCTCGGCCTTTTCTGAACCCCTGTCCGGAGGGGCTGCGCCCTCGCTATCCTCCTCCACGTGGAACCCACTTTTCCGCCCCCAGATGGGTTTCCAGGTTGGGTTTTCTGAAATCCGGTGGAAATGATAGTGTGCGGCAAATGGCGCTTTATGTAAGACCCACTTCTCCAGAGTTGTGCTTCCTCCCACTCACTCCGCGTTTTCCAGCAGCGAGCCTTGGCAGGGATCCTTCCACTTTCTTGCCCTCGCTTGTTCTCGTATTTATCTCGCTGCTGTTTGCAACCTTAAGGGTTTTTTTTTTTTTCTTCTTTTTTTTTTCTTTTTTTTCTCGTGGCCGCTTTTCTCTGCGTTGGCGAACATGAAAGGGCCAGTGTGTGTATTCGTTAAGTCACCGGGCGGCTTGGTCCTGGAGAAATGCTTATATTGGTTTGTTAATGTTTTCTTAGTATTTTTATTTCTGTTTTTCCGGTGCTCGTGGTAATTGTTTTTGAACGATGGCGATTTAAAATTTCCCTTCCTTACTTTCCCATTAATCCGTAGGTGGAATTCACCATGTAGTGTTGCTGGCTGACGCTAGGGGTGTGCCTCCTGCCTGTCACCATAGCCAAGAAATCTATGACGCCTTTAGCTTGTTGCCTTACTGGTTCTGTAGCTCCACTTGGCCTCTGTTTTGTCTTTGCAGTCAAGAATTGTGTTCACAGAAAAACGTACCGCACTACACGATTTCTCAGTTACTCAAACACGATACTGGATTGTAACACTTGTTGTAAAAATCTTTTCCGTACATATCAAAGAATTTCAGGCGGTTTAGGGAACTTACACCCTTTAATTGTACATTACCCCCTGGCATGTATGATTTTAGATGCTTCAAATGCAGATTGTTTACTACAATTGAAAACTAAATAGGTGGTAGTGGTCAGAGAAAGTGAGGTTAAAAATATTCAAGTAAGTCAGCTTTTATTTAAAATATTGGGCTTACTGGCTTCGTTAAGACCCATTAAAAGAGCAGCTTAAATAAATGGTTCATGATTTTGGAATGCAGAAGAATTTTTCTTTTTTTTTTTTTAATTTGGGAAGTTATTCAGATCGTTTGGCTCCTTGAAGGTTATAAAACGTTAACCTTTTCCAGACCATTAAAGAGCATTTAGAAAGATCATATCTGTTCATAATACAGTTGTAATACTTTGAAGTTAAGGGTTGCTCTGTAGCCCAGGCTACCCTGGAGTTCATTGGCTGGCCTGCTTTAGTTTCATCTCTCAGATGTTGACTGACACCTTCTATCAGAGTAATTGGTGAACAGGCCTAGTTGTTCAAAATAGGCCTTGCTTCCATACTTCAAATGTGCCCGGGGAAGTTACCAGATTTATATTTTGTACAATCTACAAATCTGCCAAATTGGGATATTTTGTAGCAACACAGTAACTGAAGCTAAGAAATACAACATGATTTGGGGGCTGACAAGAGGCTCACCCTGTGGCTCTGGGGGCTGAATGGAACTTTGTACGTGTTTATTTGGAGATTGGTGTCTATTGTAGTGATTTCTTTTAAAAAGCATTTTAAGTGTTAACTGTGTATATATGGGGAAGGAGTGTAAGTCCAAGAGTACCCATGCTTTAGGAGACCAGAAGAGGGCCACACCCTCTGGATTCTGAGTTACATGGACTTGTGAACTTCACATGGGTAGCAGGAACCAAACCTAGTTTCCATGTGTGGTGTGTGCTCTTAACCACTGAGCCTACTCTCCAAAGTTTTAGCATCTGTATTGCATGTTCTTTACCACAGCTGTTCCCTCAGACCCTTGACTTGGTTGTTGTTTATTGAGACATGGTTTCTCGGTGTAGCCTTGGCTGTCTTTGGCCAGATTGGCCTTGAACTTACTGGGACGAAAGGCATGCACTACCACCAGTGGGCAGCCCACTGACTCTTAAATTCCTTATCTTTTTATGACTGTGTTTCCTAGTCTTTCACAATATTTTCACATTATCTAACAGGTCATTAATTTCTTGGTTTTGTTTTGTTTTTGTGTATGTGTGTTTGGTTTGTTTTTTCCTCCCTCCGGCTTCCTTTAAAATTTTCCCAGTTCACATTTGCTTTGTTCTCCATCTTCTCAATTCTGCCCTGACATAGGGACAGTCTTGTGATCCCCACCATATTGGTCTGGACGTATCAGGACCATGTGCATAACTTGCTTTGGCCATATGGAACACCGATTAACTGAAAATATGTTGGGCTTCCAAGTGATCTGGGTAATTTTCCAAGCTAAGCCTGCACTTTTGGAAAAACCCATTACCTTCAGAAAAGCTAATTCCTAGTGGGTACCACAGAATTGTTGGATGTTTGTAATAGATTTTGTAGTTTTAATTTATTGTCCTATTGTTTTAAATGGGAAAGTAAATGGGATTAAATTTTTTATGGAGTCTTGTGTGGGCACCACACACTTGGATACACGTAAATGTGTCTGCATGGATGTTGTAGAGGTCAGAGGTGGCTTTTTTTTTTTTTTAGTGAGACAGGCTCCCTCACTGAACCAGGAACTTTCTGATTGATCTCCAACCAGTGAACTCCAGGGATCCCTCCTGCCTCTGCATCCCCAGCACTGACATTACACTTGTTTTCTGCTCCATCTGGCTTTTTACATGAATTCGGGGCAGATCAGAACTTGGGCCCTGATGTTTGTGCCAAGCTGTTTATTGGCTGAGCCAGCCCTGTAAAGGCCCATTCTGACAAGAGTTTGATTTGCTGCTTTAAAAGGGTTAATTCGAGCCTGGTCTGGTGGTGGACAACCTTACTTGGGAGACAGAGGCAGGTGGATCTTAAGTAGTTTAAGGCCAGACTGGTCGACCTAGCATGTTCCAGGCAGTTGGGCTATAGTCTACTCCATTTGCTTATAGTCCAGGTTTATCCTGCCTTCACTCTGTTTAATTGAACATCAAGGATGATAGTTAGATATAAGATCTGTGAGTATGGATGGAACACCTAGGAATTTCTCCTCAGTTAGTTAGGTTGTTTGGATCTTAGTGGATTAGATAATATGGATTTGGGCTGCTGAGGCATCTGGGTGGGTAAAGGTGCTTTTGTCCCCAAGCTTGATGACTTGAGTTTGATTTCACACTCACATGTTCTGAGGTAATGGATGTCTGAAATCTGTCTTTGGATTTAGCCACCATGTACACAAATGAACAAAATTCATTACTGTGGATTTTATTGTAGATATGCATGAGCATTAATTATCTTAAGACAATTTTAAATTTCAAAGAGATTTTAGTCAATTTTTTTTAGCTTTTTATTAAACTTTCCATTTTCATGAACTGTGCATCAAACCAATTTTATTGTCAGCAGAGCTAAAATTCATACAAATTTGGAGGAAGCAGTTTTTTTCTCTCATTTTTCCCCCCATTTGGGATGAGAAACTTAAAACGGATCAGGTTGTGAGATAGAGGCTCACTAAGAATCAGTTGGTCAGCCAAGAGAGGGATGGGCAGGATGAAAGGACTACGTGTCTGCTACAGACAGTGAAGCAGGATAAACAACTTGAAGAACTACACAAGGCTGACTGTGTCTGGGCAAAGCAACAGGGTTACAGACTTTGTCTGTTGGCCACTGCTAACTGTTCTCTATGTTGCAGAGAATGTTAAAAAGTCGGTTTTCTTGTTGAGACAGTAGTTGGGAAATAGCATGTGATGAATGTCCTGAATGGTATAGGCCAAAGCCTAACAAAAAGAATTCCATGATTGGGGAACTAGAGCAAGCTTTGTGTGAGTAGAGAGTTGTGCTAGGTCTAAAGAGATGAATAAATAGGGTTGCAGAATCGTGATGTGAGGGCATCCTGAGATGTTTCATAGCCTGAAGGTAGGAAGTGCTTGTATTTAGAGTAGTGATTCTCAAATGTGGGTCTGAAATCAGCAGTCTTTATGTTGGAAGCATGGTGTGTCCTGCCCTACATAGCCTGGCAGAGCCAAGCAGTTCAGTTTTTATAGGTCTTCAGGTGATTGTGATGCTAAAACGTGAGAGGCACTGCTTAGACCTTACTTATGTAAATTGTAGTTTGATAATCTACTTAGCACTAACAATGTAAACGTGGAGGGGATGATTATGATCTCTAAGCAGTCAAGGTGAGTAAACAGGACGCTGATTATGGAGTACTGTCTCTGCTTTGGCAAACTAAATGTAGGGTGCTTGTAAGAGCAAGTGGGGGTGGGGGCAAGTTTAATTCAGATTGGGGTGGGAGTCACAGCCTACTGGAAAACTCTAGAGTCGTCTTCCAAGGATGAGTGGGCAGCCACAGTCATAGAGGCATGAACATAGAAAACTGTTCAGGGACCAGAAGTGCGGGCCTAACATGGTTTTCTTAGGAGTTTTTAATTTTACGGGAATATGTTCAGTAGATACTATACTTTTATTAAACATGTGTTAAATGTTAACTACTTCTCTTAATGATGGTTTCACTCCAATATAGTGTTCAACAAGTTATTCTAGACATTTACTTTATTATAAAACAGACTTGTGGTAAATGGGTTTTGCTTGGCCGGGGCAGGCTAAGTTGGCTCACTGTGTTCACTAGATTAGATTGTTAATGTGTCTTTGAGATTTATTATACTCTCAACTTATGTACACTGGGGTTTATCAGTTAACTCCCTTGTTTTAAGCATTAGCATCATTTTTAAGTATTAGAATTACATTTATTTTTTAAGAGAGATTACTTCGTAGTTTGGTTATTTTAATAAGAGGTAAATCTAGATGTGGGAATTAACTGAGAAATAATTACATTAGAAGTGGAGCAGCCACTTTTCGAGTCAACAGGCCTGAAGCCTGAGTTTCATTTAGGTGGAAGGAGAGCGTCAACTCTACAGTGTTGTCCTCTGACCTGAACATGTTCATGGTGGTATACACACACACACACACACACACACACACACAGAGAGAGAGAGAGAGAGAGAGAGAGAGGGGTAACATAAAAAATAGAATTACTACATGATGTCCACTTGACTGTCTATACATAACAGAATCTAAGGTATCATGTAGAGATTGTTGTGTATGTTTGTTGCATTTTTCACCTTAGTGAATCTGCGGTGGTACTATCTTTTGTGTTCATCAGTAGTTGGATGAGTAACAAAAATGTGGCGTGTACATTTCGCGTACACACGGTGAAGTTTTATTTAAAGGAGAATGAAGTCATGATTTGCGGGGCAGTGGATAGCATTGGAGCTTGCTGTGTTACACCAACAGCTAGATGTAGACACAACAGCTTGATGTAGAACAAAGATTTCAATCAGTGGTTTTCAGCCTTCCTCTTGGGACCCTTCAATGTTGTAATGACCCTAGCCATAAAATGCTACTTTTTGACTATATTTTTGGTATTGTTATGAATCATAGTGCAACTATCTGATGTGCAGGATATCTAATATTCAACCCCTGTGAAAGGATCATGTAGGGGTCACAACCTGTGGGTTGAGAAACACTGGTTTAAATGACTGTATACATGTATGTGTCCTTAAAGTGGAAGGAATCAACAAGCAGGGGAGGAAAATTGGCTACGATGAGAGAAATACATGAGCAAGTATTACAAAATTCTTCCTGCAACCAAAATAAGTAATACATATAAAGTGACATAAAAGTAATTGTAGTAATCCATTTGAGAAATTCCTTGGTTAGGGTTATTACAGGTGTGATGGAACACCATAACAAAAATTAGCTTGTGGAGAGGATTTTAGTGTACTTCTATATCACTATATTGTTGTTGAGGGAAGTTAGGACAGGAACACAAGCAGGGCAGAAACCTGTGGCAGAAGCTGATAACAGGCCATGGACTTGTGTTGCTTACCGACCTGCTCCTCATGGCTTGCCACAGCATCCAGGACCTCCTGCCCAGAAGTGACAATACTCAAAATGGGCTGTGCCCTCCCACATCTATCACTAATTGAGAAAGTCCTATAGAGTCTTGCTTGCCTACAGCCCTATCTTACGGAGGAGACATTCTTCACATTTGAGGCTCCCTCCTCTCAGATGACGCCATCTTATGTGAAATTGTCGTAAAACTAGCCAGCATAGGTAAGACCTGAAGGAATGCACTAACTGCAGATGGAGAAGGAGGACTAGATGTGTATATATTTAGGCAATGAGAAGGACGGGGTACTTGTTGCATTGTTAGAGAGGGGTGGATCCTGCTTTGGTGACTGGGTAGGTGCTGTGTCTGTCTAATCCAGGCATAGGTTTGAGTGCACAGGTTTGAGGAATATGGTTTTCTTCGCCCTAGTTACTCTGGACTGCTTATAGATGCTCAGGGAGAGATGGAGCTTTGTGTGTTTTGTTTGTTTTGGTTTTAGGTTTGTTTTTTGGTGTTTTTTGTTTTGTTTATTTTAGTGTTTTTTTTTTTTTAATTTTTGCAACACAATCACTAATAAAGACTAAAAACTGGGCATGTTGATACACATCTTTAATCACAATACTCATGAGGCAGAGACAGGCAAATCTCTGACTTCAAGGCCAGCTTGATGTAAATAGTGCTAGGCCAGAGAGGGCTATGTAGAGACCTTCAATAAAGGGGGGGGGGAGTCGTTTGTAGTGAAAAATTACTTATAGTGGGTAAATAGGGGATATGTAAATTTTATGTGTGCTTATAAGTTTGTTTTTTTTTTTTTTTAATAGCAACAGTTGGAATCTATCTCCAGCTGTAGCGAAGTTATCAGACACTGGTATACAGTAGCTGGCCGCAGCTCTGCCTTTACCACTTCTGTTTCACTTAGCTCATTTCTTTACTTTTCAATCCATTGCCTCTGTGCAGTCTAACTCTGATTTCAGTTCCTCAGTTGCTGCAACAGTGGGATTCCAGGAGCTAGCTCAGTAACACATGTGGCTACTAATGTGTGGCCTACTGTAATGAAGAAAAGCCTGCTTCTTGCTGTTCTGGTAAGGTAGAAGACGTCTCAAGAGGAAGTAGAGTATGCAGGCTTAGACCTGCTTCTCCTATAGACACCAGCCCTGGGACAGGAGTCCTGAACTCAGGACCTCTCACAGGCTGTACTTAACAAATGTTACCAACATACTAATTTGCTGGTTAAGTTTCAACATAAGAATCTTCTCAAGAGGCCGACTGCACCCTAACATTCTGCTCTCCTTCCCCCAGACTTCCCCTTCTGGTCATAGAAGTCTACCTGGTTAGCATCAATGTCTAAATCTGAGTCTCGTTAAAAACAGGTAGAAGTGTTTTTGAGCACATCAGTCATCCCAAGGCAGATTCTTGACATTCAAACCTCTTGACACTGAGACACTCTCTTCTAAAACACAGTGGTAGGACCCATAGTTTAGTGTTGTGGTAAAAATAAAAAATGGATCTGCAGCTACCAGTCTGCGTGTTCTCCACGCATCGGCTCAGGGCTGAGGTCCACGAGCTGCCCTCTCCTACTGTCTCCTACCCAGCTGCTCTCACACAGTCCTCTTTAGTCTGATAAAATCAAACTTCCAGAAACTTGTAATTTAGCAACTAGATTTATATGTTAAATCCTCAATCCACAATACATCTATGCAATAAGCTTGCAACCAGTTGACAAAGATATAAACCACCCACCTAGATAAGACATTGACCTATAGAAACCTTGAATATATTCATATCTCCCTATCACCAATTAAGACCACCTGGATCTAAATTCCCTTTCTCCAGCTCCATCTTGATTCTTCTCACTTTCTCCCCTCTCTCCTTCCTCGACCTTACCCCTCCTACCCTTCCTTCTCATCCAATGATAGGCTGGACCTGCCTTGATGCATAATGACATCATCCTACACATCACCCTTTCTGTTTAATTAAAAAGAAAACTTTTCATCAACTATAAGATGTGTACAACTATTCTCATTAGAAAAATCATCTAGACAACTATGTTTTCTCAAAGTTAATTAGCTTGGGTAGGCTAAGAGACTAATTTTCTTCAACTCCATCAGAAATCTGAGAATGACCAAATATCTATACTCATAGGAAGCATAACAGAGCTTCTAGAACTGGCACAGGTTGTAGAGACAAATCTTCACCAGCACAGTTTCCTGTTAGCAACACATGAGAGCAAGTCTTCAGCCTTCTGGCTCAGGATCAACCGACAGACCTTTGAAATGCAGAAATCTTGAAGAGCTGATAATTCTGGCTCAGCAGAGATTATCAGTCGACTATTCTTCATATGGTCCCTTTTTGGACAGTATTAGTCTGTAGGTGAAATAGCAGTTTCTCCTAGTGGCTGCCTAGCCATAAGGTATAACCTCACCTGGAGGTTGAGATGTTCAATTTCTATATAAAATCCACCAAAGGGGAAATGTTAGGAGCAGATATGTCTCAGCAAAAAATAAATAACTTTAAATGTCAATTTTGTGGATTTCTGACGGTTTTGAAAACAGTCTATCTACAATAAGGTAATCTGGACTGTTGTCCATTAACTTTTTAAAACACCCTAATGGTAAACTAGGATCCATGAATTTGTTATTTAGCCCTTAATTCCTATGTTTAATCAACTCAGATTTTTGCAATGGCATCAACAGAAGGACTGGGTCCAAACCTTGTACTTTTTACATTTTTGTGACAAATAAGCTCTATACCGATGCGAAGATATGACTTTGGCTTAGTTACCAAATCAGATTATGGCTGTACAAATCAAATCTAGCTAATTCCTCCCTGTTAACTTATGACCATTTCTAAATTTCTCATAAAAACCTTAGAATAACCACTTTCAGCCTCCTAAAGTCCAGGGAATCGGGGCGCTGACTCTTCATTTTTTTTTCTTCAAGCTGTACATGGATGTTGAGATCTCCTTAGGGGGAGGGTAGGAAAAATGGGGGAGTTGAATGGCCTTGAGAAGGCCATCCAGGGATTGTTGTGACCTCTGATGTCTGTCTTGACTGAATCTGGCTGAGAGTCCCTGAGATCAAGAATCCAAGCAGACCAGATCAGCATTCTGATAATGAGCTTCTCCAAAGCTGCGCATTCTGCAATATATATATATATATATATCTCAAAACCAAATTTTAGCATCATCAAGATATCTTTTTGTTTGATTCCTTTGAATCTAGTTTTTCAGGTGGTCTCCCTCTACTGAGCAATGTGTGAGAGCCGCTGGCTGGGAGACAGCTGGAGGGTGGGGTAGGCGGGGGTGGGAGGGTAGCTCAGTGGTCTGCGGCTCCACCTAGAACCCGTAGCCACAAATCCATTTTACTTTTACTGCAACAGAATAGACATCCCCATTTCAAGCTTTGGGGCTTCAATATTTCTTCCAAATATCCTAGTTTATTCCATTTCAGTTCTGTCCAAATCCCATGAAATCCTAGAATATGTATGTGTTCTTTGTAACGTGGTTGGCCATTTGCTCTGCTTTCTAGTACCTGTTCATTTGTCTTTCAGACCTCACCAGAATGGCTTTAACTGGGTGCATTTCTTTCTTAAGGCATATATTTTATTGAAAGGCCAGAAGACAGCCTCAGTATTGATGTGGTTGCTGGGAACTGGGGTCTGTCATCAAGCATGCTGAGTCATCTCTCTAGCCTAACTTGCATATTTCTACCAGCATTCAGGTTAGGACCACTTAATCACTGAGAATGTTAGCTTTCCTTACAGCTCTCTGAGCCTTCACCTAGTAATGAGGTTAATCTAGTCCTGAAGGCAGGCTTATCTAACGTCTTTAAGGTCCTTTGTAGTGCTGCAGTGACAGTTTCAGCCAGGTTTGGGGGGGATATCAGAGCATAGTATTACTGTGTTCTGTACTGCATCTTAGGTAGTGCTGGTCTAGAATGGTCATGCATCTCTGGTGGCAATACTTTATTATTACTAGCATGGGGTGGGAGTTGGAAAAGATGAATTTGGATTCTGACTGGTTTTTTTTTTTTTTTTTTTTTTTTTAATGATTCTGAACTGTCGTAAACAGGTTAGACTTTGTCTAAAATAGGAAGGACTCCACTTCCATAGAGCCAGTATTGTCTGGAAATTTAGTAGGCAGTCATTTAATATATTTGGCTCTTCATTCTTTGTACTAGTGAACCTTCCTAGAAGTTCTGTCCTCCTGGCTTTTGTGACTAGTTTTCTAATGCTGTATTTGTTTCTAGATTTTCATCTGTGTCATTTGGGCAAAAATTCTTTTGTATCTCTTTCCTATTTTTATTTTATTTTTTTAAAATTTATTTTTTTAATGTACCATGGAAGAAGAAAAATGGTTGGGAGTGAAAAAGGGCCGTCTCCCCATGCTGGGATGATCTGCACTTTGGGAAGGAGGGCTGTCAGTTCGTCCAAATGGGCTGGTACGTAGTCTCAGTGCTTTATCGAAGCGACTTTAGTTCTGGCCTCCTCCTTTCTGATTCCTCTAAAGGCAGTCTTGGAAACTCTGGCAGGTATTGGGATGTAGGAAAGGCCACAGAACACCTCTCTGGAGGTGAGGAAGTAAGGGAATGGACAGCCAGAACTAGCTTGATGGTAGCATACTGTAGGCTTGGGCTTGGCTTGGTGACTGCAGCTGGGAGAACAGAGAGGCCTTTTAAGGGAGATTAACAGCAGCTCTGTATGTAGGTGAAAGGCTTCTCTGGTTCCCCACAGTAGATCCTCTTCAGCAAAAGTTCTTTGAGGGCAACCTTCATCTTCTTTGACAGCAGTTCAGTCCTTTTGCCTATTAAGGCCACCAGGATCCAGGCCTGCTTTCCCTGGCTCCATCTTGATCTTTCCACTTCCCATTTTTAAATCTCATATATTGTAAAGAGACAACTCTTTAACATAAAGACTCCAGAATTATTTTCAGTGGTGGTAGTGATTATGATGATGATTATTATTGGAGATGCTCACACTTAAGGTGAAATGGTCTGGTCAAGGCTTGTTTTTCCCATGTCATTACTTTCTAAGCTGTTAGGCGGTCAGTCATGATATGTGGTTCACACCGTACTTATGTCTGGAACACCGATTGGCTTAATACTGTCTGACTATAGATAAGGAAATGAATGACATTGTCAGTGTAGGAATTTTTTCCCCATGTAAATGGCAGCTGAAATCAGGGAAAGCTAATATACCTGAAAACAGCAAACTACAAAAGAATGTGCTACTGTGTCCAGTACAGAAGAACACAGTGTACTGTTTGTTTAGTCTACTTTTTTCCTTGTGACTCAGCTTTTGTGTCAGAAGAGTTTATCTCACAATTCCTGTAGACTTTGCAGATCTACTCTATGTTTCCATACTTAGCTTCAGCTATCCCCCACACCTTTTGTTATTTATGTATGTGTACCTTTACAAAGCTATCTATGGGATATATTATCCAGCACAACTGTAACTGTTAGGATTTAGGTTTTTATTAGTACTTTAGCTATAGAATGAAAGATTATGAGTGTCTACTTAAGATCACCTCTGTCCCCAGGTGCTGGGAACTGAGCCAGGTACACATGCTAGGCAAGCACTCTGACTGAGCAGCATCCTCAGCTAGGCTGTGCTATTGCTAATGTATAGTTTTAAGAACATGAAGACTTTAGGGCTTGGGGGGTGGGGTGAGGAGTATAAATATGTCACAATAACAAAACTACTCTATAATTTAGATCTGCTCTTAAATCATTCATCCATCGTCTCTGTCACAGTTGGTCTTGTGCTGTTCTGAAGCCAATTCTTAGTTTCTTTCTTCACTGTTCTGGAAAGGAGAGCAGATGTCTTTCTTTGTTCAATTAAATGATTGGCTTCCCTTCCAGATCTAAACTTTAGACTCCTTGTATAATATGTATACCCTGACCCTTAACTTCTTGACATTCTGGTCTTTTAAGTCAGGCTGTTTCTCAAATACCCCATCCCTTTTCACTTTTCGGTGCTTTGTACTCATTTCCCAGTGTGGTTTGCCTTTGTCATTGACAAAAATCTGTGCCAGTGACATTGTATGAAAACTACTTAATTCCCCTGGACGGTTAATGTTCAACTGTTTGTAACCAACTTTCTCTATAGCCCGTCCTGTGTTACAGTATGTTTATCTGCCTTTACTAAGTTCTGGGGTTTTCTAGGGCAAGGGGCATTTTTATAAGTCTAGTTCCATGTAGTATCTTCTTCTCATGTAAATCAGAGATTCAAGGGAGCAAATTACAGGTGTTTTCTCTGGTTAGGCGAATGCAGTTACTGTATGGAAATGCCTCCTTAGCCTGCAAGCTGTTTGTTAGGCACGCTAGGAAAGCAGCCCCAGAGGGAAGTGCTGTTGGTTCAGAAACTTAGAGACGTGTTTTGCTAATCGATTATTATGTATTTGAATAGGGAGTTATATATGAGTGTTATGTTTGTTTATAAGTAGTAAAATTTTTCAGTTTTTAGGAAACTCAAAATATGAAGTGATTACTTCTCATTTAAGCTGTTTTTGCATTTTTTACACAATCTCAGAATAAATGAGCTAAGTATAATTCTATTCTTAGTTTGATTTCATTGAGCAAACATGTAATATTCACTACGTAGAACAAGCATTGCCAAGTACAAAGATGGAAAAAAGAGAACAGTGCTGGAGAAGTTCATAGCGTTTAGGACTGAAAGCACGCTGGAAGGAGTACTAATAAAGACACTGCTGCAGTAGATCTAGCAGAAGCTGATGTCTCTGTTTGCCCAGTTTGAACTTGATATGTAGCAATTTGTGAATTTTGCTACATTGATTCCAGTCACATTACTCATGCAGTGTATTAAGTCAAGTTATCCTTTAAGTGCTGAAAAAACACTTCGCTGTTACATAGCATTACATAGTTTCAAGATACTCTGTAAAGTTCCTAAAGTAAACAGACTTGGATTTGTTTTGGTTGCTTTTCTCCCTCCCTTTATAACTGTAAAAATCCACTAGGTGATTTAGTGAGGGTAGTATGTGTGTGCGTGTGCGTGTGTGTATGGGTTACCTAATATATTTGATGAACGGTAAAACTTTTAAATTTTTTCTCAAGAGAACCCAACCAGTGAGAAGCAGTATATAACACTGCACTATCAGGTTTAATTTCCACAATCTGGTCTTCTGCCTGCCTACCTGCCTGCCTGCCTGCCTGCCTGCCTGCCTGCCTGCCTGTGTTTTTTTACATTTTCATGTTGACATTTACATGTATCTTAGTTGCTTTTCCTGTTGCTGTTAAAATTCCTCAACAAAAACATCTTAAGGGAGACTGAGTTATTCTTAGCTCGAGGGTAGAGTCCATCTTTGTAGAAGTCAAGGCACTGGAGTCAGCTCAGGAGAAGAGAATGATGCTGCTTGCTTGAGCATAGTCAACTTTTCCTTTATACAACCTGATATAACTAAGCCTAGGAAGTGATGGCCCACATCTTTAGGAGGTCTTTCTTACTCATGTAATCTAATCAAGGGAATTCTTCAATCAGTTGGTTGTCTCCTAGGTGATCCAGGCCCTGTGAAGCAAACAGTCAACATTAGCATTGCACAGTATGTGCTGGAGGAGCAAAAGTGGAGGCCAGAGGTTGATATTGAGTCTTTGCCTGGATTGCTCTGCGCCTAAGATGTTGAGGCCCTGGGGTCTCTCCATTGAACATAGAAACTCCCTACTAGTCTAGCTAGCCAGCTTTATCCAGGGATTTCCTGTTTCTGCCTTAAAAAGCACTGGGATTGCAGACTTGCTGCTCTGTCTACCAGGTGCTTGGGTGTTAGGGATCTGAACTTCAGTTCTCACTCTGGAGCAGCAAGCAAGAGCTGTTTAACCCACAGAGGCACCTCTTCAGCCTATATAATGTAATCTAGACGGAGCTCATTGATTACTGCTGAGCTTACAGTGAAGACTGCATCTGCCTTTCAGTGTCTTACTGTGTTTCACCCTCTGCCATAGCACTGTCTATGGTCACTCATCATTAAAATGCTGGACCGAAAGGACCAGAATAACAAGCATGTATACATTTTGGTAATAGATGTGTAAATTATAATTGTTATGAAATAGCGCCTCAGTTGCTATACAATCACTATGTGGTCTGCGAATTTCAGTTTATATATATTATTCTTTTGTTCCTATGAAACTGGCCTTAACAAAGTATTCATATGGTGAATTAAGTTACATGAACTGGAATGATAGCTGGGCATGGTGGTTCATGTCTGTAACAATTTAAGCATTTTAGAGGCTGAACAGGTTTGTGAATTTGAAGCCAGCTTGGTCAAGACTGTCTCAGAAAACTAAAAAAGAATCAGTATTTTTTTTAAATTGTTGAACAGTTTTGTTATTGGATATGCCACTTTATTTATTGGTCAGGCCTTCTCTCCGCCACTTTCTAAGAGTAATAAAGAAGAAAATTTGTTTATGCGTGTTTAATAATTCAGTGTAAGCAAGAAATGGAAACAAACCATGTCTATTTTGACAGATGAGTGGATAAATACAGTGTGATATAGCCATATAATGAAATATTACTAAGCATTAAAAAGATACATACTATCTTAGGGTTTTACTGCTCTGAACAGATATCATGACCAAAGCAGCTCTTAAAAAACATTTAATTGGAGCTGGCTTACAGGTTCGGAGGTTCAGTTCATTATCATCAAGGCAGGAGCATGGCAGCATCCAGGCAGGCATGGTGCAGGCAGAGCTGAGAGTTCTACATCTTCCTCTGAAGGCTGCTAGGAGAGGACTGCCTTACAGACAGCTAGGATGAGGGTCTTAAAGCCTGTGCTGCCCATGGTGACACAATTTCGCCAACAAGGCCACACCTCCTAATGGTGCCACTCCCTGGGCCAAACATATTCAAACTACTACACAGAACTGATTCCTTTACTGTATAGCTGAGGCTGGTCTCATACTGACAATCTTCTGACTAAACTCACACATTCTGGGATTACAAGGGTGAGCCACCATGACTAGATACTGTATTGGTTTCATGTAGCCATTTTGAACTAATCTTGAACAGTCAATGCTGAGTAAAAGCCAGTTACTTACTGTTTATGTTTTTATTTATATGCCATAGCCAAAAAGTGTCTAGAGCCAGGAGGTGAGTCAGTGCTTCCCAAGGGAGGCATGAATGGCGTTTGGAGAACTACTAACGAATAAAAACTTTTTTGATCCTTTCATTTTCCTGAAAATTTTCTGATTTCTTAATATATGAAATTAAATCACATTTTTATTATTATTGATCTGTGTAGGATACTTCTAGCCTGGCTCTATTTCCTTGCTATTAAGTATATAGCACCAAGGAGCATGAATGTTCAAGCATATCTGTGATAGTTCAGGAGAACCAGGAGTGGTTTTCTGGGTTATGATAGTTTTTGAGATGCCTTCATACTGATAATATTGTACTGGTTTGCACCCTCCCAGCAGTGAACCAGGATTCACATCCTTACCAGCATTTGTTGTTAGATTCCTTGCTGCTAGCCATTCTTTAAGGGTGAGGGTAATGCTCTCGGCATTGTTTTTGCTACTCATGGTTCCTTATGAGTTCTTGGATTCCCCCTCCCCCATAGTTCTTGGAAGAATGACATTGACATTTTGATAGGCATTGTGTTGCAGTTGGATTACTGTGGTTTTTATGACCGTTTACAATACTGAGTATGTCAGTTCCGGAGCAAACAAGTGCACTCTGCTGTCTAGTGTCTTAGTTTTTTTTTTTTTTTTTTTTTTTTTTTTTTTCTCAGTGTTTTGAAGTTTTCTTTGTAGAAGGCTTTTAATGTTTATTCCTACTTTATTTGGGGGAACTACTCTAAAATATATGTTTCCTAATTTCTTTCCTGATGAGTTCACTGTATATTTGAAGGCCGTTAGCTGACTTTCATGTAATGATTTTGCATTCTGCAGCTTTACTGAAAATGTTTATTCAGAGGTTTGTTTGCTCTGTAGGGTCTACTAAACAGAATTGCTTTGTCTACAAATAGGGTTGTTTCGATTTCTTCTGTTGTTTTTCCCTTTTATATCTTTCTTTTCCATGTTATAGTTAAGATTTTTGGGTACTTTATTGAATGAGGGATGAGAGGGAACATCTCTGTTCCTGATTTTGGAGGAAATGCTCTTAATTCTTTTCCATTTAACATGGTATTGGTTACTGGCTTGTTCTATAGGTCCTTTATTATTTTGAGGTATGTTCCTTCTTCTCCTGATATCTCTAGGACATGAGAGTTTGTTGAATTTTGTCAAGTGACCCTTTCTGCATCCATTGTGATGATTTTGAGCTTTCTGTTAACAGACTTCAGTGATTGAAGTCCACTTGGTCATGATATATGATCATCTTAATGTGTTCCTAAATTCAGTTTGCAGTTTGCAAATATCCTCTTGAGGATATTTGCAGATATTTGCATCTCTGTTCTTCAGGCAAATGGATCTGTGGTTTTTGTTCTCTTTATTTTAGTAGTTCTCAACATTCCTAATAGGTTGCAACCCTCTAAACAGATCTCATGTTGTGGTGACCCTCCCAACATAAAATTATTGTTGCTACTTCATAACTGTAATTTTACTACTGTTCTGAATTGTATAAATATCTGTTTTCTCATCTACTAAATGTTAAGTGTTCTCCCTTTCCATCCATAATTATCTTAAAGAGCATTTTCTACATCTATTAGCTGATTATTTTGCTTTTAAAATTTCTTCATTTGGCTTTAACTTAAAGGTAGTTAAATTAATACATTTGGGACAACTAAAAGATTTTAGGACTTTTAAAGATTTTCTTTGAAGAATAGCAATGTCATGGGAGGGCCAGCAGGTTGTGTCTCTGTGAACTTTTTTATATAAAAGCTTTTGCTGCATCTGACAAATTAAACATTTGTATCCCATTCTTGAATTCTGACACGTAACGTCTTGTGTAGTAATTGCCTATAGTATACCAGTTGCTTTGTAAAACACCATTTCGGATGTAGTACCTTTCCACTTTAATTTTTATTTATTATCTTTTTTTAAAAGTTTGTTTAATGTCAAGGTCATCTTCCTGGAGAGAGTGATGGTTGGCATGTAGAGGAAAGACCCATTTATGAATGGGGCTGTTTAAAATTCATCCATAGTGGTTGGTAGTCAACATTTTTCCATCAGAATAAAATTTGACTTCATATTTATGAAAGCATATTTCTCAGATAAGAATATTCAAGTGTTTGCTACTGAGGAGCTTGAAGTGTAGTAATATAAGATACTCTCTAAGAGGAGGAACCTAGAATAATGTTAATAATTTCAATTATCAAAGTTGTATCTCTACGGAAAGTGTTTTCCCTGAGTCTAGGTTCTGTAAGTTCTTGACAGACAGACACAAAAACCATGGCTATCCATAGATGTCTTACAGCCCAAAGTTATGTTTTGGGGGACAGTATTGAGAACCATTTATAATTTGCTCAGACCTACTGTACTGCATATGTGTATATTTTCATTTTTCCTTAAAAGCTGTTCTTTAGAGAGGGTTAATAGTGGACTCTTGTCTTTATGCAGAAAAGCGTCTTAGAATATTAGTACATCAGTCTGATCAGGTGTAAATTTCCACAGTAAAAGTTACACTCAGATGTAACTCAGTCACACCATGAAAGAAGAATCAGGTGTGCTTGGGATTAGTCATATTGTAAAAACCTAAAGTATGGATAAATCAGATTTAAAAGAGGACTTAAAAGTAGTTCTTTTTCTAAAAGGAGCTAGTTTCTTGGAGTAAATCATTGATTCCTGGTCCTAGGGTAGGAAAATGTAAAGCGGTCAGCATGTTCTTATGTTTTCTATATTGGATAAAAGAGGGACCAACCCAACAAGTAGGAACAAATGCTGCCCAGATTAGATCATAGCTCAGTGTCCTAAAATTCATGTTTCTATGCCAAGCATGGTTGTGCACACCTTGAATCCTGCCACTTGGAAGCAGAGGCAGGAGGATATCTGAGTTCAAAGCTAACTTGGACTACTGTGTGATTTGCAGACCAGCTAGGACCTGTTTCAAGAAAGGAAAACCCCTTAATACCAAACAAGTCACATTGGAATAATCTTAAATTAGAAAGTTGAACATTTCTTTAACTGATTCTCAGCCATTGGAGATTTCTCTGGTTAGCTCTGTACCCTATTTTTAAATTGGACTGTTTGAATTGTTGGTGTCTAACTTCTTGAGTTCTTTATGAACTTTGGATATTGGCCCTATGTCAGATGTAGGGTTAATGAAAATCCCCTCAATCTGTAAGCTGCCATTCTGTCCTTATTGACAGTGTCCTTTTCCTTACAAAAGCTTTGAGGTCCTGTTTATCAATTGTTGATCTTAGAGAACCTGAGCCATCAGTGTTCTGGTCAGAAGTTTTCTCCTGGACCAATTCGTTCAAGGGTATTTCCCATTTTCTATGAAATTTAGTGTATTCGGTTTTCCTTAGGTCGAGGTCCTTGAGCCACTTAGACTTGAGTTTTGTGCAGCGTGATAAATATGGATCTATTTTCATCCTCTAATTGTAGACATACAGTTAGACCATCACCATTTGTTGAAAATGCTTTCTTTTCCAAAATCTAGTATCTATATATACACTGTGGGCTTATTTCTAGGTCTTCGATTAGATTCAGTTGATTTATTTCTATATCAGTACCATGAAGTTTTTAATCAGTATTGTTTTGTAGTACAGCTTGATGTCAGGGATGGTGATATCTTCCAAAGTTATTGTTCAGGATTGTTTTGCTATCCTGTTTTTGTTGTTGTTGTTGTTTTGTTTTCCGTATGAAGTTGAAAATTGCTCTTGCAAGGTCTATAAAAATTGTATTGGAATTTTGATGGGGATTACATTGAATCTGTAAATTGCTCTTGGTAAAAAGGCCATTTTTACTACATTAATCCTACCTATCCATGAGCATGGGGGAATCTTTCCAGCTTCAATCTTTTAGTTGCTTGGTTAGAGTTACACCAAGATATTTGATATTATTTATAGCTATTGTGAAGGGTGTGGTTGCTCGAATTTCTTTCTGGCCACTTTCTCATTTGTATAAAGGAGGGCTACTGATTTCTTTGAGTTTGCTTTGTATCCTGCCAGTGTGAAGTTTGAGCTACCTGTCCTCCTCAGTGGGAGAGGATTTGCATAGCCTCCCAGAGACTTGTTGTGCCAGGTTGACGGCCACAGACAAGGACAACCCAGGACAAATTCTGTTGAGTCACCCTCTCCTCCCCAAAGACAGTCTCCTATAGTCTAGGCTAGCCCTGAACACCCCAAAACCAATGAAGATTACTCGTTATTCCTTTATCACCTGACCCCTGGGTCACAGATGTGCACCATTCTGCCTGATGGAGTCTTATTGGGACATATGATATGTATTATATGAGAATAGAATATATTTGAATAGAAAATAGGAGACTATAGTTTATGAACAGAGAATATTATAAAATGGAATACAGATTTACTTTATGTATTTTTTTTTATAAACTAGGTATAAGATATAATTATGGTCTTTTCTACATGGCCTTTTTCATTGTCAGACATTGAATTTTGTGCTGTTTTGCTGGATTTTGTTTTGTTCTTTTAGAGGGGGTGCTTGTTTTGTCCTCCTCTCAAATCACTTGGAATTAGCTTACTGACTTTAGGGTTGATTTAAAACTCTTTTCTCCAGGGTAAGCTCAGAACAGCCTTTTAATTCATGGCTAATGCAGACCTTCTGAGGACTGTACGCTGGTGCCTTGTGTAGTGAGGTCTGCACATCCCTCTTATATCAGTGCTCCCAGCTGTGTGAGCATCAGAGGTAGTTTGGCCCACTTACTAGTTTGCTTTGAGGGTGTCCTAATGTAACTTAAGATGGAAGGAGCTCTTCTATAGGTCCCAGGTTGCTACAGATTTTAGATCTCTGTATCTTTCTTCTCTAATTAAGGTGGTGTTCCCCACAAATACATCCTTCTCAAACTTTTCAGTTCCCCAGGGACAGAACCCAGGCTCCTTTTTAGATCAGTGATTGCAAGTCATTTCTGAAAAGCGCTGCTTGCAACTTCTTGATTCACTGTTCTGTACCAGCTCCACAGCGATGTAACATGACTCCTAGTTGGCAGATAGTGGGTTTTTTTGGTGGCGGTAGTTTGGTGGGGTTCTCTTTTTGGTTTATTTGTTTGTTTGTTTGTTTTCTTTTTGGTTTGTGTTCCGATCAGTATAATGATAGTTCTTTGCCAGGCTTTCTGGTGCACACCTTTAGTACATGTTAGAGGCAAGGAGATTTTTATGAGTTCAGTGCTGGCCTGCTCTATATTGTAAGTTCTGTGCTAGACAGTTGCTTAGTACGACTCTGTTTAAAATGTCAAATTCATAGTTTATCTTGAACACAAAGCAAATGGTTTTTTATTTGAGGGTTTTGTCAAGTGATCTTGTGAATGACTTGGTCATATTGTACAATGCTTAAATTCTGCAGGCTTTTTTATATAGGTTTAAAGCATGTTGGCTTTAGAAAACCTAGGTAGGCCTGTATTTTTTTCTAGAATACTCCTTTCCTTCTCTAATAGGGAAAATACATAAGTTAAGCAACAGGGTGACTTCTTATGTAAAGAAATACTTAAAAATAAGTTTTAAATGGCCGTTTTATACTGGGCTTATTAATATTGCTATTAATATCTTATAGGATTTTGCAAGGTCTGTTTTAGTGAATGAGTATAATTGGTAACAAGGATTTTCTTCTTAACAGCGCATATTGTAGTCTCATTAAACTGAAATGATCAGAATGTTCTCACTCTGAGCTTTTTACCAAAATAAGTTCATTAGCCTGATGTGTTGGCACAAGCCTATAATCTCAGGGCTAAGGCAAGAGATTCAGAAGTTCAAAGTCATCCTTACCTACACTGGTAGTTCAAGCCAGCCTGGGCTTTGAAAGTGTGTCAGAAAAGAAATATACAAAACAAATAGCTCATCCATCAAGACAAGCAAGTGCACTACCAGTCTCTAATATGTGGGACTTGGTGTGTATCATGTTTATGGTGTTACACATACTTGATATGGTTTACTAAGTATAGTTTATAATTCTGAACAGAAATTTGTGTTTAGAATGTATGGCTTATTTGCCTCTTGTTTGTTCTTCAATATACTAAAGATATTTAGGTGTCTCTCATAACTAATTGATTCTTTCTTTTTTCCCCAGGGAAATGAAGCGAGTTACCCTTTGGAAATGTGCTCACACTGTAAGTTATATATGTAAGAATATAATGACAAAAAGCATTTGTTTTGCTTATGAATCTGTGGGGAGCAGGCACACATTTCTGTGATGCATGCTTGTTTTTCAATTGAATGTATCTTGCATTGAAAGTGGAGAAGACATGGGACACATATTCTTTAAGTTACTAAAGTAGGGAATATTTAAAAAACAGGCTTTATTACTAATATATGCGCAACGTTGCAATTTCAGATTAAACCCCCAAATCTCTTATGAACTAAGGTTTCTTTTCAAAGTGATTTTGTTACTTTTTTTTTGTTTTGTTTTTCTATTTGTTGATCCACGGATCTGGACTTGTTTTGTAATGTTAATAGTTGTACCCAGAATTCTCCAAAATCACTGGAGAAATGGAATTACAAGAACATGAAAGCTGTGTTTCGTCACATAACCAGATCAGCTGCCACCTGGACTAGAGGGAGGAGAAACAGATGTGTTAAGTCTGTCTTTTGACATTTGAAAGTTGAGATTTTTGGATCTTGATGGAATGGGCCAAGGTGACTATCTGAAGACCAGCAGATTTCTAGTGTGAAAGTCAGTTGTCAAAGGCTTCTTCATATACTTTAAATGTTTCTTTATAAGCTTGGGGATAGCTTTTTATTTTTATTTTATCTTTTAAAAAAAAGAATACCTCTTTTTCAGATTTATTTATTTTATGTATATGACTACACTGTCGCTGTCCTCAGATACACCAGAAGAGGGCATCAGATTCTATTACAGAAAAGTCTGAGCCACCTTGAGGTTGCTGGGAATTGAACTCAGGACCTCTGAAGAGCAGACAGTGTTCTTAACTGCTAAGCCATCTCTCCAGCCCAGCTTTTTATTTTTAATTGCATTTTACTTATCTCTACATGGGAGTGGGTGGGGGCAGGGCTCATATGTTTGCCACAGTGCCAGTGTAAGTGTAGAGATCAGCAGACAGTTTGTGTAGATTGATTTTTTTTTCCTTTGCACCATGCAGTTCCGTAGGATCCAATTGAGGTAGTTTATGAGATGTGGTAACAAGCACCCTTACTGGTGTGTGTTTTGTTTTGGTGGGGGTTGTTGTTTTGTTTTGTGGGTTTTTGTTTTGTTTTGGTTTTTGGTTTTGCCAGCCCCTTGTTTATGAAACCTGTTCTTACAGTGTATCCCTGGCTAGCCTGGAACCTTTAATGTAGATTGGGCTGGTCTTGAACTCATAGAGATCCGCTCTCCTTTGCTCCTGAAGTGCTAGGATTAAAAGCATCCATTAGTCAGTGCTTGCTGTAAAGAGACACTATGACCATAGCAACTCTTACAAAAGAAAGCATTTAATTGGGACTGACTTACAGTTTCAAAAGTTTAGTCCATGATTATGGCAGGAGCATGGAGGCATGCAAGTTGACATGTTTTGTTGCTGGACATGTAACTGAGTCTTCTACAGCCAGGTCCACAGGCAGCAGGACAGAGAGAGCCTTTGGGCCTAGCCACTCCCTGTTGACCAACCATTCAAATCTATGGGGGCCATTCTTATTCACACCACCACATCATGATTGGCTATATAGTCTTATTACTGTGTGTGTTTGTATATGGTGTGCCTACATGGATACATTTGCCACAGCATATGCATGGAAGTTAGAAGACAACCGTGGAGTCTGTTCTTATCTGTATGTGAGGTCCGGGGATTGGATTCGGGTCGCCTCAAGCACCTTTACCCTCTGAGTCATTTTTGTCAGTTTAGGTCTTAACTTTATATATATTAATATTAGATGGAAGCTTAATATTTGAAAGGCTGGATGTTAATTTAAAATTAGAGTTGTTTGTGTGGCTGCAAAATTTTAAAGCCAGAAGTTTAACATTCGCTTTCTAGCTTCTTAATTTTAGGATAGCAGTTTAATAGTGTGGCTTATAAATGTTCTTAATAGTTTAATGCAGAGCTAAAGAGATGTCTCAGTCCTTAAGAGCGCTGACTGCTTTTCTACAGGTCCTGAGTTCAGTTCCCAGCAACCACATGGTGGCTCACAACCATCTGAAATGAGATCTAGTGTGTCTGAAGACAGCTACAGTGTACTCATATAGATTAAATAAATAAACAATTTAATATAGTCTGCCTTCCCTCCCTCTACTCTTCTCTCTTTCTCTCCCACCCTTTCCTGCCCTTCTGTCTTCTACCATTAAAAATGAGTGCCCACACCCAGGTATAGTAGCATACCTCTGTAATTCCAGCCTTTGGATGCTGTGAAGGAGGATTGTCATCAGATGGAGGTCATACCAGAATATGTAATAAACTGTGTCTCAAAAGACTCTGGTTAGTCAGCTAACACATTTGCTGTAGTTGTCTGCAGTAGAACCCTGGGAAGCACAGTAGTTCTAGGGAACGTGCATGTACACCCACAAGGGAATGGGGGCAGTGACTGTCTCATCTGCACTAGGTGAGGAGGAAGGAAGGGCCCGGTATAGAACAGACACTGCATAATGTGTTTCTCTTGACACATAAATACCGTGGTTTTTAAGGGAAAACCTTAATAATACCAAGTAGCTGTTTCATAACAGTTGGGCATTAGAAATGAAGAACACGAACATGGATAGTCTAAGGGCTTGATAATCAGAGAACCAAAAAAAAAAAAAAAAGAAAGTCTTAGTCATTTTTGTTTTAAGGACTGGTGGTAACCAGGTGGCTGATGTCTTCTTAGAAATAAGTCAGGTCTCATGTGAAAGGGCATTTATCAGGAAAGGGTGGGATCTTTGAAACTGGAATGGAGACTGTGATAAGTTAAGACAATTCAAAGCTTCCAAGGTTCCAGGTCATGCTGTTCTCAGGAACAGCCGCATTGGCCCTTTGACTGTGGCTGGTTCTGCTTGCTCTGAATCCTCTTGCATTGCAGAGTGAGTTGTTGAGTGGGTTTTACAGTTTTAAAATTACAGTTAAAAAATTCATGTGCACTGTTGTGTTTTTGCAATGTTCTGGAGCCTTTTGCTTTGCTATGTAGCTCAGAGTAACCTGTGGCTTTGCAGATTGGCCATGGATTTAAGTTCTCTTTGGTTCAGCCTCCCTTTGGCATGTGCCACCTCATCTAGCTTAGTAATTCTTGGCTTTTTTTGAGACAGGATCTTGTGCGTATCAGGCTGACCTTGAACTTTCTCTGTAACCAGAGTTAATCGTCAGCTTTTGATCTTCCTGCCTTGACATTCTGAGTACTGGACTCACGGTATCCAGTTCATGAGGTGTTGGTGATGGCCATTTGACTGTTGCTTAATAATTCTGAAGTATCTAAGACTTTTAGTCAAGAAGTACTGAAAGCCCACATCAATACTTGCTTTTTAAATTTGTGATGTCTAAAATTTGGCCATTTTATTTTTGTTTTTAATTACATTTATGCCTGGATCTCTGTGCAAGTGTATGGGAGATCAGAAGAGGTTGGTCCCTTGAATTTGGGTTTATAAGGAGTTGTTAGCTACCTGGATGTGGGTACTGGGATCTGGCCAGGTACTCTGCAGGGAGTTCACTGAGCCATCTCTCAGGTGCTAAAGAGTCTTAAAACTACCGAGGTTTTATGTTTAAGAAAATAGACAGCGGAAGTGTCCATGACTGATATATTGTAATATATCACTTTAATCTTTCACATGTTGGTAGTGACTTTTTTTTGTACATTTGATAGTTGATGTCTTTTATGCAGAATGTTATTTTGCTTATTACTATTGTAATTCTGTTCTTTCCTGTGGGGCTATGCTTGGGTGGCATATCTGACTCACATTAGTGTCCACAGTGGCTTTACTAATAGACATTCCCATGAGCAGTGTAGAAGAGCCCAACCCCCACCCAGTCTTTATGACAGTCTTTCTGGCTGCTGTGAGTTGGAGTTCCCTCATGGTTAAGGATGTTAAACATTTGTTTCGCGTGCGTGCATGTGTGCCTGTGATTGTGTGTGTGAGAGAGAGTGAGAGTGTGTGTGTGTTTCACTTAATCTTTTGAAACCTGTTTTCATTTCATTTGTCCACTTATTGATTAGTTGTTTAATATTTGTATTTGGCATTTTATTTTTGAATTCTTTATTTTAGATATTTATTTTCTGTCAGATAAATACATCTATAGCTATCTATAGCTAGATCTAGCAAAACTTTATCTATGTTTGCTGTTTAGAGTGTTTGAAATAATTTTTTGTTTATTTACTTGTTTGTTTGTTTTGAGACAGGGTTTCTCTGTGTAGCCTTGGTGTCCTGAAACTCACTTGATAGGGCTTTGATAAGGGGATCCTGCCTGCCACTGCCTCCAGAATGCTGAGATTGAAGCTTATTCCACTGTCACCACCTGGCCATCACCACCTGGCCTTAATGATTTCTTTAGTTACAATTTTTCTTCTGACCACCATGTTTCCCATAACTATAACCTCCAATGGAATGGCTGGTTTTAGGAAAATTAGTATTTATTATCTAAATTGTAACTTATTTTTGGTTAATAATTTGAGATATCTTACTGTTTTAGTATCACCAGAGTCCACATTAGAGAAGTAAATGCTTAGTTAACTACAGAATAATCAAATAACAGTAGCAGTAGCATTTTGAATTCCTTCTCACCAAACACCTCCAGATATCATTAGTCACTGGGGCAGAGGCAGTGTGCCAGGTTTGGAGTATTGGTAGATTCTGTTGGTTTTCCATTTGTTTACTTACTTCATGTGTGGGTCTGTCTGAGCTCCAGCCAGTGTTTTTTGCCTGTCTGCCTACAGGTTAGAAGAGCAGTTCAGGTAATCATTTTTCTCCTTCCGTGTGTGTTCCAAGGATAGAACCCAGGCTTTTGTCTTTACCTGCCAAGTCATCTTTATTTCACAGAAAGAGGCATTCCAATAGGACTTTTTTTTTACATTTCATTGGCAAAATACACGTATTTTTCTAAATTTTCTAGACCTGACTTAACTGTTTGAGATCATGAAGATTCATTTAAACAAGAAAGTGCTTAAAAGAAAGATATGGTTTCTTGGGTTGTGAATTCCTTATTTGAAATAGTTTTCTGTATGCCCTGTTTTTGAACATGCAGCCTTTTCTTCGATGTGGCTTCAGTAACCCCAGAAACATCTCTTGGTGTAGCACCGGGAGTTTTGATTACCATGATTGTTATTGCCCTTGGTGACATGGTTGTTTTGTTGTATTTGGGATAAAAGCCAACCCAAATGCTTTGGGTATTTCTCACAGGATAATAGGGTGACAGTGACTGGGGAAGGCAGAAGTCTGAACATGCCGAAGGCTTCCCAGAGCTATACACATGTGGTCTGTAGTGTAGCTGTCAGCAGGAATTTTGAGTGCCTTGCATACTCCTGTCAGTTTATTTATGTAGTTGGTCATAGCACAGGATATCTAGTCAGATTTACAAGACCATTCAAAGTGGTAAGTTTCGTACAGTATCTTACGTCCTGATTACCTCTCCAACTCTGTCAAATAGAGCTTTTCTTAGAAGACTTACATGCCTGGTTTTTTAAAATTCTTTACAAGTTTGATACAGTATCATATCTTTTTTTTGAACAACTTTATTTTAAAAAACAAAGATAAAAAAACAAATTTTAAGCATTTTTTGCATAAAAGTATACGAATACATTTTTGTCAGTGCTTGGCTTTTTTTTTTTCCAAAGGGTTGATAGTGTGCATTAAGGTCTTAGTATCTTATACCTTGATTAGCCCTCCAACTCAGTCCACATTCTCATAACACATCTCACTCCCGACTTCATATCTTCCATTTAAAAATGAATATTTTTAACCTACCAAGTCCATTTAGTATGTGGGTCTTAGTTCATCTTAGGGCCCCAGAGTACCAGCCATCAACAACTTCAGCTAGGGGTGGCCTCACAATTCATGCCACCCCCAGTCTTCGCACCCCGTGCCCCGCCCCTGATGCTGGAACTTTTAACTGGCTTGATCTTGAAGTTGGATTTTCAAAATCTAAATTATGTTGAGTAGTAAGAGAATTATTTTGAGAGTGGAGAGAACTTTGAGTAGTCAACATTTGGCTAATGTAAAAGGAGGTCATGCCTACCAGCCATTAATTACAAAGCATGGTAATAAAGGACAGCGGGTCTGTTCCTTGTGTTAAGTAAGCACACTGTTTAAAAAGATTTACTTGTAAGTAATCATAGAGGAATTAGAGTAGAAATGCAGTCCACAGGGTTTGGGCTTTGTTGATATAGTTAAAAGCCAGTATAACCCAGTTTGGACATTCACTGAAGGTGCCCACACAGGGAGTTGGCACATATTTGAGGTGAGACAGGGGAATGTACAGATTTATCCCCACATGTGTGTTTGCTCATGTATGTGTAGAAACCCAAGGAAAACATGCATGAATCATTTCTCAACCATGTAGGTTCTGGGGATACTTAAGGATTGGCTGCAAACATTCCCACCATTGAGCCATTGTGCCAGCCCAAACCTGAAGTTTTATAACACAAAAAAATGGATGGGAGTCCCCAATGGGGTTCTTGTCAGAGAAGCCAGGACTCTTTGGTGTGATGTTTTTTTTTTTTTTTTTTTTTTTTTTTTTTTTTTTTTTTTTTTAATTGATGACATCAGCTGGTTCAGGGTCTCTTAGATATTTGTCTCCCACGAATTCCCATAGAAAGACTAACCAAATACTTAAAATAGCATATGGTATCTCTATGTCCAGCTTTATAGATCCACCCATTAAGTTTTATTTCAATTTGGCTAGCCTGGAATGCACTGTGCAAACCAAGCTGGCCTCAGACTCACAGATCACCGTACCTGCAATCTGTTAATTATTTATGAGAACAGAATTGTAGCTTTACACTTAGAAAAATCAGTGGAAGAAGTAAGTTTACAGCTCCAGTTATTTTGAAAATTGATCTCATACTGAGTTATTCATTCATTTAGCCACTAATCAAGAAATTAAAGATCATAGGCACAATGAAAATTCTATGAAATGAACAGTAATACAGTAAGTAGGAGTAATTATTTCCAATATGGTTTTCTTTTTCTTTTTTTTCTTTTTGGTAGCTTTCTTTCAGTTTGCAACAACCCAAGAAAAGGTTTCAAGGGGGAAAGACATTTTAAGACATTATTAGCTGTAGGAGTGTAGTTTTAAAACTATTTGTGGAATTCAGTAGAACATTGAGTACAGAGGCAGAGCTGCAAACATGGAAGAGTTATTACAAATTGAAAATAGACAAGAATGAAATTTAAGGATAAAGTGTGTTGCAAATAGGTTTGTGAAAAATAAATCTGAAAGATACACTTAGGACAGTTTACTGAGCTCTTAAGCATTCTCAGTGCTGATATAAACAACTGTTTCTGCCTTTTAATTTAATCCCAGCATTTTGGAGGCAGAGGCAGGTAGATCTCTTGAGTTCAAGACCAGCTAAGGGTATGTGCTGGGAACCTGCCAAAAAAAAAAAAATAAAGAAGACAGTGACCCTTTATTTGTGCTGGAGAGATGGCTCAGCAGTTAAGAAGAACACATTGTTCTTGTGGAAGACTACAGTTGATGCCCACCATTGAAACCAGGCAGGTCACAACTACTAAATTTTAATTCCAGATCCAGAGGTTCTAACCTCTTACATCTCTGACCTCCCAGGGCATTATACACAAATGTACACTTACTCAGAGGGAAGGAGAGAGAGGTAAGACAAGATGTTACTTTTTTTTAAAGGTCTAAACCTTGGTCTTAAACAAGTTGTTAAATATACAAAAGAAAGGACAGCAGTAATTGACTCCAAAGACACAGTGTATCAAGAGAAAGGATCTGAGTCTGTTGGAACCTTAAGGGAAAGAGAGCTTCTCCCTTTAAAACCCTAAGAGGAACTTCATAGAGTGAAGGAAGTGGAAAGGAAGGAGGAAGAAGGGGACAGAGGAGAAACCTAAGATGTAGAAGTGGGTGTCTCTGAATAATCTGGACTGTCTGGAAGAGCTAGGGCCTGGTTAGGACCATAAATGGGGGTTGCTGCTGCAGGGAGGTGTGGCCTGATCTTAGGCCATAGGATTTGGCCATCTACAAATGACTACTGTGTTTTAGGGGCAGGCCCATGTTCTAACAAAAGTGAAATTAAGATTGCCCATTTATTATGTATTCTGCCAACTTAAACCTTTGTGTTCTGTTTTAAATAAGCCTGTTGCATTTCTTTCTTTAGTCCCTAGTTAGTTTGGTAATCTGCTTGCAAGTCTGTACTTCCATTAGGATGGGATTGAACAACCAGTTTCTTAGAAGAGGTAGAAGAGGGTAAGGATAAAGAAAGGCCAGGAAGACTGAGGCAGAGCTGTATCTTACTCACATGTAAGCGCAAGCATGCACACACACACACACACACACACACACACATACACACACACCATGTAGACTAACAGTTACCCCAGTAGATAATGTAATTACATGAAATCAACAGCGTTAGAGTAAGTTATCAGGAAAACTAAAAACACAGGACACAATCTTACTAAATTTGGTGTGCTCTAAGTCAGAACAAGGTAATAAAATCACAACCTAAACACTGTCTAGTACAAGCCAGATATCAGAAGGTGAAGTGTGTATGCCCTTGAGCTAGTGTTGGTCTTGTTTGGGGGCTGATGAGTAGAGAGGGAAAAGCCCTTGCAGATAGACATTTCTTATTTCCAACTAATGAAACCAGAGAACCCTGAAGTTCTTTCGCAGACCAAGGGTCCAGATCCAATTGAGGAAGTTTCCAGCAGGGTTTTTGCTCAGGCATAGAGGTGGTATCAGCTCATCTCCCAATAAGCTTCCCCAAAGACAATATAACCTGACTTTTTGATTGAGAATTTTTCTTTTCTTGGCAGTTCCTAGAGAAGAAGGGGGAGAGTAAGGCAAAGCCAGAGAGCAGGGCTGGAGTGCAGCAGTGTCTCTAAGACTCACTTCCTGTTCCTCAAGTTTGAAACTTGGCCAGCAACATGGATTGCTTTTAAAGTCATAATGTATTTCCTAGGTTGCTTTTATAAAGTTCTACTAGACTGACTGTTTTTCATTTTTCGATTGCCTACAGTTGAAACTTGTATGTAAAAAAGTAAATGAAGAAACTATATAGGGATTTCAGCTCTTCCTCATTTCCCTGAATGCTTGCAAATTTCCAGGTAGAATGATAACTTTAAAATATAAAATCAGTTACTAATTAACTTTACCCCAGCAAATGCTTTCTCTCCTAGAGTTTTGGTTTCCATTTTAGTCTTTTTCCCCCTTCTTTCCTGAAAATTGTGGCTTTTTACGTGAGCTGATGGGATTTGTTTGGATTAGATTTCTCTGTTTCTATAGTAGTTCCCTTGCCTTCACCCTGGGATATTTGGATCCTCCCATACTGTAGTGAAAGTTTTATCTCACAATCTTGGGATGTCATGAGACAGCCCAATACTCTAAAAGATTGCCCATAAGTGTGTCTTCCTGGCACACATGGAGTTTTTTACAACTTAAGAGGGAAATATATTGTCTTGGAGGCCATTCAGTGTCTCAGGATGTTCCCCATGACACCTACCTTAAGTACTAGAAAGATATGTCTCTTTGCTGTTTTTATGTTTAGCTACTCAGAGAATTTCTATACTAAAAGTAGCCAAGTCATAGGAAACAAAAGAGACAAACAAATGCTAAGTTACTGGAGTAGTAGGGAAAAAAGACAAAGATGGTAAACTAAGTCTGTGACAACAAACTCAAATGAGTATCATGTTAAAAAAACAAACAAACAAACAAAAAAACTGTTTAGAACAACACAGGGAAGTATGGCCCTTAGAGGAAGTACAGGCCACAGGGAGACTCCTTGCTTACCTTCTAAGGCAGAGAGACAGCTGGGTGCATGGTGTTTGGTGCTAATTACTGAGTGACTTCCTAAAAGTAGATGATCCTTTGAGTCACTTGTTGGGTTGTAAAAACACTGACGTAGGGCCGGTTCGTGGTAATGTACAACTTCAGTCCCAGCACTTGGGAGGCAGAGGCAGGCAGATCTCTGAGTTTGAGACCAACCTGGTCTACAGAGTGAGTTCTAGGATAGCCAAAAATACACAGAAAAACCTTGCTTTTTATCTTTTTGGGGTTTTGTTGTTGATGATGTTGTTTTGTGGGGGGTGAATGGGACAGAAACAAGCCTTGTATATCTTTCTATTTCCCTCCCTCTCTGTGTGTGTTTAAAGCACAGCTCTGACTCCAGTGGGAATATAGTTTATTCTCTATACAAATACAACTGACTGTAGTTAAGGAACAGAGAACTAGGTTATACAGAGTAACACATGCTACAAAGCAAAATTAGTTAGAAAATTACTGTGTTTACCAAATATATTGATGACGATCTGTGGTAGATGGGGTAACTGTAAAATAGGAAAGCTATTGCTGTAGGTCTCAGATACTGTCTGCTGAGCTAATATACACCAAACCTGATTATCAGTAGGGTGTTAGGTAGGCACAGGGACATCTAAAATAATTTAGACCAAATCTTGAATATACTAAAAGTATATAATCATGAAGTTTTAATCAGCTCCTTTTAAGAAATTTTTAGCATAAGTGTGGCATTTCTTTAGGTCACTTCAGTTTACCATAATTTATATTTAACAGATAAGCAATTAAAAAAAAAATCTGTACTCAGGATGCAGAGTTAAGCAGATCTCTGAGCTCAAGGTACATAGTGAAACCTTGTCTCAGAAAAACATCTTTTTTTTTAAAAAGAAAATTTTATTTTTCATAGCTTATTCTTTTAAACGGTGGCAGAATTACATGCCCATAGTTTGTTGAAACATTGAGAAGCACAATAGATGAAGACTGTTTTGCTTAATTTTTTTTAAAGGAAGAATGGGATGTTTGAAAGGTGGTATCAGATGAGGAAGTACATGCTTCAGTATGTATGCAAAGTGACGATCTGTGACTATGCCAGATACTGAAGGGTAGTAACAGGGTTCAGTTTAATCTGTTACAGAGCTGTCTGCATGGATGGTGGATTTGTAAAAACAGCATCTCAGTGAAATCCTGTTTGATTGCTACTTTGCAGCGGGCTTCATCCTCTGCTGACAATAGGAGGCAGGCTTTGGCTGCCCCTTCTGTGGAGATGGCAATCATCACACTCCCTTGTGCAGTGCATTTCCTGTTTTGCTATTCAAGTGTGTGTTTTCTGATCTTCAAACGATCTTTTTTCTTTTGTTCTCCACTTCTAGGTAATTAGGGCAGGCACCATGCTTTTGAAATGAGAGTTTTCCAACTTCCCTTAGATAAGTAGCATATATACTAACACACACTCTGTTAATGCTCTAAGAATACCAGGCAATGAAATACACTGATTCCCAGCTGCCATTGTGAAATCCTGTTCTGCGGTGTGCTCTGTTTCAGGGGCCTTGGGCATAATTGACCAGATTATATGATGTGTTCCACTAATTACCACAAAACAAGCTTGGGAAGTTAGGTGATTCTGCTTAGCTATCGACTAATGTATATTTCTTCTAAGCATTTTTTTTTTAAGGTACAGGAGGCTAGACTGTGATGACTGCTAGGTTTGATGTATGTATTCCCATGGGTTGGTTGAGGTTTTATCCCATCTGTAAGTCCTAGAGTGTCAGTACTAGGAGAAATCTCCATAAACCCATACATTTGCATGTTTTACTGACATTTCCCCTTTTGAGTTACAATAGGTGTCATTGCCATCCTGTGGTTGTGTGGTCTGTACTTGAGTACCATAGATAATTTTTGCAATATCCATTTGACTATGTTTTTATCTTTTAAATGCACACTTTAATGAAGATGGGGCACAGCAGACTGACTCAGCCTATATCACAGTGTCCAGGATCAGCTTGGTAAAGCACTGTCACCCTGATGTTGCCTAGCATGCCATTGGTACCCGATGGGAGCAACAAACAGAAATGCAACTGAAGAAAGAAAATATTTGTTGTACTTACTTAGAAAGAATTTGTAGCTTTAGGTCAAATTGAAAATTAAAATTTTGCTACTTTTTTCATTTGCTTTTAGTTGATGCTGATGAAATTAAAAGGCTAGGAAAGAGATTCAAGAAGCTTGATTTGGACAATTCTGGTTCTTTGAGTGTGGAAGAGTTCATGTCTCTACCTGAGTTACAACAGAATCCTTTAGTACAGCGGGTAATAGATATTTTCGACACAGATGGGAATGGAGAAGTAGACTTCAAAGGTAACAGTCATTTTATTTTTAAAGTTAGTCTTAAAGCACTCAATCAGAATGAAACTAGAATTTTTTAAAGTCTCTGTTTTTGGTGATCTTATAAAGATTATGGTAAAACTTGAAAATCTGTGTTGCCCAGGTTTTAATTACTCTTTGCTTTTGCTTCCTATGTTATCAGGGCATCTATTACAGTGTAATATACTACAAAAAGGAACATTGACTATTTTCTCCGTTTTCAGAAAATTTTTCTTACTCAAGGGCAGCTTAACAATATTAAAAACTGTATTTTTCTTGTTTCTTTATATTCCTCTTAAAAAATGAGACCTGTACTGTTCAGTTTTGATACCTCATGCATGTTTTATTTTAGCTAGACATCAAGGAATCTTTTGTGTAAATATTAATTTATATATAATTTCACATTTGATCTTATAGTTCTAAATAATGTGTAATTAGTATTTTCAATGCTCTGTTTTTTGTTTATGAGTTATTGTTTGCCAAATAGTAAAGAATTTTTCAAGAACTTTCCTCCAGTATATTTACATGATTTGGAAACTTGGAATGGAAACAAAACGATTTTTGTTTTGGAAAAATAATGTAGACTTTCTTATAATCTAAAGAAATTGCTTAAATAAATATCCTTAAAGAATTTTTTGAGTATTAATGACTCACAGGTTTTAACACATAATTGAAAATGGTTAATTTTGACAACTCAAATAAAATTAAAAGTTCAAATAAATAAAATGAAATCTTGTATTTGGAACCTTAAAAATGGACAATATGGCTCAGTGGTTAAGTGCACTGACTGTTCTTCCAGAGGTCCTGAGTTCAGTTCACAGCAACCACATGGTGGCTCACAATCACCTGTAATGGGATCTGATGCCCTCTTTTGGTGTGTTTTAAGATAGCTACAGTGTGCTCATATACCTAAAATAAATACTTTTAAAAAATTAACGTTATTGATTTTTCAGTTCTACTTATAATATTTTGTATAAGAAAACAGCCTTTTGGGGGGAGGGTATAATATTTGAAATGTAAATAGAGACTATCCAATAAAATTTTAAAAAAGGAAAAAGAGGTGGAATAAAAACTAAGAAAATAGCCTTTTGAATGTTGCTTTTCTTTATAAAAATTAACGGTTGTAATTTGTAAACATTTTCGACTTTCATTTAGAATTCATTGAAGGAGTCTCTCAGTTCAGTGTCAAAGGCGATAAGGAACAGAAGTTGAGGTGTAAGTATTTCCCTTCAACTGTCGTTCTACAATGTCATTTAGACTTCTAAAAACATATAAGACCTTTAGTTACAGTACAAGTCATGTATGATGTTTGTAACTAGTATATTTGAATAATGTGCCATCTTAGTTGTCTAGTGGGAAAGTAGATGTTTCTGAGGCCAGGCATACCACATGCTTGAGGCAATACTGCTTTTTTGTCCTATAACCTTGTAATCAGTTGTTAATTCAAACACATGTAGCATCTGTATTTTAAAAAATGCCGTCTTCAAAGTCGGGCAATACTGTTTTTCATTTGAAGTATTTGTTGTTTGCCTTCTAATTGCTGTGATTTTCCTTTCACCCCCCCCCCCCTTTTTCTAGTTGCTTTCCGTATCTATGACATGGATAAAGATGGCTATATTTCCAATGGAGAACTCTTCCAGGTGTTGAAGATGATGGTGGGCAACAATCTGAAAGATACACAGTTACAGCAGATTGTAGACAAAACCATAATAAATGCAGATAAGGATGGAGATGGAAGAATATCCTTTGAGGAATTCTGTGCTGTAAGTGAATAGGCTAAGTTTATTAACTGTTTTAACACATTTTAAGGACAGTTCACTAGACAGTTTTATAAGCATGTTTTTCTCCGAAATTCTTTTAAGTTTTGTCTTCGCACATTCAAGTTTCGGAATATGTTTTAAGTATCGAAAATTAAAAGCTACTATTCTCAAGAATTAGTGTTCATAAACAGCATGATAGTGTGCTACAGGAATGGTACCAGCAATTGTGGGTGAATGTGAATATCTGTGTATGTGAGGCTGGGGGTCAACATCAAGTTTCTGCCTCATGTACAGGGAATTACTTTGAACTCTTCTCCCGGAACCTAAATTCACTGTTGAGTTAGCTGAGCTGGCCAGCAAGCCCCATGGGCCTCACGACTGTTTCACCAGTGCCACACACAGCTTTTTATATGGATTCTAACTGAAGAGCCTCATTCTTGTATGGCAAAGTTTTTACCAACGAAGTTGTCTCCTCACAGGACCACTAATTTGATAGTCCCTAGAAATTACAAGTGGAGCATGCTTTAATTTTTGCTTAAAAAATTATGCCTGTTGGGATGACAATAAAGTCTTGGAGAGCATTTGCCTACCACCGTGCACGAGGTCCTAGGTCAGTGCACACCCAGTACTGCAAGTAACAACAACAGCAACATGTTTGAAACTGCTTTGGTGATGGGGTTAGAGAGATGGCTCAGTGGTGAAGAGCATTGGCTGCTATTCTAGACAAGATGCTCTTTCAGAGGAAAGGACCTGGTTTTAGTTCACAGCACCTACCTACATAACAACTCACACCTGTCTATAACTACAGTTCCAGAGCTTCTCATACCCTCACACATGCAGGCAAAGCACCAGGAACATATTAAGAAAATGCTTCTATGAAAAAGAACCCTGAGTAATATAAGGAGGATTGGAAGTCATAAATTTAACTGAAAGTCTCAACCCCCGATAACGTTATCTTAAACCAGCTTCTGAATTATCTAAACACTTTTAATTACCCTTTTTGGTAAACTAGTATCCTACTTTGCTTTCTATCGACTGCGATAAAACACAATGATCAAAAGCTAAATTGTAATCTATCATGAAGAGAAAGTGGGATGGGGACTTAAGGCAGGAACTCAGAAGCTTTGGAGGAATACTGCTAACTGGTTTGTTCACCATGGCTTGCTCCAGTACCCCCACCTGCCCAGAAGTGGTACCATTCATAATTCACATCAATCATTAATCAAAAGTGCTCCACAGACTGACCCATGGCCAATATGATGGAGGCATTTTCTCAGTTAAAGTTCTTCCTCCCAGATGATTTGAGCTTGAGTCAAGTTGACCCCCACACACATACCCCCCAAAAAGAGGGATGTGATTTACTTACTGAAAGTCTGTTTGTATCTGTTGCAGGTTGTAGGTGGCCTAGATATCCACAAAAAGATGGTGGTGGATGTGTGACTCTTTGAAGAATACCACCCAACACTTTTGCTTTCTTCTCCATCTCTGAAGATCTGCTCAAGACGTCCAGCAATGCTCTCTGTGTATTTAAATGGAAGTATTTTTCTCTGTGAAGCCACATTTTCCAACATGAGCCTCATGAAGCCAACTAAGTGTTATTGAACTCCTACTCTCTCAATAACTCAGTGTAGCACTTTAAAGTTTGAGGGACAGCAGCATGAAAAGAGCATATCAGTATGGTGGAGAAAGGGAAGGGGGTGGCTCTTTAATTTATTTTTCTTCATCTTTTATAACAAGAAAGTATCTATATATACATATGTAAATATTTATATATAGATATATGTAGCTTTCTATATATTTAGTAGGTTGGCTTTAATTTAATATACTTGATTCAGAAACAAAATGTTAGAGTACAAAAGTGCCAAGCAGAACATAAACCATCCTTACTTTTATTTCACACAGTTTTATATGTAGATAGAAGATTGTACAATTTGCGCCAGGTATCAGGCCAGCTATTTTCCTTTCTCTGTGCTTTCTCCTTTGAGAGATTGATAAAGCATTTGTTAATGCCCTATTATTTACCTTAATTACACTTTTGTAACGAGTCTGTAACTTTATTTATATCTCTGAATATCTTTCTAGGGACTGTGTCTTATTGCTGAGCAGCAAGCGATTAATCCATCTCTGGAGGTCTAGTTCAGCGCTGTTGCCAAGAGTGGGTTCTTGTGTCCGTAGGACTACGTACACTATGGCCGCTTCAGGCTGATACTTTTTTAAGTAGTCGATGTTATTTTTATTAAGTGTCCCTGAGAAAATGTAATTAGCAGTTGTGATTTATCAAGGTCAGAAGTTTTCTGAGGCAGTCATGACTTTTTAAATGTATTATTTAGTGAAGAAAACCCAAAGCAATCATGTAATGGCTTAAAATACCCTTGTTTCATTATACACAAGGAAATACTTGTCACTAAACTGTAAATCATGGGTTTATTTTCCTTCTGCATTTCAAAAGGCATACAGTTGACCTAAAACGTTAACTGATACTGAATGAGCACATATTTATGTAAAATTCCACTTGTGGTTAAAATGGAGAAATATCTTGCTAATCTATATGCCATAGGAGAGCATATTTTGTCCACGTTTATATTTTTAAAATTTCTTTGCTAGAAGGCAAGATAGTACATGATGAATTTTTGTTGTTTTACCCGCACAACTAGTGATGAATGATGACTTAGTAGATATGTGTGACATAAAAGTACGTCATATTCTACCACTTGACATTATCCCTTCCCTTTTCTGCAAAGGTACTATTGACTGGAAGTAAGACATTCTGGATAGTTTTATATGGCAGTCTTCCCTATACAGTTTTTCTATATAAATTGGTTTTATAATCATAAATGGTCAGGGCGGGTTGAATCAAGATGAAAGAATATTAAACTGAGCACACCTGCCAGCCACTGCTGTCCTTTTAACTGAGTGCTGCACGTCATGGGCTCTGTCTGTGAGAGAAATCCCGGTGCTTGGTGTCTTTGCATGACATGGAGTTTTGCATGTAGATCAATTTAAAATGTACCTCTTGTTTACATAATTTGCATAATTTAAAAAGATGATGTTGCCAAACTTTGGAAATGTTAATACTCAAAATGAAAATCTCCACTCCATGTAAGTACTCCCTCCCTCTGGATCGGCACATGGCTTGCAATCCCAGCCAGTGGTTTGATCATCCCAGTGTCAACCGCCGTGTGCTCTGCTTCAAGAGGGAAGTAGTCTTTTGTGAATTTTTTTGTACATAATTATTTGTTACAAATATTTTAGCAAATGCTTTCTATATCTCTTGCTTGTGCATATCTTGGCTGGCATTGTGGGAAAAAAAATAGTGCAAACTATTTCCTTCCTGGGGAATGAGGGGTTTTCTTTTTTAGTTTGTGTGAGGGAGGTGGGGAGGGCATGGTTTATGTTGAATGTTTAAATTTTCTTCTGCATGATACATGTCATGTTGTGAAATCTTTAGGAAAACTTCATACTGTATGAGTAAGAAAATAAAATATTTGAAACTTGGCTTGAACGTATTGTCAGCTTTGATGTACTGCTACAGTTGACGGGCCCGTCCATGCTTTTAGGGTTGTAAATACTTGGATAAATGTTTTGTTGTTCTGCACCATAAACTACAGGTGAAATAAGTTGTTGTATCTGGACAAACAAGGAGGCTAAATACTTCAAAGCCCTGAGACTACACTCCCCAGACCTGGGCCTAGTACAAGTGCCTTTGGGGTTTGGCTTGTTTCTCACAGCTGTACATCAACTCCATACCCAGTAAACTAATGCCTGTAACATAATTGTTCACCCGTGTATGTGTACGCTCCTTGGGTTTCCTTTACACAGTCACACTTCGTTTATTCAGCAGCATTCATCCCTTTTCCTGCCTGCTGTCTTCCCTGGTTATAAAATAAAGATGCTTTACAGTCACTTGCTCGTTTTGCACAAATTTAGGTTTTCAGAGTTATCACCTGGGTGTCATTGATTGTTCATTAAAGTATTTAGTAAGTATATACGTGGCTCCTAGATCATGCTTGTTCTAATTTCACTTATTTTTCTTGGCAAAGTCTCACTAAACAAACTGGCCTTGAATTTTTTAATCCTGCTTTTTGAGTGCTGAGATTGTTGGATGTTTTATAACTGTAACATGACATTTTGAGACTTTCTTCAGACAGGGTTTTCTCTGTATAGCTCTAGCTGTCCTGGAACTAGCTTTGTAGACCAGGATAGTCAAGAGATTCCCACTGCATCTGCCTCCCCAATGCTAGGATGGACTAAAGCACGTACCACCATGTCAACCTACTTTTGACACTACAAAATCCTTGTGTGTTCATGCAGCACTGCAACAGAGGTGAGATACTCACGCCAGGTAAATGATGTGACTAGCTCAAGTGAGTTTAGGATGGTGGGTTTGTATTCTACAGTTTCATGATCATGTGCAGTAAATCCAGTGGCTGCTCTAGAGGATCAGAAAAAGAAAACCTAAGAAAATGACTATTGAGTGAAATAAAGATTCTCTTAAGAATAGAAGAAACTACTTGTAAACGATATAGAAAAAAGTTAATCCCACCCAAAGATCTATAGAACAGAAAACAAAACTAATTAAAATATGGGGAAAGGACTTTAATAGACATTTGTGTAGATTAACACAAGTGCTCCCTAAACATAGGAAATGATGCTCAATAGTACTGTCCTTAAGGAAACTGCTCATCACAGATCCACGTTACACAAATAGTATCAAAAACCGTATGGGCCACCTATTAGTGAAGTTCACAGCCAAAGACTAGAAGCAGCCCAAGTATCCTGTAGATGGGTGATCTAACACATGCTCTAACATGAATAAGCTCTGTTAAGTGAGATAGCTCCACTTGCATATTGATGGAATGATATTTCTAGAGACAGATACTGAACTGTTGGTGCCAAGGGCAACAGACAAATGGAATTAGTGTTGAAATCTGGTATAGAGCTTCAGAATGCAGCATTATAATGGTTGCTGTATTAACATTACAGTTAAGCTGTATTAATATCTACCAATTACAAGTTAAGGAAAGCATTTTTATATTTAAAGCAGTTTTAATGTGTAGAATGTTTAAGAAAAGTAGGCAAGAGGGTAAAGATTTGCTTCCTTGATAGTCCTCCAGGTGTACCAAATGAAATAAATGGTTTTCAAGATAAGGATTTTCATCCTCGTCAAAATCTCCTCACCTTGATTTAGAGCTTCTAAGTCCTAACGCAATCCTTCCCCATCAGCCAACCCAACCAATGGCTCAGTTCCTTGAAAGTTCCTGGTGATTGTTGTTTCTATGGCCAAATAAGCAATGCTTTCTCAAGGCAAGCATTTCCCATGTGATAGGTACTTCATAACTTTCAGAATGGCTATGGATGCTTTGAGAAATGTAGCACTGCGTTGCCCCAAGCATACAGTGCCAAGAGTTGGAGCCCAGATCCGAAATATCTAGGAATCCCCAAATTGTACCATAGTTTTACCTAAGAAAATTCCCTTCTCTTTTAACCCCGGCCAATGTATTAACGAGAGGCATGATAGATGCCGAGGACCCAAAAGGCCATGGCTTTCCATCGAACATGAGCTGAACAGCAGGCAGTGCCACAGACTTCAGTGAGCTTCAAGCTGGCTACACTGTACTGACCATATTAAGGGAGTTATTTGGTCCAGGTTAAGACTGACTACCAGCAAGACACATTCCTTCATCATTTTCATTGCAGGAGTTATTCTCTAGCACTGTATCCCTTCTGAATGCAGAGTAGTACTCAGGAGGGAAGAACACAAACACTGCAATTTAACAGAATCTAAACCTCAGGCAGAAGTTACATTAACTCTGCCTCAATTCCTTAGAATCAAACCCAAACACTTGACTGTTTAACTAGCCATGGATCACAAGGACACCTAGAAAAAGGTATTAAAGACACAGACCTCACTTTCCAGAAAACCACATGGTAGCAATCGTCAAAAGTTTGAATCTCTCACTGGGCAGTGACAGTGGGTCCCTCTTGAATGCTCTAAAGACTCCATAAGTTGTCCCAATATAGCCCTCCTTTCAATGAGGTCTAATTAAATTCTCCTTCAGTGACACTCCGGTAGTGTACTGTTGGTAAATGGTATATCCAAGCACAAAGCAGTCTGGACAGCTAGCACCTCCCACTGACAGAACCAAAGTGTAAAACCACTACTAAACAGTGTGACCGCTCACATTTGTAACCCTGGCACATGCCAAGTTGAGGAACCAGAACGACCCAAGTTTGAGGCAAGCTGGCCTATATAGTGAGTTACAGGCCAGCCTGGACTACACAATTTTTCTCAAAACACAGGAGCAGGAGCAAAGTCTCACTCCTGCTCTTCCAGAGGACTGCAATTTAATCCCTACTGCCCGCATCATGGTCTCAACCATAACTACAGCTCCAGGGGGACATCTCACACAGGGTAGGCATATGTGCATAATACACACATGTCCTCATAAAATGTATGCTCAGTTTGGAGATGTACAAATTTGATTGCCAGCATTCAGGAGACAGAAACAGGATTTCTGCGGGTTCAAGGCTAGCTGGGGTTACACAGTACTACTCTATTTTCAAACACACACACACCCTCTTTATTAGATCTGGTTCAGTCGTTAAGAGCACTTACTGACCTTTCCGTACATGGGACACATACCTAATACAGGCAAAACTCAAAAACTTAATTTTTTAAAAAAAGTACTACTTTTAATTACTGCATGAATTTCCTGACCTCTAATCATTACAATATTTTGGTTAAGGCTTTTGAGAAACAAGGGATTGTAGTATAGAAGACACGTGTTTAATAAAATGTAAAGCAATGTAAGAAATGCATCAAATTCATATACAGACGTTAGTTACAAGAATACACTGTTTGGAGAACAGTTTTCTTGGGAGATATTTTACAGTTTTATCTTTACTGCACAAGAGAAATATGTCTAACATCTTTCTGTACATATTTGAAAAATATTTATTAGCCTTGTGATGCAGGACTTTCACTTTATAAATTTTACAGGAAGTGCAAAGATGAGCACATGTAGTTCAATAGTGCAAGTTACCACCATGACCCAACCCTGAAATAGTCACAGTGCTACCAAGAACTGATTCATTCTTAATTAAAAATTTCAGAGTTTATGTATATAAGTTTAGCTGTCAACCTATAACCAAAAAGTTGAAAGCAAGAAGTTGCCTCTAAATGACAGGGCTTTAACTGTGAATCTGCCCTGTCTGGTTAACTTACACATTGAGTATAAACTGTTGTATTTTTCAGTTATTACATCATATTTAAGTTATCCTAAAAGCAGCTGAGTTCAAGTCCTGTTAAGCCTTCTTTTTCTGCTTCTGCTTTAGCTGAAGCTGAAAAGGAACCTGAGCTCCAGGTGGCTAGGAAATTCCTCCCATGGTTTTATGTGAACATCTCAGGGGTCCGTGAAAAATCAGAATCGATCTGCTGATCTGCTGGCCACGGCTCGGATATTGCCATACACCTTTGATGGAGGATTTCCTGTTTAAGAAAAAAAGCAGCTGATATAGACAAATATATCTAAACACATAGAAACTACACAGAAGACAAATACTTTGCATTCCTAAGGAAAATAAACAGAGTTGTAAAAAGATATTAAAAAACAGGCCAGCCCGCCGGCCAGCCATACCAGAACACTAGACAAAACCCACCAGCTCCTCTGAGCAAACTGCTATGACTCTAGATCTAGATTAACCAGATAAATCAAGTTGACTGCCTAAGTTCAGCAGCCCTCATTTTATAGAACCTAATATGTACTGTTTTCAGTTATTTTGGAATGGGTTTTCTGTGCACTTCCCTAGGAACGGCAAGAGATTTAATGATATTCCCAATATACCCTTTCTCTCCTCTAACAAATAGAATCCAAGTGTTCCTGGTTTTTCCTTTGCCAGCTCTTCAGCTTCTGTTTAGTATCTTTAACAATATAGAAGCTGCTTTGTAAACATGGCTTGAAGTCCTCCATTTCCCATCTTTCCAGAGAAAATGCCAAAGAAACAAACTATTACCTAGGATGAGGTTGCAAATGGCTGTTCTTGCCATCTTGATGTTTTGGAAAGAGCCAAGAATGTGAACTTTCCTGAAAGAAGTAAAGTGAGCCAGGTTAGTCACAAATGGCACATCCACATCAAATCCTGGGAAACTAAAAACTATGGAAAAATCACAATAGATCCAGTCCCTAAGCCGAGGGTGGGGTGATGGCAGACAGTGTTCTAAACCCACTTCTAGAATGAGTGACTTATAGTAAAAAAATTATATATCCCCACAAAAAAATTATCAAGAAATACAAATTAAGAAAAAAAAGAATTTCTTTTTCTTGGCAGGTTCTTGCAATGCTGATCAGACTGGGCTCACATACAGTGAGCATCCTGCCTGCCTCCTGAGGGCTGACACACGTATGTACCATCACACTCAGATTATTCATCGCAGGCAGGAGAGATGGATCTGTGTATAAAGGTACTTGTTACCCAGCCTGACAACCCGTGTTTGTTCCTGGAGGCCCACTTGGTAGAAGGAGAGAACTTAACTTTCTTTCAGGCTGTCTGTCCCCTGACCTCCACACAGGTGTCATGACACATGACCTACTCATCCAAACACAGATTAAACAAAACAAAAGACTCCTGGTCAATAATTGCTACCTTCCACCAAGTCCTCCGTGTTTGCTCATATAATCCTCAAAGGAGTTTTACTAAGTAGATGTTATTCCCATTGTACACCAGGAAAGAACTTTCAAGTAATAGGGACACCTAGGGGTAGGGATGTACTCAGAGGCAACATCACTGCCTAGTGTGAGGCCCTGGATTTCATCCTGAGGGATTAGGATGGGGAAGGATGGAGGACATAGAATCTGGAAAGGACATAGAAATCAAGAAAACTGAGACCATGTAGATGCTCACTGCCCAGAACTGTAATGCTGATTATTCAAAGATTACAACACCTTTTAATTTCATCAAATCTATGAAAACCCATTTTAAAAGCTCTTTAAGTTTATATATGAAGGAAACTAGATGTCATCGAATACCTAAGGGCTATAATGCTTCTCCCTGACTTAAAAAAATATTAAATGAAAAGCCCAATGCCAGATGTGAGATACTGACTTTGAGGTTGCTGGATGGGGGCTATATTTCCCTTGTTAATATCTCACTGCTGAACACACGGCACACTTTAGTTATAGGACACTGAAATAGAGCTGGTATTACCTGGAAGCTTCCCCTCTACTTACTAGCTTGCACAGTAATACAAGAAGCTACACAGGCTGTCATGCCAGAGAAGTCACCAGGTTTTACTGAGCTGTGAACCACTGGCTATCAATAATGACCAACCTGGCAAGATAGGCTCACTAATATAATGGGGCTGTCAATGTCATGGGGCAAGTAGACGCTTTCTGATAGTTTTAAGGTCCACTGCACAGGATGGAACTCATACCTAGCACTGAAAATTTGGCCAACAGCGTGCTGGGGAGGACATAAGATGGGAGAAGAATCAACTATATATTTTCCTAAATAGAGCAACAAACTTGCCTTCTGAATACTCATCTGTGTACCCACCGATAAGTGCAGCTCTCATTAGAGAAGCTTCTTTGTGCAGTGGATGGTGATTAATGCAAAGACTCCAAGTTGGTCAGAGTGCGGCAAATGAGCAGAATGCTGGGACATCCACATCACCTCCCCTCCCCACATGGCTTATGGAGCATCCAGAAAGGGGAGCTGAAAGAATCCAAGAGCCAGAAGCCGGAAGCTGGCCACAAAGCACTGCGCTCTGGCCATGTGGAATAGTTGTGCTCATGAACTCATAGGAGCTGCATAAACCTACCCATGATAAAGCAGGAAAATCCCAGCATGGATAAGGCAGGTGCTCATAAAGGCTTACCCCTACTGTGTGCATGTTTAGATGCATGAAGGTCTCATGAAACATAGGCAACATTATTTTCCCCTCTGGCATTTCAAATACATCTAGAAAGCAAATTGTCTTTAATTTTGTATCTTGCTCATGTTGTACTGTGTACCAAGTCATTAACAACTTTATAAAAACACCAGTCTCACCTGGGACCTAGCCTGGTAAGGGTAGTCTTCACCCCTCACAAAAGAAACTTCTCTGTGCAATGGACAGAAAACCACAATGAGTTGTGAAACCCAGTCCCAATGGATATACCTACAAAAGCCCCATACTCAGGAAACATTTTGAAGAGCATAGAAAGTTTGTGAAAGCCAGAGGATCAGGGAGTTTGCCGTGAGATTACATCTCCTACTAACATTAGAAGTGACTCAAAGTCTCACTAACAAAATGGCTCAAATATGAACTGAACAAGGACAATAGCAATGGACAGCCAAAGTAGACTGGAAAAGCCCAAAGGGCCTCAGCAAAGAACCACAGCCAACTGAGGAAAGCTGGGAGTAGGAGCACGCCAACTATTTATTTAATACCAAAGGACAGCACTGAAGACACACATGCATAACATTAAGTGGACTGAGCAGCTTATATCTAGAAATATATATATATATGTATATATATATATATATATGTATATATATATGTATGTATATATATATGTATGTGTATATATATATATGTATGTATATATATATATATATATATATATATATATATATATATATATATATATACATATCTGCATGCAGAAACAATTTTTTTTAAAAGACCATAAGTTTCAAAGAACAAAGAGTATGATACCGTTTGGAAGGGAGACATGTAATTAATATTACAGTATCAAAAAAGTTTAAATGTAACAACAACAAATTACTGTTTACACCAGCATTGGCCATAATGGCTCCAAAATGAAACATCTCTGATGCCCATGAACTGTAATTATAAATGCTACTTGGCTATAAAAACAAGGAACTACTGCTGTACCCAACAGAACAAAGAAAACGATATGCTGAATACACACTGGGAATTCACATACTTGAGTTTCTGGAAATGACAAAATCAGTGACAGGAAGTAGAGCAATGGCCACTGGGGTAGAGTGGGGGAAAGACTGATTAAATGATGCACGCACAGGGTGGGCACTGTGGGCGTGGCAGGGCTATGGCACTGTGCAGAGCTCAGCAACTCACTAGGCTGACCCTGCACTATTAGACTGACAGGTTTTACACTGCGGATTGTCCTATAACCATTTGTATTTTGATGCCAATTCCACTTCTCCAAGAAGGGCTGCCTAGTCAAGTACTCAGGTGACTTCATCAGAACCTTCTTTCCATTTTAATTTGTAAAATAAAGGTGAAAGACGATTGGGCAGGGTGGGGGAAGGTGGAGAGAGAGGGTCGGAGAAGGAAAGAGGAGGAAAAAGGGAGAAGATGGAGCTGGAACTCGTGGCCTGCAGTTAAGGGGTCTCATAGCTGGCGAGTAGAATGGTCAGTGGTAGATCTGCCCAATCTAGGTGCGCAGCTTAAATTCATATTTACTGAGTTGTGTTTTCAATGAACGGGTTTATTCAGGTTGAAGATGTTACTGCACCATAACTCATGTAAGCTGAACCCAAATACCCTATTTAAAACAACCTTTATAGTAAATTCTCAGATATTGAAATTTGTGGATTACAATGACAAATTAGCCAAGTCCATTTCAAGTGGGTTTGAGCTTTGGATTTCTCAACCAACGAAGATGTTTGGGCTTGATTCAGCCATTTTAAATATGGTGTTTCCATGTCTTTGAAATTTTTAGTAGGAAAAAAAAAGCTCATGTTTCAGACCCTCAAGACCCAGTCCATAAAAGAGCAGAACTATGATAATACACTTGGTTTCAAGGAGAGGGCCACCAATATAATACAAGTTACCTTCAGTATAAAGAATGTCTACATAAATGTAGCCCCATAATGATCATTGTAGCAAATTGGTCTTAAGTGAAATCCTCATACCCCCTGCCAACTGCTATTTGCCAACCTCATTTTCTATCAGCTCTCATGTACCGCTCTGTCTGCCACCAACCTCCAAACAAGTAGACCTCAGAGAGGTCCTCCCAGCTCTGCATCCAGTGCCTCATCCTCACTGTAAGCCTGTACCATCTTATTTATAATCACGTGTAACTGATGGATTGTTCTTACCCAGCATGCAATACCTCTCTTCCTATAAGAAAAGTGTGGGTGTGCCCCTACCTGAAATACAGATATGTGTTCAAAAGAAAGCTTCATCTCAGCATTTCAAAGACCTACTTCTTGTACTTCCCAAAACGATTTATCAGATCTGTCTAAAATTAAAATCTTACCTTGTGATCAAGTATTTTAAGAGTGATTCTAAATATTTCTTTTATTGCTGAGGAAAAAAAATATGATTACTGAAATTTTCAGTCATCAGCCTTTCAAGGTGATGTATTCACCTAGAACCCCATGCCCACAAAGCTCCAACAAGAACGTGGGTTACATGCAGCATTATAAATAAGGGGTGGTTCTTGACCAGAATACACAGGGTTTCCAATTCAATCCCAAGAGAAAGAACAGAATGCAATAAATAACAGCTCTGATGTTTTTGAAACTATGAGATCAAATATAAATTATGACATTTCCCTCAAGGACAAATACTTACACATCTGCCAAAACAATCCGTGTCCGTGTTACATTCTCTATAGTAAATTTGGTTTTTCCTCCTTTGCCAGCGATTCTTCCTATTGCCCTGGACAGGTGGTCTCCTTTTAGGGGCTTAACTAAAGAAGAAAGACAAGCCATCAGGTGGCTGGCTACATACTGACTTTTCCTACCAAACCACACTACATATATATCTTCAGAAGTGTTAGTAATACAGCTCAATTGAAGCTATCAGACAACAGTCACAACACCACAAAATAAGGAACACAAAGGCTGACTGTTCACACATGTTCTCACCATCTGTTATTTCAAAAGATTCTAGGAAGAGGTCATCTAGACGGATAAGGGCAAGTGCATCCTACAAGACAAAAGTAAACATTATGAAGGCCTTTTCAGGCACATACTTGACAGATGAGGATAGCATTTTCACATCTGAACTTCTCAGATGCTACAATGAAAAGACTAAAGGTTTGGAAAATTGGCCATCTATTAAAATGTCTACCCTGTGTATTTGCGAGTCTCAGGGGATCACTCACCTCCACCTGAAAGCCAAGAACAAAGGCCTTCACAAAGTCGGCAGCTTTTGTCAGGGCACTGACATCCTTGGTGTCTTTACAAGTCTGGAAAAAGAGTGAAGATATGAAGGGATGGAAAGAAGAGCATTTTAACAAAGTAACAGAAATGTTCATCTCTATTATAATTTCCTTCACCATGAACCACCCTCCCCAATATTGTAACACCTCCTTTATACAGGATAAAGCACTCTCTTTAATTTGTATGAGAGAATATTCCCACTCCAAAGCTGGGCAATTCTGTGCACACCCTCTCAAGTGACTAAACATATTGACTGGTCCAGGTGTGGCAACATTCCTCTAACACACCCCCAGAGCTCACACCCATTCAGCCATCTTGTAAATTTTCAGATGGGTCCTCTTCTCCCCATCAAGGCAGCCTCTCTCCAGGCATCCTGACATGTTCTGCTATAAAGGACCGTTTATATGCTGTTGTTTCCCAACCAACAAGTTCACTTCTGACTACTTGCATACCTGGTGCTGAGAAATCAAGAATAGCTTAAGTGGGAGCCTTGTCTACAAGTAAGTAGCCCATAAATATTTAGGATTTAAGTTTTTTTTTTTTTTTTAACCTATCAAATATGTCAGAGTAGATCATGAATGGTCCCTTCTAGCAATAAGATTCAATTAGCTTGATGACTCTGGCTAAGGCACTAAATTTCTTAAGCTTCCCTTGCCTAATCCCCTGGGACTTGAATGTATATGGGTCACTCCTTAAAGAGCAAATGATGTGGTTGATATATGTCAAGCTACCACCGTGCACCTGATATATGGCATCAGCAAATACTAAGAATACAAACTAATGCTCCTGCAATAAACAAGGCAGCTAAGTACAATAGAAATGTATAAACTTCTAAAGAGAACTTGAGCTAGACCTTGAAAACTGATTGGAACTGAAGTAAGAAGACAGCAGAGAAAGTGGCCTTCTCCAGAGAGCAAAGCCACCAAAGATACTGAAGTAGATACCTGAAGTTATCACTTATGGATGAATATCCGTGTACCATTCTCTACTTTTACCAAGTCAACACACAGAGAAGACACCCGGAGGATAGACAATATTCTGGAGTGACTGTATAAGAGATTTGGGAATGCAGTCAATACCTGTTTTGAATGCAGTTTTGAAGGTATTTTGGTTAATTTAAAATTCACTATTTCAAAACCCTGGGTGGGGGAGACACTTAACTAGAATAAACTCTACGAAGAAAAATGCATTCATATAATTTTAGTTGTGAAGGAGAAAAATTGGTATGCTACAAATGGCTACCCTTTTCCTTACCCTGATTTCTACATTCCTTGATTTCAGGTTAAAGCGTATCTGGAGTCCCAAATGTTCAACAATTGGAGTAAAGATCTTCATCCAGTTTTCTTTCAATGGTGTGTATCTGTTAGCTGGGACGGGAATTTTTCTGGTCTCTTCTTTCCCAGTCTGCAATAAAAACACACCCACTTAGGAGAAGACTAGAAAGATGCGGGTCTAGAAGAAGAAAAAAAAACGAGAACGAACTCTTTCCCTTGACTCCTGGACCCCGTCCCGTCCCGTCCCATCCGGATACCCACCAGGAGCTGATCACCCGAGAGCGGGGGAAAGACCGGCCTCTTTGCCGGCCGCGCCTCCTCCGTGTCCATGCGTCCGGCGTCTCCATCCTGACTCGCAGCTGACGACTGCTCAGCCCGTCGCTTCTTAGCCCGGCGGCCCCCTCTGTGCGTGACGGGAGTAAAGCCGTCTTCCATTCCGATATTTTGCGTCTCCATCTCGGCCATGTTCAATCCGAGTAAGTACAACCAGCTGAACACGTGCGAAGTTGTATCGCGCATGCGCCAGCCTCCACCAATCAATTTGAAGATACCACCCCTTTTTCGAGGTGAGGTCCATGCCGGGGGCCTAAAGCACGATTGGCCTGCGTTTCCGCATGGCTGACCTAGGATATGCCTGTTTGTTAATGTCTCCGTGCCCTCATGCGCTCGCAGCCGAAACATTTACAGTCTCTAATGTGTCCATATGAAATAGTTGTGGTAAGGGCAGTAAATAAGTTTATGCCGTGTGTGGAGAAGCATCTGGTGCAGTCTCAGTAGCTCACCTGGCATTTTCGGAGGCAGCCAAGCCCAACTTGTTAAGGCGTCCGGGTAGAGTGCGGCTAGGGCGGGACAAACTGCCCCAGATGTGTTTGCAGTCTGGTTACCAGGTAAACGTTTGGCTGCATCTGCACCATGTCCACCTTTGAGAAGCCGCAAATCATTGTCCATATTCAAAAGGGCCTCAACTACACAGTGTTCGACTGCAAATGGGTGCCCTGCAGTGCCAAATTCGTGACGATGGGCAACTTCGCCCGGGGCACTGGCGTTATCCAGGTGTACGAGATCCAGCGCGGGGACCTCAAGCTTCTGCGGGAGGTGGGTGCAGGCTTGGACTGCTGTTGGGGTTTTCGTGTTCTCGGGTTTGCGTTCCTCTTTGCCACAGCTTTGCTCCAACAGAAACAAAAAGGAGATTACAGATTGAGGAATACTTAAAACTTAAACCTTCCCAACTCTCACTGCGGAACTAGTTCCTCGGCTCACTGCTTCTCCCTCTGGCCATTCTCGGTGCAAGGCTTCTGGGAAGTGAAATTGACTTTGTATGGCAACGTTCGAGGACCTTTTGGGCTATTTGCAGTTGTTGTAGTCTACTAGTAGGTATATGTAATAAACCCACATTTCATGTAAGCAAAACCAAAGAAGGCACCACCGGGAGACCTACAACAAAGTTGGTGAGAACTAGTAAATACCCCATCCTTTCAAAACCTGTCATTTCAATGCCTGATAGTCCCAGACATGGGAACTGCAATGCGAACGATCTCATGGAGTTCATTTTCTGTTGGGGGAGACAGTCAAACAGCCAGACCAAGAATGCATAAATGTAAATCAGGATGAGTTTTCTAATACACAGGTCTATGAAAGTAAAAACAGATTTAGGATCAATAGAAACTCACTAATGCAAATTCAGAGTAGAGTATGAAGTTTTCAGAAGAAACAGCATGTGAGAAAGCTTAGTGATGTGGTGGAAGATGGTTTATTATCTTTTTAAAAACAAAAACACGAGCTGGAAGTGGTATTGTACACCTTTAATTACAGCGCTCAGGAGGTAGAAGCAGGAGAATTTCAGCTTGAGACCCTGTTTGCAACAATCACAACCCCTGTTAAAAAAAATCATACACATACAAAAGGGGTAAGTAGGAACCATTGCAAGATCTGTAAGACACTTAACAGATTTTTCCTTTAAGAAAAACAGGACACCACTGAAGGACTTTTAAAAGGATAATGCATGACCTGATTACAGGTTTTGTAAATTACAGAACGGTGACAGTAATTGACATTCCCTTCCTTCCGTCCTTCCTTCAACGGGTGTTTTCTATGTTATCTAATCGGCCTCAAACTGCTGATCCTCAAACCAGCTTCTCAGTGGCCTGGGACTCAGGCCATGAGTTGTGGCTGACTAACAATTTATAGTTCATTCGGGTTTTTAAAATGTTTCTATTTGGACTGACTGAAACAAATAGCAGTCACATTGAGGTGCTGAGAGTTGATAAGAAGTTAGGGCAGGTAGAGGATAAATACACTTGCATGGCAGAGTATGTGGGGCACAGTCGTTCTAGTGCCTAGAGCCTGTTTTCCAGTTTAGTTTCTACTCTCTAGCCAGGCATTTGACTTGGAGATTCTAAACATGGTTTGATCTTGCCTTGTGTTTGATGCTTAATTCAGTCACCTGCTGCTGGTCCATGGCCAGCTCGGATTATCTGACTTACAAAGCCCTTTCTGATCTTTGCTCAAGGAGCCTTTCATTGCATTCCACTCCTCTAATGCTGACCATCTGTGCCAGAAATAAACAGTCTGTCTCGATTCTAGATTGTGTTGAAGAACAAGGGCGAGTGTTCTCCTCTCAGTACACATCTATGAAAAGAATGGAGACCGAATGAACTTGGGACCCAGTTTTAAATGCTGGTATAGGGATTGCCAGTCAGTGTGTGGGGTAAGGACTCTGCACAGGGGAGACATTGGCATAACAGAAACCTTAAAGTGAAACAAGAGGAGCAAATATCAGTCCTCCCTCAGCCAGAAAGCATTTCTGGGCTTGTCTTTTGCTTTCCCAAGAACTGTGATTTTTTTTATACAGTTTAGTAAGTGAAATAGTGTTTATCTCTTCTAACTTCCAAAGAATCCTAGCAAAGTTTTAGTTATTTATTCATTTTCAGTGAAAGTAATATGTGTTTATAAAAGAGCATTTAGGAAACATAACTAGGGATAAGAAAGAAATTGTCATACATAAGCTAAACCACAAGAGTAACAACTTTGATGTTTTGCTTCCTTATTATTCCATGAGTAATTACTGAGGCTACCATAGAGGTACTGAGCTAAAAAAGAACATTTCTAAAAACCAAGTAAGATCAGGAACAAAGCACCTTTCAGAACCTAACGATGTTATTTGGGCTGCAGCAGAAAACCATGCAGGTTAAGTACAGTCAGTGGCTCTCACTGCATTAACGTTTGTTTGTGTGTTTGGCTGCTAATGCTGGGTGAGTACAAGATTTAAAATACTCACGCCTTGCTCCCTAGAAATGTGACCTTCTGCTAGTTGGTTTTAGTGAGAATTGCTGGGCCAGGTGGATTATGTACCTAAATATTAGGAGATATACTCATTTTGTTATGAATTACCTCAAGACTTGCTCCAAACCCTATGCACCCAAGATGACATACAAAAGAAGCAAGTCAGCTGCTGTCTGTGTTGTGCTTTATCTTATTGCTAAAGAGATGGAGGTGGAGGGCAGAAGGCTGGGTAGTTTGGCACACACCTTTAATACCAGCACTCAGGCAGCAGAGGCAGGAGGATCTCTGTGAGTTTGATACTAGGCCTAGTCTACACAGTGAGCTTCGGGATAGCCAGAGCTATAATGAGATCTTATCTCAACAAAACAAACATGCATAAATAAATAAAAATGGAGGGTAGGAAGCCGTAGAGATGACTCTGGTTTTCAGCACACTAGATTCCTTTCCAGATGACCCAGGTTTGATTCCCAGTTCCCGGATGGCACCTCACAGCTGTCTATAACTGCAATTCTAGGGACTCTGGTGCTCTCTTCTGCCTTCCTTTGGTACCAGCCATGCATCTAATACACAGGCATTTTTGCAGGCAAGATACCTGTACACATAAAGGTTAAAAAGGAAGGACAAGTGGAAGGCGGGGCTTCCTTCCCTAGTTATACAGTTTGCTGGGCAACATGACCAGTGTCTAGCCAAGTGTCATTGCATCATCCTTATCCAAAACTTCAACCTATAAGACAACTTTTTTTTCCTAATGAATTTAAAGGTGCCATATGGACAAAGACAGCCTTGAAAGATGAAATCATGGTTGAAAATTGGTGGTCAGCTAGTTTGATGTTTTAGCTCCCATGCCCCTGAACTCACTGCTTCTTAGCATTTGCCGAACTAAACTTTCTAATGTTAATTAAGTAGTGCCAGGAAGTGGAGGAGGAAATACTGACAAGCTGCAGTAGACCTGCCCACAGACAGAACAAAAATAGCTCTCATGGTAATTATTGATCATTGGCTTCTTTAGTCATCCTGACATATACTCCTGGGAAAGAATATAAAAAACTACATCAAGTAAACTATTATTGATGGCCATACTCAGTATTTATCAATTTCATATGCCATTTATATTTAATAAATAGGTCATTATTTTACTTCTTTTAACAAATTTGTTTTCTACAAAAGTAACCACTGGATTCTATCCATCTTTCCAGAGTGTAAAAAGAGAGTCCTTTTGTATGCTATACAAATCAGGGTTAGTTTTGTTTTGTTTTGTTTTGTATTTTTTGTTGGTGGTAGGGTTTTTTTTTGGGGGGGGTTTTTTGTTTTGTTTTCTTTTGTTTCTGTAGTGTCTTCTGTTACTAGTTTCTGTGAAAGTCTGAGAGCAGAGGAAGCATGGCTACTTTCAGAATCCATGTGCAGCTGAGCCAGCCTTTCTGAGTGGAGTCACCCTGCAGGCGGGTGACACAATATAATGTTTTAAATTGGCTTTACCAAGTGTTTTGAGTTTAATTCTTGAACAGTAAAGTAGTAGTAAGGTAGTGTAATATGTAAGTTTCTGCTTCTTTGATACAAAAAAACAGAAACCCTGAGGGAAACGTGATAAAATATATTTATCTTGCAAAAAATATGAATGGGGGTTAAAAGGAAAATCTAAAATTAGCTTTAATTCATTCCTGCACTGATTCCCCACCACCACCATCACCTTTTCAGGCTTATGCCTTTTTTTTTTTTTTTTTTTTTTAATATTTCTGTTGACTCAGGCTTGAAGAATAGGGCTGTATAATAAAATGTTTCTTGGAATCTCTTTCTGGCCCGGAGGCAGCTTCCCTTAGTAGAAAGAGCTGGAAATCTGCCTGACAGTTGGGATATATATAAGAGACATCACTTCTCATTTTAAAAATGGTATCTGTGAGGATACGGTTGGGGGAGGATTTGTCATCCAAGCATGAGGACCCAGGGTTTTTGTTTGTTTGTTTTGTTTGTTTTTGGTTTTTTTGTAGCATTCTTTTCTTCTAACATACAATGATTATCACACAGATTCTATGAAGTATTGATATTATTCCAAAGGCCAAAGAGTTTAATTATGTATATTAATAACTGGAAATAAATTTCCAGAACTTGATTAGGTTTAACAATTGATAGCCAATTTAGCATTAATTGTAACATATCGTTGCATTGTAAAATAATCACTTCCAAATAAACATTAGATGAAATATCCTTACTTGCATAATAAGTTTTGAAAAATTGATATTTTCTTTTAAAGTACATGAAAGTCTGAAAGTATTTCTAGTATTGTAGATGAGGAACAGAAAATGTATGTCCAAGCTTGTGATGGACACTTGACCTCACTTCTTATTCTTTTCTTTTCCTCTATCTTTTTTTTTCTTACAACTTTATTTAAAAAAGGGGATACATGTACAAATTTTTGAAAGCATTTTGGCATAACACTATATGAATATATTTTTGTCAGTACTTAATTCTTTTAGAGGTTTGATAGCATGCATTGACATTCCACTAGTTACCATAAGCATAAAGTACATGAAAAACAAAACATAACATGGAAACAGTCAGAGTTTTCTTGGTGTGTATAAATTAAGCATAATGATCTTTGAATATCAAAAATTGCCACAAGGCTAAATTCCTAGCTCTTGGATTATTAATGATTTAAGATCTAGGTGTACCACACACTGTGAGGGTGCTATACACTTTTTTTTTTCTAAGAAGGACTGAGGCTTTCACTTTTTGTCCTTTGTTTTTCTTGAGCTTTATATGGCCTGTGAGTTGTTTCTGGGGTATTCAGAGCTTTCTGGGGCTAGTATCCAATTATCAGTGACTGCATATTATATCTGTTCTTTTTTGACTGGCTTACCTCACTCAGGATGATATTCTCTAGTTCCATCCATTTGCCTAGAAATTTCATAAAGTCATTGTTTCTAATAGCTGAGTAGTACTCCATTATGTAAATATACCACAATTTCTGTATCTCTTCATCTACTAAAGGACATCTGGGTTCTTTCCAGCTTCTGGCTATTATAAATAGGGCTGCTATGAACATTGTGGTGAATGTGCCCTTATTGTATTTTGGAGCATCTCTGGGGTATATGCCCAGAAGTGGAATAACTGGGTCTTCAGGTTGGACTATGTATAATTTTCTGAGGAACCACCAGACTGATTTCCAGAGTGGTTGTACGAGCTTACAACCCCAGAGGCAGTGGAGGAGTGTTCCTCTTTCTCCCCATCCTCACCAGCATCTGCTGTTATCTGAGTTTTTGATCTTAGCCATTCTGACTGGTGTGAGGTGGAATCTCAGGGTTGTTTTGATTTGCACTTCCCTGATGACTAAGGTTGTCAAGCACTTCCTTAGATGCTTCTCAGCCATTCGATATTCCTCAACTGAGAACGTTTTGTTTAGCTCTGTACTCCATTTTTTTAATAGGGTTGTTTGATTCTCTGGTGTCTAGTTTTTTGAGTTCTTTGTATACCTTGGATATTAGGCCTCTATCTGATGTGGGGTTGGTAATGACCTTTTCCCACTCTGTTGGTTGCTGATTTGTTATCTTGACAGTGTCATTAGCCTTACAGAAACTTTGCAATCTCGTTAAGTCCCATTTCTTGACCTTTGACCTTAGAGCACCAGCCATTGGTGTTCTGTTCAGGAAATTTTCTCCTGTGCCTATGTGTTCTTAAGGTTTTTCCCTACTTTCTCTCCTAATAGTTTCAGTGTACCTGGTTTAATGTGGAAATATTTGATCCACTTGCACTTGACCTTTGTACAAGGAGATAAGAAAAGGTCTATTTTATTCTTCTGCATGCTGAGTGCCAGTTGAGACAATACCATTTGTTGAAGAGGCTGTCCTTTTTCCATTGGATGTTTACAGCTCCTTTGTCAAAAATCAAGTGCCCATATGTGTGAGAGTTCATTTCTGGATCCTCTATTCTGTTCCATTGATCCACGTGCCTATCTCTGTTCCATTGTACCATGTGGTTTTTAACACAACTGCCTTGTAATATAGCTTAAGGTCAGGGATGGTGATTCCCGCAGATGTTTTCTTGTTGTTGAGAATGGATTTCGATATTCTAGGTTTTTAGTTATTCCAGTTGAATTTTCAAATTGCTATTTCCAACCCTGTGAAGAATTGAGTTGGAATTTTGATGAGGATTGCATTGAATCTGTAGATTATTTTTGGTAAGATGGCCATGTTTACAATGTTGATCCTTCCAATCCATGAGCATGGGAGATCTCCCCATTTTCTGAGATCTTTTTCAATTTCCTTCTTCAAAGATTTGAAGTTCTTGTCATACAGTTCCTTCACTTGCTTAGTCATACCAAGGTATTTCATATTGTTTGTGACTATTGTGAAGGGTATCTTTGCCCTAATTTCTTTCTCAGCATCTTTGTCCTTTGAGTAGGTGAAGGCTACTGATTTATTTGAGTCAATTTTATATCCATCCACTTTGCTGAAGTTGTTTATCACCTGTAAAAGCTCTCTCTGATGGACTTTTTGGGGTCACTTAAGTATACTATCATGTCATCTGCAAATAGTGACATTTTTACTTGTTCCTTTCCGATTTGTATCCCTTTAATTTCCTTTTGCTGTCTAATTGCTCCAGCTAGGACTTCCAGTACTATGTTGAATAGGTAGGGGGAGAGTGGGCAGCCTTGTCTAGTCCCTAATTTTAGTGGGATTGCTTCATGTTTCTCACCACTGAGTTTGATGTTGGCTATTGGTTTGCTGAGTGTTGCTTTTATGATGTTTAGGTATGGGCCTTGGATTCCTGTTCTTTCCAAGACTTTTAACATGAAGGGGTGTTGAATTTTGTCAAATGCTTTTTCAGCATCTAGTGAGATGACCGTGTGTCATTTTTCTTTGAGTTAGTTTATATGGTGGATTACATTGATGGATTTCCGTATATTAAACAATCCCTGCATCCCATAGATGAAGCCTACTTGATTATGGTGAATTACTGTTTTGATGTGTTCTTGGATTCGGTTTGCAAGGATTTTGTTGAGTAGTTTTGCATCAATGTTCATAAGGGAGATTGGTCTGAAGTTCTCTTTCCTTGTAAGGTCTTTGTGTGGTTTAGGAATGAAGGTTATTGCGGTTTCAAAAAATGAGTTGGGTAGTGTTCCATCTGACTTAGTTTTGTGGAGTAGTTTGGAGAGTATTGGTATTAGGTTGTCAATAAATGTCTGATAGAATTCTGCACTGAACACATCCTGTCCTGGGCTTTTTTTGGTTGGGAGGCTTTTGATCACTGCTTCTATTTCTTTAAGTATTAGGGGATTATTTGGATGGTTTACCTGGTCCTGGTTTAACTTTGGTATCTGGTATCTCTCTAGGAATTCGTCCATTTTCTCCAGATTTTCCAGTTTTGTTGAGTATAGGCTTTTGTAGTAGTATCTGATGATTTCTTGAATTTCCTCAGTTTCAGTTGTTATGTCTCCACTTTCATTTCTGATTTTGTTAATTTGGATACTCTCTCTTTGCCCTCTTGCTAGTCTGGCTAAGGGTTTCTCAGTCTTGTTAATTTTCTCACGGAACTAGCTCTTGCTTTTGTTAATTCTTTGAATGGTTCTTTTTGTTTCTATTTGGTCAATTTCTGCTCTGAGTTTGATTATTTCTGGCTGTCTACTCCTCTTGGGTATATCTGCTTCTTTCTGTTCTAGAGCTTTCAACTCTGCTGTCAAGTTGCTAGTGTATACTCTATCCAGTTTCTTTTTGGAGGCACTCAGAGTTTTGAATTTTCCACATAGTACTGCTTTCATTGCATGCCATAGGTTTGGGTATGTTGTGTTTTCATCTTCATTAAATTCTAGAAAACCCTTAATTCTTTCTTTATTTCTTCTTTGACCATGCTATCGTTTAATAGAGCATTGTTCAGCTACCATGTGTATATGGGCTTTTTGTTGTTATTAAAGACCAGCCTTAGTCCATGGTGATCTGATAGGATGCATGGGAGTATTTCAATCTTCTTTTATCTATTAAGGCTTATTTTGTGACTGACTATATGGTCAGTTTTTGAGAAGGTGCTGTGAAGTGCTGAGAAGAAGGTGTATTCTTTTGTTTTGGGGTGAAATGTTCTGTAGATATCTATTAATTCCAATTGGTTCATAACCTCTGTTAGTTTCACTGAGTCCTTCTTCAGTTTTTTTTCTTCCATGATCTGTTCATTGATGAGAGTGGGGTGTTGTAGTCTCCCACTATTATTTTGTGTGGTACAATGTATATTTTGAGCTTTAGTAGGATTTCTTTTATGAATATGGGTGCTCTTTTATTAGGAGCATATATGTTAAGGATTGAGAATTCCTCCTGATAAATTTTCCCTATAATGAGTAAAAAGTGTCCTTCCTTATCTTTTTTGCTAACTTTTGGTTGAAAATCTATTTTATTTGATATTAGAATGGCTACTCTAGCTTCTTTCTTGGGGCCGTTTGCTTGGAAGTTTTTTTTTTTTTTCCAGCCTTTTATTCTGAGATAGTGTCTGTCTTTGTCTCTGAGATGAGTTTCCTGTATGCAGCAAAATGCTGGATTCTGTTTATGTATCCAGTCTGATAGCCTATGTCTCTTTATTGGGAAATTGAGTCCATTTATGTTAACAGATATTAAGGAATAATGGTTGCTGTTTCCTGCTATTTTTGCGTTTATAGGTAGAAGTATGTTTGTGTGTCTTCTTTTGGTTTTCTTGCTTGGTTATTTTCTTGCTTTTTCTAGGATGTAGTTTTCTTCCTTGTGTTGGGTTTTCCATCTATTACTCTTTGTAGGGCTGTATTTGTGGTCAGATATTGTGTAAATTTAGTTTTGTCCTGGAATATCTTGGTCTCTCCATCTATGGTGATTGAGAGTTTTGCTGGGTATAGTAGCCTGGGCTGACATTTGTGTTATCTTAGGATCTGTATGATGTCTGTCCAGGATCTTCTAGCTCTCATAGTCTCTGTTAAGAAGTAGGGTGTAATTCTGATTGGTATTTATATGTTACATGTCCCTTTTCCCTTATTGCTTTTAGTATTCTTTCTTTGTTTTGAACACTTGGCATTTTGACTATTATGTGTCGGGAAGAATTTGTTTTCTGGTCCAATCTATTTGGAGTTCTGTAGGCTTCTTTTATGCTCATGGTCATTTCATACTTAAGGGTAGGGAAGTTTTCTTCTACGATTTTGAAGGTATGTACTGTGCCTCTTAGTTGATATTCTTTGCCCTCTTCTATTCCTATTATCCTTAGGTTTGGTCTTCTCATTGTGTCCTGGGTCTCCTGGACTTTTTGGGTTACGAGCTTTTTGGTTTTTGCATCTTCTCTGAATGTTTTATCTATGTTTTCAATATTGTCTTCAGCCCCCGAGATTCTCTCTTCTATCTCTTGTAGTCTTTTGGAGATGCTTGCATCTGTGATTCCTGATTTCTCTTTTAGGTTTTCCATCTTAAAGGTTGTCTCTTTTTGTGTTTTCTTTATTGTTTGTATTTCCATTTTCAATTCCTTCATCACTTTGGTTGTGTTTTCCTGTAATTCTTGAGTTCTTTGAGTGATTTTCGTGTTTCCTCTTTGAAAGCTTCTATTTGTTTATGGTTGTCCTCCCATACTTGTTTAAGGGAGTTATTTATGCTTTTCTCAATGATCTCCATCATCATCTTGAGGTATGACTTCAGGTTCGAATCATCTTTATCTAAAGTGTTTGGCTATCCACTGGTTGCTGTGGTGGGAGAACTGGATTCTGATGTTGCCATGTTGTCTTGGTTTCCATTGCTTACGTTGTTTTGTTTTCCTCTTGCCATCTTGTTATCTTTGATTATACGTGATCTTGTTGTCAGTTATTCGCAGCTGTCTCTCCCATGGATCTGAGGGCCCGTGGGCTCAGGGAGAAAACTGCTTCTGAGTGTTCAGCTTTTAGTGGGCAAGCAGTGAGTTCTGGTAGCAGTGACTCAGCTCTGTCTTTGTGGGCTCAGGTGTGGGAGCTCTTGTGAGGCTGTTCTGGTAGCTCAGCCCTGGGCCCTCAGGTCCTGATTACTCTGGCAGGTACCTGGCTCTTTCTCTTTGCCAAAACGGTCTCTTTTCCAGATAGCACAGTACTTTTGCTCTTTGACAACTCCTGATTTGCTCTCCCTGGGCCTATGTGTCAGACTTCCCTCTGGTTCAGGTGTAAGAGGGCCTGTAGAATTGAACTTCAAGCACTGCCTTTCCTGGGCAGACCCCAGTTCCCACTGACAAGGGCCTGTGCCTTACTGTGTCTGTGAGCCCAGGCTTTCCAGGCGGACCCCGACACCCTATGCCAGAGGTCTGTCTCCACTGTGGGCTGTAGCGAAGCGTTTTCTGAGTGCTCCGCCTAGCCCTCTCCGCACCTTGGTTACTCACAATGAAATATCACCAGGCCTGTGTCCCTGGATCTCCGCTGCTCCAGATGGCTAACGGCCTGAGCGTTTGGGAGGGACCCAGTTTTAATCTAAGGAGACCAAGTAAAAAGCCAGGCTCTTCTGCTCACCTGTTATCATATGTTCAGTTTATGTAAACAGTTTTCATTATCTTTTGCCAATGGCACCAAACACCATCTTAGACACACAGCACCATGAAAATCCAGACCATGAAAAGGGAGGAGCGGAGAGACTACTGTGGTGCTGAAGGGCTAATGGGGGCTTCCTTATGCCCTCATTCAGAGAGCACTGAACGCCTGCTGGATTCTGTAGGTAGGACTACTAGAGGCTCATGGACATCTTGTTCCTGTAGCCTTCAGAAAACAATGACTCCACTGTATTTCATTTCTGCTGAGAGGTTAGCACATACCTGCATGCCAGCAGAGATGAGGAAGCTTTCAGGATTGTGAGAGGAAAGATTAAAGATCTTGTAGCTTAATGTGGCTTACTATTCACTGTGTAGCCTTTTCTGACCTGGCACTCACGACTGCCCTTCTTATCTGGAGTGGCTGGGATTACTGGAATGAGCCATCACATGGGGTTCAAGGTGGCAGCATTTGGATCCTTCGTAAGACCATTCTCTCTCTGTCTCTCTTCTTCCCTTCCCCCCCCCTCTCCCTCCCTCTTCCTCTCTGGTAATCCTATGATCTCTGGGTTTTAGACCAGTTTGTATCATGTCTGATTTGGGCAACAAAATAAGAAACCTTGTCTCAGAAACTGGAGAGAGAGCTCCAAGGTCACTGACTGCTCTCCAGAAAGCCTGGGTTTGACTCCCAGCACACACACACGGCAACCACCACCAGTTCCAGAGGCTCCAATCCAATGCCCTCTTCTAGCTTATGTGGGCACTGCATGCACCTACATGATGGCAAAACATCCATACACACTAAGTAAAGATAAACTCTACCTACGTTTAGACAGTGACCTAGGAGCTTCAGTTTAAGGACAACTAAGGCTACATAGTAAGACCGTGACTGGAAATAAAAACAACCTTTCTTTTGACAGTTATATGCATTTTAAATTATACAAAATTAAATAAACAGTATATTTTTATAGAAAATGTTTTAATTGCATTTGTGTATATTGTATTTATAATCCCCACAGCAAAGCTGCCAACATTGTGATTATAAATAACTGTTTACATAAGTATCCTCTCTCCTTTCTGTCCAGATTGAAAAGGCCAAGCCCATTAAATGTGGAACATTTGGTGCCGCATCTTTACAGCAGAGGTTCTTAGCCACTGGAGATTTTGATGGAAATCTTCATATATGGTGAGATTATTGTTAAACAGTACGCCAGTGGGATAAGCATTCACTTTGATAGGCTTGTTAGTCTTCTAAAAGAGAATTCTAACTTTAAAATACTTAATTCAAATATTTTAATTCCTTCCAAAAGTAACTGAATCCATGAGGACTGTGTTGTATCTATGTCATATTCGTCATAGAAATATGTTTACTAAAACTCCTAAACTTCATTACATTTAGGAATGTGTATGTGTAGCATTGTGTGTGTGTGTGTGTGCGCGCGCGCGTGCGCGCGAGTGCGTGTGATAGCAACGAAGAAGCAGGCTGAATGTGAAAGAGTGGGGGGGGATCTGGGAGAGGGCTGGGAGGGGGAGGGGAATGATATAATTATACTATGACCTCAAAAGTTAAAGGACAAAGGTTTAAAGAGATGCCAAGCTCTTTGCTTTACAACCGGAAAGAATGTTACTGGTTCCTACCTGCCCAGGGGCTATTTGGGACTAATAATTAATTAATGCCATCTTAGCAAGAGGTTTGGCTTTTTAGAGCAATACACTGATTTTAATTTTTTCCATGCAGAACTCCCTGTTAAAGTTTTGGTTAGTATTTAATACTTTAAGATCTAGACACAACTTTTAGGAAAATGTCTATCGAACAACTTTGTAAAGGGTTGCTTTAAATGAACAAATTACAGAATTGTGTGCTGCCTTTATATAAATCTTAGAATTATTTCTTAATATTTAAAGTTAAATGAATTCAATTTTCTCTTTAATTACTTTTTAGGAGAATCTATTTTCAGCATTTAAAGTAAACAGCAGCTTGATTTTTTTTTTTCTTTCTTAGCTCATTTTTAACATAAGCTGTTTGTTTTGGTGACAGGGTTCACATGAAGCACTGGCTGGACTGGAACTCACTGTGTATCACTATGTAGACCAGGCGAGCTTGGAACTCACAGGGCCCCTCCTGCCTCTGCCTCCTCGAGCTGAGGCTCGAGAAGTGTGCCACCACACCCCACCGAAGGGTTTGGCAGCCTGTTTTGGTTGTCAGTTGGATTACACTGCATAATATTTAAACCATGTTCACATATTTAACTAATTTTAGAAGCATAACATAAAAGTGAAGCTAGTATTACTTGCTGTAAAAGCTAGCGTCGTTTTCCTTTCTCTGTCTAGCTACTAAGTTCATATTCATTCATCATTTTACAAAATTTGTCATAGAACTTCAGAAAAAATGGAAAGAGAGCCAGTGTCTGTCTTTCTGTATTGTATTTATTTTTCATCAGTTTGGGAGCTTATCATATAGAGTAGTGGATGTTATTTCAATTATTTATACACACACACACACATACACATGTATATGTATCAATCTGCTTTGGTCTCATTAATTTTCCTCTCCTACTGCTTGCCCTTGTATGCCTGCTCCATGATAGCTGGTTCTCTTCCTGCCAGACACAGATTTGCTTGCTTGCTTCCTTGTTTGTTTTGAGACAGGGTCTCTCTACATATCCCTGGCTGCCCTGAAGTTCCCAGTGTAGATCAAGTTGGCCTGTAACTCAGAGGTCTGTGTGCTCCTCCCTCCCGAGGGCTGAGGTTAAAGGCATTCCCCAACACTCAGACAAGATCCATCCCTACTATGTTTATTCCATTTCGCACTCCCTCCCTTCTGATCCCCTTTTAAGTATTGTTTTGTTGTTGTTTAAATGATTTTCACACTTAATTCAATGTGTGTGTTTCTTTGTCTGTCTGTCTATGTGTACATGGACATGCACAAGTGGAGAGCACATGTCTCTGTGCGTGTGCATGTGAAGATGACTTCTGGGACTCTATTTTCACTTCATACCTCGTATGATCTTGGAATCAGTGCAGGTTGTCAGGCTGGGTGGCAAGTGCCTTTACCTCCCTGGTCATCTTACTAACCAACCTTTGCCAGTTCCAGTCTACAAACACACACATATATACATGCACACACACACAGACACACACGTGTGTATAATGTTAAATTCATTTTCATGCATAAGAAGAAACACGGTCTTTATTTTGATTCTGGCTTTATTTGCTTGACATAACAACCCGCTCCTGTCTGCTCTCTTACAGAGATCATAGCTTCGTTTTTCCGTCATGGCTGAATAACACCTCATTGTATACAACCTTACCACTCCTGTCTTGATGGTTCCATTTCCTGTGCTATTGAGTCCGTTTCAGACACTCCACCTGTGCTCCTATCATCAAGAGTTTTGCTTATGTTCTCCTCTAGCATTTTCAGAACCTCTATCTTAGGTTAAAGTCTTCTGTCTAGTTTGAACTGTTTTGAGTTTTTTAATTTTATTTTATTTTGAATTGGTTTTTAGGCCATTTAATAAGTAGTTATGTTTTTTGCCTAGGAATTTGGAAGCTCCAGAGATGCCAGTGTATTCTGTAAAGGGGCACAAAGAAATCATAAACACCATAGATGGTATAGGTGGACTTGGAATTGGGGAAGGAGCCCCTGAAATCGTGACAGGCAGCCGAGATGGTGAGTCAGTCTATGTACTAAGCAAACGTTTCATGGGAACTTTTGCACACTGTCACACCCTCTGCACATGGAATCCTCTTGTTGGCCTGACTCTGCGTCTTCCATTTGTGCATCTGCATCACAACAGCCAAGTTTTATTGAACATCCCTCCTTCAATTCAGGCTTCTGTGTATTTTCAGGTAGAGACCCAGCACTGATAGTTTAGTGTGGACTTAGTCCAACCTAATAATGAGCTTACTTTGAAGGACTTAACAATGTCTTCACAGGTTTCAGAGGCAGCCAGTGATGTGATACGTGTGGCAGCTTCTCATTCTCTTTCTAAAAAGCAGAGCTACTACTTAGCAGAGTGTCAGGTTGGCCGGTAGCTGTTCTGGGATCTGTCTGTGAGCTCCCTAGAACTACATGGGCCCAGGCTTTGTTGTCTCACATGGAGATGTATTATTTGCTTTAAAAAGGTTACGTTAAAAGAAAAACAGAAATTAATTTTCTAATAGTTACTGGAGAGCAGAGGTGTGTTAGAATGACTTCCCCATGGGAGCCACGTGGAACACAGGAAAGATGGCGGGCAGTTCCTCGTGTTGCCACACCATTGTGCTTCTCCATAGCACTTTCCAGTTCATCAGATGCAGATGCTTCTGCTTCCATAACTTATTTTAGTGCTTGTGACATCCCACTGCCCGGCAGTAACACATACTTAACCATGTTTCTGCAATGCCCATTCAGTGTGCTCCACATTTCCTGGGTATTCTAAGATACTGGCTTGAAGTTTTAAAGAAGTGACTATAGTTATGTATGTAAGTCCTTGGGATATTTTATGACTTATAAAATATATCTCTAAATAACCCATGGTACCCATTCCCTGGCCAGCTGTAGTGGATGAGGGCTCACGAGTGGCTGACATTGCTTTTTCCTCCTGTAAATTTGTAGATTAAACCTCTCCTCCGTTTCTACGTACGCTGGTGTCAGTGCCTGGGTATTGATTAATTCTGTGTTTGAATTGTCTTTATGTTCTTTGCTAATTCAAGTGTGGAAAACTTACTAGGATCCTAATGACTTATATAAACCCATAGCTGAGAAAGTAATCTCTGTCAGATTGTGGGAGTCCCTCCACATAGGATTGTAACTTTTCTGATGACCAGCTCTGTCCCTGGTCTCTTTCAGGGATATTTTCCCCTCCCCTGTTCTTGCTCAGAAGTCGGACTTTTAGCCATCTCATTACATGCAATCATGTTGATTGTAGGCTGTGACACTAGTTACTAACTAGATTATTAATTACACTACAAGTTAGTAATCTTATAATGCGAATCAGTATAAGAGGGTTGAAACTTAATTTAAGCTAATTTTATTAATAGTTCCCTTCTTGTTAACCTATATGGGAAAGTTCAGCTTAATTACATGTGGAACAGGTGGGGTTGTTTCTTTTGTGTCAAGTGAAACTGGACCTCATGTGTGCTGGTCACTCTGCCATGAGCTGCCTCCCTAGCAGCTGAAATGGTATTTTAAAACCCCATATAAAAATGTAGTGACAACCCTTATTCTTTTGTATAAAAAAAGAACCAACGGTTATATGTGTAGTAGGAAAAACAAAGTTAAAATGATACTCTTACTATTCTAAATGTGTTAGTATGTATTTGGTGCTAACCTAGACAATAAGGCATGTCTTTAACATGTCAATCATAACTTACAGATAGCCTAGGAATACTTTTTGGGTTTTCTTTGTGTACCTATTAATTTAGGAATCATTTCTAATACTAACATGTGGGTTATGTCTGATATCAAGTACAAGTTAACCCAAAAGTCAGAAAAACAGCAGTTTTCAGATGTGACAATTATTGTTGTGTGTACAGATTACTGGAAAGAGAACACAGACAGGAAATACGATCAGTCACTATTGAGTTTGGCCAACCCCCTTTTATCTGTGACAGGCACTGTAAAGGTTTGGGACCCAAGGCAGAAAGAGGATCCTGTTGCGAACATGGAACCTGCACAAGGAGAAAACAAGAGAGACTGTTGGACTGTGGCATTTGGTAAGTTACTGACAAAATACCATGGTTCAAGTCCATCGCGGTTCCGGGAGTTACAGGTGTCCGGTAGCCTGTTCTGGAGGCTCTTCTGAGAATTGTCCAGACAGGCATTGTGGTCTTACTGTCAGTCGCAGGCCAAGGTTTGCGTCTTCACTGTGCTATTGCTTGTGTGGCTTGAGGAAGTACTGTATGTACAGTGTTGCTAATAGTGTTGAGGAGCCAATGAAGTAATGTCACTAAAGCTCTTAGAATGTACATAAGTTATTGAGTGTTGAAAATATTTACTATTGATATACTGGTTTTTTGTTTAATTGATAATATTGACCTAGTTTAGTACCAAATGCCATTAATAGGGCTTAGCAAAGCCTCAAATGCAAATGATAACCTATAAAACAAAATCTCACATCACATTTTACATAGTGCTTATTTTCTAGAAAGTAGTCGTGCCGTTCTATGATTGTATCTTGTAAGTCTGATAACTGTGGCCCTGTATTAATATACTTACAGTGCATACTGATCTTGTCATGTTTCTGCTTGTCTTTGACTGTAAAAGATGCGGGCCAGAGCCCAGGCTAGCCACACCTTCCCAAGTAGCGACAGGTACAGGCATGTACTGCTTTGTGCAGCTCCATATTAAGTTTAAAACCTGTGTTTTCTTTTTGATAAGTCTGGCCTCAAACTGGCAGAGATCTTCCTGCATCTACTTTTCAAGTTCTGGGATTAGGGCATGTGCCACCACAACCTAGCTTTTGTGATGTTTGTTTTGCTGTTTTGAGATCTCACGGTGTTGCTCAGGCTAGCCTCAAACTTCTAGGTTCAAGTAATACTCCTGCTTCAGCCTTCTGGGGCACTGGAACTGCAGGCGCACCTCCATGCCCAGCTTTAGGTTTTCTGTCATTTGTTGTTTAATTACTACACTGTGAATGTGCAGCAGTGAGACCTGAAGCCCATGGTTTAATGAAGAAGGGCTGACATCTGCTTTACTTCGAGTGTAAAACATAAGCAATAAAGAATGGTAAGAGGCATCTGTCTGTGCAGAGACAGAGGGGAGGAGATCGTTTTGATCTCAGAACAAGGATCCAGAGGATTTTCATCTCTGAAATTGGGAAAGCTTTGTAACATAGAGAACTACTTCAGGGTGCCCCAGAAGGAGATGGTGGAGCAGCTGGCTACAGAGAGAGACGGCTCTAGCCACAGTTGTTTGTGGGGCCTGGAGGTAGTGTTGTGCCTAGGATGGTCTGTGCTCTCAGGATGTCACTGCTGCTGAGTAGAGGCAGTGGGGAAAGCCTAATGGTGATGAGTTGAGAAGTTTCAGGTGGAATTCCCAGTAAAGAAGGCAATGAAGATGGTCCACAAGACAGATACAGAATAAATAGTATTTACAATTTTGTGTACGTCAAATGGAAAACAACAGAAATGATTCTGTCCAAGATGATCGTGAGACTGATCATGGAGGGAAAGATGTTCACTGAAAAGTTGTACAGTGGGGCAGTGATAAGCTGAGGTCAGCTTGGGACCTAGAAGGGCAAGATACTGGGACCATGGAGAGCCCACCATAGGAATGCAAGGCTGGTGTTTATGAGGAGGAAGCTGGAGGCAGTTGAGAGTGAGGACACTGGAGTCAGATATCCCAGGTAGCATCAACACTGAGAGGACCTTCCTCTTCCCGCACATTTCCTCATTCAGTGAGAGCTGTGCAGGAAAACCATCCTGGAGCTAAGCATGCTGAATTGAATGCCACATTCTAAACTTCAGGCATGGTCATCTGCACCACTTAAAATGCATTCCAACTGATTGCAGAGGTGGAATAACCAGAAAAAATATTTTGTAAAATAATTTAAAACATTTGCATTCACAATTGTCAGCACTCCGGAATGAACATATTTATCTTCCCAGGCCCTGCTGAATGTGAACTGTAGGTGGTCTGTCTTTGCAGATTTATGATGGATTATAGAGCCAAAGAACATGCCAAAGAAGCCCTAAGGTATATCTGAGCCTGAGAGAACATTCCCTTTCTGTTTAGAATCCAGTAAACACTTTCAAGTAGACTTTGTCATAGAGTTTCTAGTAAGCATTTAACAAAAAAAAAAAAAAAAAAAAAAAAAATAGTACTCCTCATCTCCTGTTAGGACTGACGGCTGGGGTTATCCCAGTGTAATTTTTTTTAATTAGATTATTTTTCTTAGTGTCCTTTACCTTGCATTATGTATCTTGATTTTCAGGCAATGCTTATAATCAAGAAGAGCGTGTTGTTTGTGCTGGCTATGACAATGGGGACATCAAGCTGTTTGATCTCAGAAACATGTCACTGCGGTGGGAGACGAACATTAAAAATGGGGTAATGTGCATTTCTGTCCTTTCCAACTTCACTGAGCATGCTTGTACCTGCTCCCTACCTCCAAGCACAGCAAAGGTCTCAGATCCCCTCTCTTAACCCATGTTTTTCAGTCTTGTACCAAAAGTTAGCTCTTAGGGCAAAGCCATCTTGAATCTAATGGCAGGCATACATCCTTTCTTCTTAAAAGTGGCTGAAGGGATGGTTCAACCATTAAAGCTAAGCTTACAGCCAAAGTACAAGAAAGTGAACACGTATCCAGATGTGGTTTTTACAGAGTCCATGAAGCCTCCAGCCCATCTGAGGACCACACAGATGATATCAAATTGAGTAAATAAGAGTCTTTCTTCTTGCTGGGGTAGGAAAAGCTTCACCAAATACCTTTGGACTTTTGGTTCTTGAGTTGTTAGACCTTTATTAAAGTATATTTGGTTCCTTTCTGATTTCTGAAGGCACTGCTAAATGATGAAAACATTGGTTTGTGACCTTCTGTTGAGCATGGGGACCCAAGATGGTTTTGTTGATCAAATTAACTCAAATGTTTAATAATTATTCAAGCACCTCCCCATGGTCTTCTCATTTTTAAGCCATTCAGATAATTGAAAAGGGCCAACAAGGACTGGAGAGACAGCTCAGTGGTTAAGAGCATTGACTGCTCTTTCAGAGGACCAGGGTTTGATTCCTAGCGTACACATGGTGGCTCAGAACTGTCTGTAATTCCAGTTCCAGGGAATATGACCTCCTTGTCTGGCCTCCTGGGTATCAAGTGCACACCTGGTGGGCATATGTGAAAGCAGGCAAAGCCTGTGAACCCATACACATCATTTAAAAATAAAGAGATTAAGATCCTGTCAGTAACAGATACCTTCTACTTTCAGGTGTGCAGCTTGGAGTTTGACAGAAAGGACATAAGTATGAATAAGTTGGTAGCTACATCTCTGGAAGGGAAGTTCCACGTCTTCGACATGAGGACACAGCATCCTACCAAAGGCTTTGCCTCTGTTACCGAGAAGGTAGACATGAGGGACTCTTCCCGTGGAGGGGGTGCTGTTTGTTTTGGGTAGTATATAGAATGAGTCTCCAGGCTTCCTCTGACTGCCACGTGCTGTGGGATCTTAAGTGATTTTGTGTAGATTACTTTTCCAAAAGTTGCCAGCTTTATAATTTCTTATTATTATAACTATCTTGGTTAGCCTGGAATCTTGTTTTATTGTTTAAAAACAAAAAAACTTTGCTGATGCCAAGATTTTGATGAGGAAATCCTAGCCTAGTATTTTCTCGTAAATACATATTATTTCTATTAATAACTAGCGATGTACTTTTCAGAAATAACATTTGTACTCTGTCATTTTATCCTAATTTGTATTTTAAAACACTGGATTAGAAAGTGATAGATATTTAAGAATGTTCTGTTTGCTTATACATTGGCTTCTACTTGAGATAGCTTAGTGGGGAAGATGTTTTGAAAAATAGGTAAGGAAAGCAAAACAAAGGAAAAATAACTCACAACAAAGAGAAGATGTCTGGAATAAAGTAGCTATAAAACATTCATCTTACAAGAGACAGGCAGGGAATGTGACCCTCTTTGCTAAGCATAAGAACTAAAACAGCTTATTTCCTTAAGATTCAAATATACAACTTGCTCAGGAGATAAGAAGTTACATCCCATCCCTCCCCTACTGTGGGATTTCATTCATTTCTTGCCACCCCTCATTGTGTGATTCTGGAGGATTTAAACTAGAAAAGGCCTTAAACTCAGAGATCAACCTGTCTCTAACTCCTGGGTGCTGGGATTAAGGGCATGCTCCTCCACCACTCAGTGGGGTGGTTTTTTTTTTTTTTTTTTTTTTTTTTAGCAAAACTGGTATTAGAAATGAAAAGAACGCTGAATTTAGTGTGTTAATTTTATATTCTGTTACTTTGCTGGAACTATTTATTAAGTTTAGTAATTTTCTGATAAAGTCTGTAGGGTCTTGAGTCTAGGGTTCTCCTTTATAACATGAGGGAGCTCTGGGCACCATGAAAAAACCCAGTCACGGGATTAAGGGAGGATAAGAAATAATACCATAGCAAACACACATTGTCACTAAATCATAGGCAGTTCCCTGAGTCTAGAAAAGCAATGCCCAGGCATGTCTAAGGTGCCTGAAGAACAGCAAACAGGGAGAGAAGAGAAGCTCTCATGATGTATTGTAGTTAAAACACTGAAAGCACGTGAGGAAAGGGTGTTGGACACTGAAAAGGGAAGATTCAGGTCGCTTACAGAGGCAGCCATAGTACCTACTAATTCCATAGAGATGCTTCAGGAAGGCTCCCGTAGGCCTCACTGTGTTCCTCAGTGCTAGCTAAAATCCAAGCAACAAAGTGTTCTTTAGTAACAGCTGGACTTCCATTTCCTCTTTAATCATTATGTGTGTGTTGCCTGACTAGGCCCATAAATCCACTGTATGGCAAGTCCGGCACCTGCCTCAAAACAGGGAGCTCTTTCTGACCACAGGAGGCGCTGGGAGTCTTCACCTCTGGAAGTAGTAAGTCTTTTAAGTTTGTTGTGGGTGTGAAGTAGGAGTTAATGATTTTTTCTTTTCTTCCTTTAATATTTGATTTAATTCATTTTGCTAAGATGTTTACTTTCTGGGTGTTATGTAACTAGTTTTCAAACTATTTTCTTTTATTGATGTATTTATTTATTTATTTATTTGAGAGAGAGGAAGGAAGACAGAAAGACAGACTAAACAAGCTTTTTTTAAAATAAAGATTTATTTATTAATTATATATAGGTACACCATAGATATCTTCAGACACATCATAAGAGGGCATCAGATCTCATTACAGATGGTTGTGAGCCACCATGTGGTTGCTGGGAATTGAACTCGGGACCTGTGGAAGAACAGTCAGTGCTCTTAACCTCAGAGCCTTCTCTCCAGCCCTGATGTATTTATTTTACATTTAATAGAAATTTGCCCTTTTCTGGCACAGTAAATGTATTTGTCACAGTTATGTCTCTCTATATGAGAACTACATAGAAACATTTGGGATTTTCGACTCCACGCCCAGCCCCCATAAATTTGAAATTGTAGATGGGCATGTTCACACAGTTAATCACAGCACAGAGAAGACGGGGCAAGAGGGTCTCATGAGCTTGAAGCTCGCATGAACTGCATAATGAGTTCCAGGATAACCCTGTCTCAAAGAATAAATAGTAAATAAAAAGGGAGGGCTCAAGGGATAGATGGGACGTGGTGGGGGGAATAGCTTCTCCAACTTTTGTATTTGATTTGATCCAAGACTTTAGTTAAATACTATGCTCTAATCATCAGAACATTGCCTCTGGCATTGGGAAGAGGGCAGAATGCTTAGGTCTGGGTAATGAGTTTGCTAAGTTGATTGTGGTAGAACTGAGGCAGCCTGAGGCCCCTGGTTGGTGTCCAGATGAAGCCTCAGCACCCGTGTCTCCTTCCTGCACACCTAGGCAGGGTGAGTTACCGTGGAAGCTGTAACCATGTGCTGCAGCCCGTGCCCGTGCTTCCCGAAGACACTGAAGCGCCTCTAGGTCAGCTGTCGGTTCAGCAGGTCTTAAACAAACTGAATGTTTGAAAACCTTATAAGCAAAAACAAACAAACAAACAAAAAACCTATAAGCATTATTCAGAAAATGACAAGCTTATGCTTGAAGAATATTTCAAAATCAACATTTGGTTACTAGTATTAAAAAAAACAGCATTTACAGTATAGCTTGGGCTTCAAGTTTACAAATTCTTCTCTAAGCTCCTTTTAAAAGCTGAAAAACAGGCTGCAGTCAGATAGTACTTGTTAGGGAATTGTAGCTATTAACTGACACACTTGTGATTGCTTTTGATTGAAACATTTTAATACACTCCATCCAGCCTAGTCTCATAAATTGTGCTTTCTGACAGTAGGAAGTAGTAAAAATATTTTAGGTGTTCTGCAATGCAGTTGGGTAGATAGATCATCTGATCCTGGACCTTTGCCCTGTATTCTTTCATGGTTCTAATCCAGTCTCGACACAGTTCAGGCTTTGCCAGACTCGCCAGCTAAGCTGTGCCTGTTCCTTGATTCGGCAGTTCTTGAAACTGCTAACGGAGGCAAGTACAAATTGTCCACATGTGGCCAGAGTGACAGCTAGATTTTTTTTTCTTTATGTTACTAAGGCTGTATCTATATGCACGTGTATGCCCATGTGGAGACCTAAAGCCGATATTCAGTGTCTTTCTTGATCACCGTCCCCTTTCTTTGTTGAATTGGGAGCTCCCTGGTTATGACGAGGCGATCTGAGTGGGGATGGCAGGGATGAATGTCCTGCTCTCATGGGCAGCACCAAGGTAGCCTGGTTTGTACGTGGTTCTGGAACTCCCAGTGAGTTCTTGTAGGGGAGGCACTTTATCCAGGAGGATCAGCCTCACTCCTGAGGCTGACTTAGGTGAACATCAGTCATTCCCACAGCAGGTGACTTGTGTACTTTGTAAAAGCTTTGGGGCTTTGCTGTGAGGCTTCTGTGCCAGCAAAGAGTGGCTGAAATAAAATGCACCCGAGCTTGGATTGTGCCTACCTGCCTGGGAGTGCAGTCAAGTTGTCAGCGTTCCCGGGGCACCTCCGGGACATTGCGAGAGAGGGTGCAGGGGAGTTTTCAGACTGTACAAACAGTAGATAGTGTGGGGAGAGTAGAAGTTTCTGATGTCATTGTTCTGGTTTGCTGAGATGGGTCTCACTGTGTACCCCGGCCGGCCTCAAGGTAATGGAGCCTCTGCCTCCTGAGTGCTGGGGTTAAAGGTGTGCACAACCGTGCAGGGCCTTTATGTTTTAATACTAATTACTGCAAACTTTGCTAAGAGATGTGAAAAAGTGTCAGAAATGTGCCAGTGCACTAAAGAGGGAGGGAGGGAGGGAAGGAGAGAGAGAGAGAATGTGTGTGTGAACATTTTATTCCTTTTAAGTAAAACAATGTTGGTTGTAAAAAGGAGAGAACATGGTTTCACCTCCAGTTCTACTGTGATTTCTTTGTGCCTCTTAGTCTCTGGGTCTGGATTGTGTTTTGTTCTTGGTTGGCTGCAGGGGTTTTGCATTCATAAAGTATCAGAATTGATAAGCAGTGGATTCTCAAAGGCTCTCTGAGGAGGTGTTCTTTAAAGCCTTAAAGCATGTCTGGGAGAAGGTTGTTTCTCTTTTCCCACCTTTCAGATCTGTGTCAGTCATTATTTAGATGCTGACCCTTCTTCTTGGCTTAAAATTTTGTAATTTTAGCTGAAAAAAGATCAGATGTTTTTAGCATTGCTTTCTGTACTGTGGAAAGCACTGGTTTTTAAAATGTCTCCCCAGTGACACTCCCACACCGATAGTACAGAGAAGGACCTCAGGCGAGGTGTGAATGTTGACTCTGGAGTGGGGTATGGACGCCTTAAGTGAGCTTTTGTAAATGTTACTTCCGGCCTTTTCTGTTGCACACACATTGCAAATGGTGTCTAGCCATCCACATTAGGAGAGAACTACAACAAAAGATTATGGAGAGCTCCAAATCAGACCAGCCTAGAGCGTGGGCAGATGCTGCACAGAGGTGCTGTGTAGTTTGCAGGAGGAGCCTCCATTGCCTGAGGTGTGTTGGACTAGGGCTGAGCGTGAAATCCCGTCTTTCCTCATGTGAGGTCAATACCGGAAAGTCCTATGTGCTGCAGAGAGTCCCTGGAGCTCCATATGAAAGGACAGCAGTGAGTGCCAAGCTTCCGCTCTTACCGCTCTGCTTGTTTTTCAGTGAATACCCTACTCAGCGGTCAAAGAAGGATTCGGAGGGCCTAGAGATGGGAGTCGCAGGCTCCGTCAGCCTTCTGCAGAACGTGACCGTGTCCACTCAGCCCATCTCCAGTTTGGACTGGAGTCCTGACAAAAGGGGGCTCTGCGTCTGTAGTGCCTTTGACCAGATGGTGCGCGTGCTGATAGTTACAAAGCTCCAGACCATTTGATCCGAGGCTTTGGAACTGAACTCGTCCAGAGGGTCACTCACAGAACTTGAGCTGTTGCTCAGCTTCCTCTGGCCTTATTGAAGACGGTTGGATTTGAGTAATGAACGACAGCCACAGGCACAAGACCAGGAGCCTGCAGCGTCCTTGCGTGCTTGGTGGCCTGGCCAGCATGCTGCTGCACGTGAAGGTGCCGCACACCAGGACCAGCTTGTTCCTTTTCCCCATGTTTCTACTCTAAAAAATTAGAACAGGAGCTATTTGCTTGTGGTGGCAGCTACTTAACACGCTGGGGCAGAAGGATTATCATAGCCCATGAGATTAAGACTAACTGGGCAGCATAGTAAGACCCTGCCTTTAAATCCTGCCTTTAAAAACAGTTGGGGTCACAGGGGTTGTAAGTCACCTGGTGTGGATACCGGGAACCAAACTTGGGTCCTCAGCACGAACATCCGGCACTCTTCTCAGTGAACAAAGTGCCAGCATCCAACTTCCCACCCCATTTTCTGGCTGTCTTGGGCAGTAGTACTCACAGACACATGCACATCCTTAGAAATTAAAAAAAAAAGTATTTAAATTAAAAAATAATTTTTAAGAAGCCAAAGTCAGTAGTTGTTGGCTGTATCCTACGTTTGTTCTGTGTCTCCATAGCTCCAAGCTTTCTCTGCAGTTTGTGCTTCGTTTTAGTGTCTCCACTGGGACTCTCTTCACTCGGCGTGCACAGCACCAGAACACGGTTTGACTGGACAGCCTAGAGACCTGTGTCCAGCAGTGTGACTGGTAAACACTGTGACTTCCAGTCTCTTCTCAGATTCAGGCCGTGGTTGACTTTGACTGTGGTGAGCGATGATGAGCCGTTGAAGATTGGAGTAATTTTTTTTAAACCTTTTTGTGAAACCTTTAAAATATATTTTTTAAATAAACAGGTTTTTAAATATATGGAAGCTTTGATTCTTTTGCTTTGGTTTTCCCACTCTTCCTCTTGTTAGGGACACCTTAGTTCACTATTCTTGACTCTGGCCGAGCCTCCAAATGGACTGGGTCAATCTTGCATTAAACCTTGTGCTCCCCAGCTCAGTTCAGAAAGGCAGCGCACCTACAATATTCATGATTTACAAAATCAGTGAACTCTTTATTCCCAAAATGCTTTTGTGCACAACAGAGCTGTGGGGGGGTTAAGTGCTGCTCTGCAAGGACAAACAGCTGACTTCTAAGGACTCCCGCCTCTGTGTCTAAGGTGGAATGACACACTCAGCCCTGGCCACTGGCGCATGTGCACAGCATGAAGACATACAGACACAAAGCACACTGGGAAAGAAATGAGGTTGTGGGCATAATGTCACCGTGAAAATAAAATTGACCTTTAGGAGGGCAACTTGGATTTTTTCCCCTCCATTTAAAAAAAAGAAAAGAAAATATATGAAAATCTGGCTTAGAGTATTTGTTACTGATAAAGAAAGGTTTAAGTAGAACAATTAGTTTGTTTCATTAAGTGTAAGATGTCAGTTGTAGAATTATCTCGTACCACAGAGGGGGAAAAAAAAATGTGAGCCATGACATACCTGCCATGCTTTCTGATCGGTTGGTATTTGTGTTGTATTTTATTTCAGTACCAGGCCTTATTTCCAAGGCTTCACACATGCTCAGGATACACTACATATAATACTTAGATATTAACTTTATTATAATTTGTATATTTTATCTTTAGGCCATTTTAAGGAAATGCACAAAAACTACTTGGTATGGTTGTGATTTCCCTCATATTTTTTATTTTTTTGAAACCAGCCTGGCCTTGAACTCTGTCACCTCTCTCTTCCTCATTTGTATGCTGCTATGTTCCGCTTCCTCGAATTTCTCTTTTCTTTCTCTCTCCATAGACCCTGGCTGTTCTGGAACTTGCTGTGTACATCTGGCTGGCCTTAACTGGCAGAGGTCTGTGTCTCAAGAGCTAGGATTAAAGGTGTATGCCACCACACCTGGCTTTGGCTTCCTAGTGGAAGCTTCCCTAATTGGCTAAGTAAAGGCAGTAGAAGCCAATCACTGGGCGAAGATGTGGAGGTGGGTTTTCTGGGTCTTAGGAAGAGAGGGAGACAGGAGGATTAGAGTTGGAAAGAAGAGGAAGCTGCAGACATGTAGATTGTAGCCTCCAAAAGTGGCTTCAGAGGCCAAGGAGGGTGGGGCAGGATATTCAAAGGAGGTCCAGCCTTTGAGTTATCTGATCAGTTTCAAAATATAAAAGTATCTAGTGTTTTCCCTCCACGGAGCTAATGGGAGCTATGTGAGACAGCCAATGCCGCGTACTGCGAGGAGCAAACGGAAACCAGGAGAGGTAGCGTGGGCAGTGAGTGTGCCGGGGTGGTAGTTGGCAGCTTGGTGGAACTAGCCTTGAGCAGTTGAAAGAGCTCAAAATTACACGCAACACTTACTGTCTGGAGTCTGACCCTTTAACTCACTTTAAAATTTTCGCTTATTTCTTTTAAAAATATTTCTCAGCGTTTTCTAAATGTCTTTTAAAGTCAGTCATTACTGTTCATGCTTACTGTCTTCTGTAAATGGCGTGTTGGTGATGGGGCTGGAGGACTCGTAACTAAGAGTCCATGTTGTTCCTCCAGAGGGCCAATTTGGATTCCCATCATGCACATCGGTCACAGCTCACAGCCTCCTGCACCTGTAGCTGCGGGGACTTCGACTCGTCTGGAATTCCCAGAGGAGTATCTCTCGGTTGATCCCATTTCCAATCAAGTTGATACCAAGCCCCACCGCCATAATCAAAACCAAACTATATATTGTCCTTAGCGTTGTCAGTGGCCTTGGCATGCAGTCTGGCTACCACAGCAGCTCCTCTCCCTCATTTCTTTTCCATTTTCATTACGTTTTTCACCTTGACTGCCCAACATGGCTGTGAGACTTCCCTCATCACACCCACATCCAGCCTCTCAACAATGTAGGAAAATAAGGAAAAGGATCCCTGGCTGTTTGAAGGAATATCCTGCCTTCACGTTGCTCACATTGCCACATAATACACTGTAGTGAGACTAAAACACTGATTTGCACAATGGCTGTACTTGTGATACCCGGTGGAAACATTTTAAGGGAGGAAGGATTTATGTTGGCTCGTGGTTTTAAAGTGTTTTAGACTCTCTTGCTGGAGGAAGGCAATGTCTGTGGCAGCAAGAACATGTAGGGAGAGGATATTCCCATAGAAGCAGTTCAGGAAATGGTGGGACTGGAACCACTGGCCAGGCATAATCTTCAAAGGCCCACTGCTCCTTCAAGCAGCTCAGACAGTGAGTACCGAAACAGTAGGCAGACCACTGGGAGTTCTGGTGCTGAGGAAGAAGGGATGGTGATAACGGGATGCAAACAGATCCTGCTGCAGTAAGCCAGACACTCACGCATGGTCTTCTGGCTGAGTTCACACAGGCGGCAAAACTTGGGATGTTATCAGCTCATTGTTCCTACACACTTTAGGCTTGGGACCCAGCGCTGTTACTTTGGGTTTCTCATTATCTACACTACTCCTTTGTGACCTTTCTGTCATCTGGTACAGACAAAACACAGATGTTTCAAATTTTTATTTCTTCCCTTTTGATGTGCAAGATATTATATGCACAACCAATAAAAGCCCAATGCAGTAGAGAACATGACAGGAAACTAGACCTTTTCGCCTAAACATTTCTTCTTGAAATCTCACATTTCCTTTGTATTTTCTCTCAACCCCCAAATACCTGTCGGAACTAGGGCAGTCTGTCCCAAGGCAGGTGCAGGCCCCGGGAGGAACACTTCTGGTGTCTGCATAAACCCACTAAAGAATCTTAAGGCAACTGTAGATTATTCCTGACTCAGTATACGCTGGCATCTGCTTGAACTCCCTTCTCTTGGTGACTTAAGTGGGTGCGTTTTGCATTTCTACAGAATGTTTTTGGCTTTTTTGCTCATGGATATCTAAGGGATTTGCAACATAAGAGTTTTTACTCCCCACCTCAACCTAGCAACAGCCTGAAAGTTTCTGATAACCATTGAGTCTTTGGGGGCCACAATATTCAGTCATGTTTGTGGACTGCAATCTGCCTTTCACCACTTGTGTCCTGGTGACACTCTGTCCTAGAGGTGACAGTGTAAACCCCAAGCTTTGGTTTAACTGAATACCCATGGTGTTTCCATTGCAGATCTTTGATTACAAAAGGAACATGATTTTTAACCTTTAAAATCTTCACTAATTACCAGAAAGCACACAAAACAAACTGAACCCCAAGAAACACACTATCTTAAGGTTCTCTCCCCAAAGTACAAATTCATGAAAAAGCCCACATAACATCTGTGCTTGCTCTGATGCAATGAGATCAGCAGACAAAAGTTGTTTCTTTGCCAATCTGGTGTCTAGCACCAGGAACGGGTTCTTCCTAGGGAAAGACTTGCCTTTGTCTTTAGAGCAAGTAATTATGGTTTGCAAAATAAATATCATATCCCTTTGTGAAGTTCTGATTTTAGTGAAAGGTCTTCAATTGAGGATTTCTTCACACCATCAGTTGCCTTCCTGAAGGATACTGGGGTTTCTCTCCATCTTCCTTGCTCCACATTGACCTGGGAAAGAGCCGTATTCTTTACGTCCACTCTTACACTAGCAAACCCGATTGACCCAGCCCCCCCCCCCCCATTTGCCGTGTGGTGCTATGGACCATCCAGTTTATGGACCATTAAACAACTGTGTAGTCCAGACAGTTCTCCCTCTCACAGGAAGCTGAAGACGCATTTTGGTACTACAACTTCTTCGTTGTCCCATTATCTTGCCTCTGCTTCCCATTGTCATCAGATGTCAGCTCTAGAAGATGCCTCAGAGATACTCCCTCCAATTCATTTGTCTGGAGATAGACTGGACCCTATTCTAAATCTCATGGTCTCCCTGAAAGCATACATTATTCTGAGGTGTCCTTCAGCCCTGAGAATCCAGGAACCTCTTGGTTTAAGTAGGTAGAATCTGAGAGCAGCCACACAAGCAAGACCAGCCCACTGGCAATGAGGGGAAGTGAGCGAGCCAGGTAGCAACAGGAGCACAACTCTGGCTCTCTCTGCCTGCAGATAAGAAGGTGTCTGATCTGCCGATTCCTTATCTGGTAAGAGATATTCACACTTAGGGGTGTCTGTTCTTGTAATAAGGAGGTTTGGATCCTGTTAACTCCTGATTCGACACACACCTCACTGAAGCAAGGCTCTGGAACAATGCTCCAACATAATGCAGTGACTCCCCAGGGAAGGGGACTTTGGATTCCCAAGCTATCATAATGCAGAGCCCCGAGAAGACAGACCAAGGAGAGCCCCGGGAGTCACAGTCTTTCGAAGCACCAGGGCCTGAATGAAACTTCCAGGTCTGCTAAGTGACATATCTTAGACTCTCTCTCTCTCTCTCTCTCTCTCTCTCTCTGTCTCTCTCTCTCTCTCTCTCTCTCTGTCTCTGTCTGTCTCTGTCTCTGTCTCTCTCTCTCTCTCTGTGTGTGTGTGTGTGTGTGTGTGTGTGTGTGTCTGTGTGGTTACTGAAACTGAGGATGCCACAGAGGAGTCAAGTCAGAGAGAAACTGCTAGCCTGTCTCTAGAGAGACTAAGATTATTCATGGTTTAGACAAGTGTTTCCAAAGGTTTATGGGCTAAAGACTTGGTCGCATGTCGGGGAGATGCTATGGCATTTTGAGACAGTGTAACAGTTCCCAAGAGAGTAAACAGCCCAGAGTGTGAATGTGTCCAGGAAGCCGAGTGATCATAGCAGGAGTAGCCTGAAGTTTTGGCACCAGCAAAGACAAGAGCCTCCCAGCCCTGATAACTTAGCTCACACATAATTTATACTTTTAGTTTAATTTTTCTGCTTTTGTTTCATCTTTTCTATAAGTAAAAACAATCCTACTGGAAAGGTTGGGCCAAACTAAGATTTTGCATTGCCTTAGTTCTGACTAAAGCTATACTAGCCCATGTGTTTAATTAATCAATATTTATGAAGGGTTCGTGCAATGTGGGCTCTGGAGCCCAAAGGGTATAGGTTAAAATCCTAATTCTGTTTCATAGCCGATAGTTTGTGAACCCATTCCTTTCTTTCCTGGACTTTCTTTCTTCATCTGTATGGAGTGTTCACAGGAAGTACAAGTTTGTGAGACTCAGCATCAATAGCTTCAGAAATGCTGCGGGCACACAATACAAGCTCAGTAGAATTCAGTTATCATTCTGCAGCAGGGCTTCAGAATTGGAGGATGTGTGAAACATTCTCACCTCATGCTGAATAATATAGTTGAAGGAGCGGAATCCATCAACATTTTATTAATTGTTAAGTGTGTGGTACTAAGCTATATGGGAGTCAAGAAGAATCAGGGCTGGGTTGTCACTCATCGTGTGGGGTGACTGCTTAGCCTGCAAAATACCTTAGTTTTAAACCCAGCACACATACATGACATACCCCTCTCTCTAACCCTAGAATTTAGGAAGTAGAGGGAGGAGGATCAGAAATTCAAAGTCATCCTTGACCTACATAGAAATAGCAAGTTTGAGGCTAGGCTGGGCTACATGAGAACCTGCCTCTAAAGAAGAAGTCACAAAACCAACAACACAATGGGGTGGTGCAAGGAGGGGTGCTGAAGACAAAAACAGCTCAACAAGAGGGAAGTAGCTTTGGTCTGAGCTTGAGGAGAGAGGACTGGCCAGAAGAGATGGCTTGAAGGAAAGGTATGCACATAGCATGCTGGAGAGAGAATGTGGGACGTCCAGGCACTGACCGCTCGGTGGAAGGCTGTAGTTTTATTAATGATGCCCTTCCTCCAGCACCAAAGCCCAACTCACACTTGGAGAAGGTGTCCAATTAAGATATGCAGGGATGAAATCTTTTTGGCATGGCTGGACCGAAAGATAAAGTTCAAACCACGTTCCCAGGACAATTTTTCTTGGATTCTTGTGCCCTTCCTTATTCTTCTGAGTTGACTTTATATAGCTGCAAAAGCAAATGGCAAGATTCTACCAAAGGGCCAGAGAGTGTTTTCTTCTGATGGGTGCATCAAAGGCTTCGGATGGAGATTCTCTGTCTTGGAGGGGAGAGTCACACAGCCATTGCTGATAATGTTTGTTTGTCAGACATACCTGTGTTTAAAATGTCTAAACAGCGTGGGTTGCACCACAGCATCAGCCTGAAGAAAGAGAGACTCCGAGCAAGCCAATGACATTAGAAGACCCAGCTACAGGCCTGCCCTTTCCTGGGCCAGGTCCTGGGTAAGTTGTTCAACATTTGCAATCTTTTACCTTCTGTCAGCAAATAGATAAAGTATGTGTGAGCCCTCTAAAGAGAGACGGAGCCCCTCTCAAATCCAGAGGGAGGCATTGCGAGGAGAGATACAACAAATCAGGTGAGAGAAGAGTGTTAAAGAAAGGGTATGGGAAAGAAGGTCACCTGAGTGGGCGAGCACAGAACTATGAATGTTCCGGACAGATTGCAGACTCCTCAAGGGCCAGGAAGTATGATCCCAGGTGCTACGCTAATGCCAAATGATGGTTTGATGTTGGACACTAGGCCATTCATTACCAAATACTAAACAGTTTACTAGAGTCAGCAAGGTGGTGTATATAAGCTTGTCACAACTTAATTGAAGTTTTTGAATCTCAGTGGCCACAAGTAGATGAAATACCAAAGAACAAGTAACATTAAAATACTGGGGTTTCTCATTAGCTGTCACTAAGACAGACTTAAAATTAATATTTTAATTCCAGGATAGTAGTAGAAAGGGCAGTGGGTCAATGGGCCCTTGTTGGCAACTAGATTGTATCCATAATACATGAGTACACAGGAGCCTAAACCCCAATTTTATAAAGTCTCAGTCATGACATCATGTAAAATCAAATAACTCAAAATGGAAGCAGGAAAAAAAAAAAAAAAAAAAAAAAAAAAAAAAAAAAACCACTGGCAAGAGCGAAAGCCAAAAATTAATATAAAATGGAAGGAGTAGTAAGTGTGAGGTGTTTTCAACAGTGCTCCCTGTTCGTGTCCCCCAGCCTCACTGCTGCTTTGGTGCTGAGCACCCAGCAAGTACCCTGTGCGCTGCTTGCGACCATGCACCCAACACTCTAATTCTTAACTGTACGCACAAACTTTTCTGCTTCTGTAGGAAGGAACGCAGGGCACCAGGGAGTTAGTTCGGTCAGCAAAGGGCTTGCTTTGCCAGCATGGAGAACTTGTTTTTATCTCTAAGACTTAAATTAAAAGAAAAAAAAAAGCAAATCTTTGAGGCCTGCAGCTATCAGGGACCACCAGGTGAGACTTCCACCCCAACTTTTTGCCTGTGTATGGCCCCTCTGGGTAAATCCAGCAGCAGCAAGTTTAGTGTCTTGTCCCCTATGCACTCCATTTCCAGGGTCAGGCTCTGCCTGCATCCTGGAAACCTGCTGTCACCAAGGATAATTCCAGGCAAGCCTAGCAGCTGTGAGGTCTGCCCAGCCCCCTCTGCCTTCCCTCTTCCAGTCCACAGGTCTACATGCAATCCTGGAGGCCAGTAGCCATCAGAGACCACCAGCTATGCCTGCATCCCTGGAAGCCTGCTGCCATCCAGGACAGCCAGCTCTACCTGCAATCTCAGAGGCCTGCTGCCATCGGGGTCTACCAGCTCTGCCTGCACCCCTGCTGCCATTAGGGATTACAGACCTGTAAACACCCAGAACAGATAAGAACATAGTTAGCCAAAGACCTGGGCAATATGTCACCACCAACCAGCTAGCCTACTTCAGCAAGCCCAGGATATCTTAACACACCTGAAGTGCAAGAAAATGGCCTAAAATATAATCTTATGAAGTCTATAGAAGCATTTAAAGAGGAAATAAATAAACTCCTTAAAGAAACACAGGAAAATACAATTAAACAAGTAGAGGCCTGCAAAGAGGAAATGAATAAATATAAAGAAATATTGGAAAATGCAATCAAACAGGTAAAGGAAAGGAATAAAACTGTTTAAGAACTGAAATGGAAATAGAAGCAATAATGGAAACATAAACTGAAGCAGTGGTGGAGATGGAAAACTTAGAGAAGAGAACAAAAACTATAGACACAAGTATCACCAGCAGAATACAAGAGATGGAAGAAAGAATCTACACTGAAAAAGATACAAGAGAAGAAATTGATACATTGGTTAAAGAAAATGCTAAATCTAAAAAAGTTTCTAACACAGAACATCTATGAAATTTGGGACACTATGAAAAGACCAAACCTAAGAACAATAAAAATAGAACAAGAAGATTCCCAGCTAAAAGGACCAGAAAAACATCTTCAACAAAATCATAGAAGAAAATTTCCCTAACCCAAAGAAAGAGATACAAGACTCTACTGGCTGGTTTTGTGTCATGGTTTCATCTATTGTGATCGTGACAGGAAGCATGGCAGTGTCCAGGCAGACATGGTACTAGAGGAGCTGAGAGTTCTGCATCTTGATCTGACTGCAGTCAGGAGAGACTGTCTTCTAGGCAGCTAGGATGAGGGTCTCAAAGTCCACCCCTACAGTAGCACACTCCCTCCAACAAGGCTACACCTCCTGATAGTACCACTCCCTGGGTCAAGCATATTCAAACCACCACATCATTAAACAGAAATCAGGGTTGATGGATGAGTTGGAGAAAGAAGAGTGTCAGGGCCTGTGGCCTTAATGTACTACCCACTTCCTTCTGGACAGTGGTAGGAATTCAAGTGGCAGTGGGGCTGTATGGTACTGAGTAGTTTGCAAAAGGAAGGACTCAAAAAGCTTTGTCCACTCTGGTGTTTGTTTAGTGAGGAATTTAACTTCTGAATACTGAATTTAAAATCTGGCTGGGGAAAGACAGCAGACTAAGATGCTGACACCTGGGATCACTTCCTAGCAATCCACTCACCTTTGTCAAGCAGGTGAAAAGACACTCATTTTGTTGTGACCCCAGAGTTTTGACTATCAGGCCTGTCTGTCCCTGTTTGTCTTCAGTTCTCACCAGTCCCATGCTCATGTCCTTCTAAGCTGTCCCCAATGCACTCTGTGTTTGTGCTCTGCCAGGGGTTCTACCACTGATGAGAAGTCTTTCTGTACTGTCCAGAAAATTCTTACTTGCTTTCTAATTCCTTGCCATGTTTCTTTATAATCGCATTTCTAGTTTTCTAGGCAAAATTGGTTTAAATCATCTCATAATTTCTATATTTAGGCAACTATAGCACAAGGATAATTTGTATCTTTTCCTGGGGAGATGTCAACAAGTGTTTTCTCATCTCAGATGGAACATCATCAGCAAAGAGCCAATATTAGCATTGAAGAGAACATATAAAGGCTATACTGAAACTTTCTGTACAATGCATAGGCACCTGGTTAGAAAATCTGTACCAGGAAGGTTGGCTGGCAAGAGGCCTGGATCCCAGCAGTTGTGTGCTATTTTCATGACCTTGAGGAAGAGCCTTACGAATCTTGATAGTTTAAAAAAATGTCCTGAGTCTTCTGTGTTGTTTCCTGTATGATTTTCCTGAACCTCTTGCCTCTGTTTGAAGAGACTGTTTCAACTGCATTTCCATAGGCCTTTAGTTTTTCATGGTTTCCTTCACTGCTCAGGATTTCCTTTAATTCCTTTTGGCAAGTTGAAAGCTTTGTTGTGTTGGGTCTTGCCCTGAGTTCACCACTCCCTTTATTCCATTTAGCATCAAATTTTAAAACCTTTTATTTCCTTGAATACACTAGACTTAGCTCCATTACACTTCCTGGCTGTGCCCTTACTCCTCAAACTGTACATTTTTCATTTTTTCCATGTTCATCTTGCTCCTTTTCATTATAGATTGGCATGAGTGATTACTAACAACCACAGGACTAAATACTAGGCTGTCTTGAAATCTCCTCTGCCAATGCCATTAATTCAAAGTATTTACTTTATCCTTAGGCATATTTTTTTTTTTTTGGACAAATGGTAGAAAGCAGTCACATTTGTTGCCAAGATATCACAAGAATGGTTTTGAGGCCAAACATATTTTTTTGTCTGAAGTTTCTTGAGCCAGGCCAACATAACTACATTTCTCTCAGCATCACTGTCTTCCATGTTTCTACTAAGATGGCCCATTAAGCTCCACTTAAAAGAGTTCAACTTCTTTCCTAATTCAAAGTCTCAAGGTCCACATTCCATTAAGAAACATGGTCAAGCCTGTCACAGCAATACCCCAGTCCCAGGCACCAAATTCTGTCTTGGTGAATGTTTCTTTCTGTGAAGAGACACCATGACCATAGCAACTCATATAAAAGAAAACATTCAACTGGGGCTGGCTTACAGTTTCAGAAGTTCAGTTCATTATCATCATGATAAGCAGCATGACAGCATGCAGGCAGACATGGTGCTGAAGAGGTAGCTGGGAGTTCTACATCTGGATTGGCAGGCAGCAGAGAGAGAGAGACGCTGAGATTGGCTTGCGTATTTATAGCCCCCAAACCTCCCCCAGTGTCATATTTCCTCCAACAAAGCTACACCTACTCCAGCAAAGCCATATTTTTTAATAGTGCTACTCCCTGGGGACAAATCTTCCAAATCTATAAGCCTATAAAGGAACATTCTTATTCAAACCACCACAGGAGGTATGGCTAGTTGGAGAAATTATGCCATTGAAGGTGGGATTTGAAGCTTTAGAAGCACAGGCCAGGCCCAGTATCCTCGCCGCCCCCTCCCCTCTCTTTTTTCCTGCTGCCTGCAGATCTCCAGCACCACACCATGTCTGCCTGCCTGTATGTCACCATGCTCCTGCCATGTTATAACAGACTAAACCTCTGGAACTATAAGAAACTCAAATTAAATGCTTTTTAAAATTAGAGTTGTTTTGGTCATGTGTCTCTTCACAGCAACGGAACACTAAGATAGGACTGAGGACATAGGAATGGAATAAGGCTACACATGTGTGTACTGATACTGATGTCTTGTTCTGGGAGGGCCTGTCTACAGGACTTTCAACACATGCTTCAGCAAACTTCCACTGATTTCTAATAGTGCCATCAGCTCAAACAGGCCTTTTGACTCATGAGCCTCAGTGAGACATTTAAGATCAAAATCATAAAAATCTGTCTATGTAGAATTACTGTTTCATAGTTATACATCTGCGTATATGAGCATGGTGGTGTATGCCTATAATTCTCAAACTTCGGGGGCCTAAACAAAAGGTCACAAGTTCCAGGCCAGTCTGATATGCATAGCAAGACCCTGTATTAAATTAATCAAAAGAATGTGATATGTGTGTGTGTGTGTGTGTGTGTGTGTGTGCTATACACTAAGAATTGTGCTAAGCAATTTTGCATAAATGCTTAATCCCAATCCTTAGAAAAAACCCCAAAGGCAGTGAATAATATTGTCTATATTTTAGAAGCAAGGGAATAGAAATGATTTTGTGTTTGTATTGTGGAATATTTGGTCCCACTGTGAACACTGAGATTGAATTGTTTAACGGAAAAAAAAACCTGTTTCTAGTTATGGTGTGGCTCAGCCTTAGAATACACCTTTAATCCCCTGACTGGAACAGAAATGCCCTTAGTACACCTTTAACCCAAAACAATGAACGTAAAGTTAGTATGTAGAAGGAATCATCAATGTTTGAAAGTTATGTCTAATTGAGTAGCAAAGTGCCAAATCAGAAAAAGATTTGATGGAGTAGGATAACCCCAACTCTCAGTAGAATTGAACTAGCCAGCCAGGTATCAAAAAGAGCTAGAAAGGGTAAGCTTATTCAGCAACAAGTCTCAGTGGCTGAAAGCATTCTATGTCTAGATAACATTGTACAGAGGCTAGAAGGTTCAGGGACTAGGCATAGATTACCAGACAGAGGCAGCAAGCCTACAAGATGATCACACCAGATGAATAAAGAATATTTGTACAGATTTAAATAATTCAACCAACACTGTGAAGCTGACAATAGAACATAGATTGAAAAGCATGGAGTCTGACTCCAGAGTTGAAGACTCCCTCTTTTGTTGTTAATTATTATTATCATTTTTTTTATCAAACTGAACTTGGAAATTGTCTTAGTTAGGGTTTTATTACTATGAACAGACACCATGACCAAGGCAAGTCTTAGAAATGACAACATTTAATTGAGGCTGGCTTACAGGTTCAGAGGTTCAGTCCATTACCATCAAGCTGAGTGTAGAACTCTCAGCTCCTCCTGCATGGCTGAATCCAGGCAGGCATGGTGCAGGAGGAGATGAGAGTTCTACACTTTCATCCAAAGGAAACCAGGAACAGACTAAGCATCTTCCAGCAGCTAGGAGGAATGTCTCCAAGCCCACCCCCAGAGTGACACACTTTCTCCAATAAGGCCACACCTTCTAACAGTGCCACTCCCTGGGGCAAGCAAATGCAAACCATCACAGAAACATTTGAGGATTTTTTTTCCTGGGCATCTAGCTCTCATTTTAGAAAAGATACTTAGGACTTGTGTAAATGGTTCAGTGGGTAAAACTAGATAACTTGAGGTTCATCTTTGAAACCCTTATTGTAGGAGAGAACCAACTCACACAAGTTGTCTTCTGATCCCTACAGGAACATTTTGATACATATTAGACAAACACAATACAGAATAAACACAGAAACAAATAAACAAACAAACACATGGATATTAAACATTTCAGAGCTAGAGAGATAGTTCAGCAGTTAAGAACAGGTTCATTGTTGCAGGTAATCTGAGTTCATATTGGACTACTCACAACCACCTGTAATAGGCATACATGCATACACATAATTATAAAGCTTACTTTGTGTTCCAGAGTTTTTTGAAAGACCAAAGATTTGGGGTTAGACTGCATCTTAGAGAACCCAACCTAAATTTAAACCCAAGTAAACTAACAGGCCAATACCTAGCTCCAAGTTCCAGGCTACTCTCCAACAAGACCTGAGTCTCCAAGTTATTACCCTCCCGAACAAATCCAGAATTTAGCACCAGTCTCTAGGTTATTCCCCCAACAAATCTGCTTCTCCAGGTTACAAGCTCACCCCTGCCTAACAACCAACAATCAGGTAAAAAGCAGAAGTTTAGGGTTCCCTGCACCAACCAATTACACAAAAGACCACGGTAGCACCCCAATTATATGCTTACCAGGCTAGAAACACTCACCCCTTGCTTGCCATTTTCAATAAAACTTGTCCTAATGAGTGTTCAGGGCTTTTACTCCACCAAAACTATCCTGTGGGTTGGCAGTGGGTTGAGCCTAAGCTGGAGCTTGTATAAAGAGACCCTAATTCGATTGCATTAGATTTATCTGCTTCATGGTCATTTGGGGTTCATGAACATTTCGGCACAACACTTGGTCATATTTGATTCCATTCTCTTATTCCATTGATGTGAGAACTGTGTTTCTGTGTTGAGATTATATATTCTCTTGACTGTTTTCTTTCACTGAATAACATGGGGCAGGTTGCTAAACTGCTTTCTTGCTCAGAAAGTTTATTTTTTATTTACATTTCATGCTTAATATATTGGTTTAAAACTATGTGATTATGTGACTACAATGTTCTGCTGCTTTGTTATTAAACAATAATACTAAAAATAATAATATAATCAATTTTCATTCACCTACATGTATGGACTCTAGCCAATATTTTAAAAAGCAATGACAAGTAGAAAAAATATTCATTTGAATAGTGATATTGGGTAATAAACATGAAAATTCAAACACCCTGGCTTTCCTTCTGGTGTAACCCATTCTGTCGTAATCAGTGATCTATCTACAGAACTTCTGAGGAGGGGCTGGACAGATGGCTCAGCAGTTAAAAGCACTTGTTGCCCTTCCAGAGTATCCTGGTTTTATTCCCAGCACCCACATGACAGCTCACAACTACCTGTAACTTCAGTTTTAGGGGGTTCCTTCACAGACATACATGCAGACAAAACTCCAATGCAAGTGAAATAAAAATAAATAAAAAAACAAATCAAAACAAAACTTCTGAAGACAGCTGTTGGTCCCCTGCTGCTTTGTGGTCCTGGAGATCCACGTTCATAAACTCCAGACCAAGTTTTCTCAAATAACATTGGAGGGTGAGCAAGATGAACTGTGAACTGTTTAATTTTAGAATACATTGGTCTCAGAGCCTGGGACGAATTGCTCAAACAAAACAGTTATTTAATATTAACAACTTGAAGAACAAAGTTTCCTTGGAGGCCAGTCTAATTGACCATTAACACACAGGCAGGAACAGTCTGGAAGCATTTGGTCTCAGGTTTGTGACACTCTCTGGGCATGTCATAACAGCCTTGTCAATGCCCCTGTGTTTTCTTATTCCTGAATTAAAGTCTTGCAGAATTTACGATATGATTATGATTCACTCAAAGATGAATGGGGCTTTTGTTGAGACACACCCTGACCTTCTCATAGGAAGAAGGTTTATGGTCCCATGTAGTTGGAAAAAATAGTGTTTCCTGGGACTCCCTTTAAACTTCTACAGGAGAAAAAAATCTCAGACTTCTAGTTGCTACAGTTATGTGGGGGAAAGTTTATATTGTTTAAACCACCCAGTTTCTGGTCCTCTATTACTGAGGCTGAACAGGCTAATACATTACACATACAGATATTCTCCTACTTATAAAGTCTTGACTTCTGAGTTGTGGGTGTTATCTTCATTTTATCAGCACAAAATTCCATCATAAGTCAAGGACTGTCTGTACATTTACTTTTCATGAAGAATGGTTTCTCTAAATTTTCCTACCTATTGGTTGTAGCTGGACTCATATATTTATCTAGGGGACGAACTACGAGTCAGCTATGAGTCAGCTTTGGGCAAACAGAGGTGTGGATGACTGGGATCCACATGTCATCTTGGTGCAATGTGCTTGTGGGGCCCTAACATGCTAAAGGGGAAGATAGAAGCCCAACACATCAACCACTGATTCATAAACCTGTATTCTGTCCACTGTCCACTGTTACATTATTGGCCACAACAATTCAAGCAGTCAAAGGTTTGGAAAATATACACTACTTCTTTGTGGAAGGAAGTGCCACATGGTGAAAGTCAGTCAGAGAGAGAGAGAGAGAGAGAGAGAGAGAGAGAGAGAGAGAGAGAGAGAGAGAGAGAGAGAGAGAGAGAGGAAAACGTATTGATCAACAACCTAAAATATGGAAAATTTACCATGAAAGTTTTATAAAGAATACAGGTGCCAATTATTTATTTATCAGTTGAGGAACGGTATTTGTTGAGGGTTAGGAAATGCATGCAACAGACAGAGAAAAAGACTTTCTGAAAAGCAGAGAGTCGAGAGTTAAGTCCAAAGACCTTGCCCCTGATCTCCCTGAGGATCTCTACCATTTGATTAAGAAAGCAGTTCCTGTCTGAAAGCACAGGTTCAGAGGTTCAGTCCATTATCATTATAATAAAAAGGAGAAATTATGTTTATATTTTGAGTATTTACTGAACATTCCTAAACACAGTATCAAAGCGAGAAAGGTATATATACTTCTAAGTAACACACATAAGTGGCGAAGGATCAGTGGTCCATTTAAGAATAAACAGTGACTAAGGTCCAGTGGGCTATATAGCAACACACAGTGGCTAAGGACCAGTGGTCACGAGAACACATGGTGGCTAAGGACCAGTGGTCACAAGAACACATGGTGGCTAAGGACCAGTGGTCACGAGAACACACGGTGGCTAAGGACCAGTGGGTCACTTCAACAAGCCCCAGTGTCTAGTGTTATCCCACACTTTTTTTAAAAAATCATTTTTCTTTGCAACATTTCTCTTGTTTGGAAATAAAAGTTTCTCATTTTCCTTTAATGTTAGGTGAGGAATCATGATTTCACAGTCTCAGGCACAATGAATTTAGTTGCATTACACACATGGCTCACACTGGCTGTGGCATAGAATCTCCAGCTCCCGGAACAAGCATTTTGAGATTATTTTTTTCTTTAGCATCAATTTTTAATTTCAGTAAATTCAGATTGATCTGATGTGAACATTCCATATTTGCAAAGAACTCAGCTCTATCTGAAGGAGTGTTCATTCTGATTAATACATATATTTATTTAATTATGCCAGTGTAGTGGCTATTTCTAGTTGTCAGCTTGACTATATATGGAATGAACCACAATCCAGAATTGGGAGGCTCACCTTTGATCCTTATCTTGAGGCATAGAGGCTATTTATAGTAGGACGCTAGGATCTCTGAGCTCAAGGCAAGGAGATCTCTGAGCTCAAGGTAATCTGGGACAAAGCAAGTCCTAGATCCCGGTGTGGTGGAACACACCTTTAATCTGAGACACACCTTCCACTGGAGACCTACATAAGGACATTAGAAGAAAGAAGTCTTGCTCTCTTTGCCTGCTTGCCTTATGGGACTGAACATCCGCTAGATCCTTGGACTTCACAGCTGCTGCAGACCATTGCTTGGGAGTTGGACTACAGACTGTAAGTAACCAACACATTCTTTGCTATATAGACACTACTATAAGTTCTGTGACTCTAGAGAACCCTCGCTAATACAGAAGTTGGTACCAGAAGTGGGGTGGTTCTAGAGGAGCAGTAGTATAAGAATGGATCTTTTCAGAATCTTGAATTGATTTAATAATCCACCAGCACCTTCAACGACTGAAACCTCTCCAGATACTTTCTCTCTCTCTTCTGTGAGCTCAGAGAATGTTGAAGATCCATGGTTGAAGGTATATTTCTAACTTAAAGAAGCTAAAGTCTTTGATTATCTTGATGAATTAGGTGACCCAGTGTGCAAAACTTTTTACAAAATGGGAAAAAAATTGGAAAATGATTTTGTTGGTGTGTTACTCTTGGTATCTCTGGAAAAATTGATGAAGGAAAACAATGAGCTGTGTGGTAAAATCGAACAGCTCCAGTTACAAGTAAACAATAAAAAAGTTGCTAAGTATGTTCTTGAAGAGAACCTTCTCTCCAGCACCATAGATCTCGAGTTGAAGAAGATCAAACGGAAACCCTTATTATAAGGTTGGCTGAATTAGAATTAAATTGAGTTAAAAATTCAATCCTCAGCCTCAGAACATGTCAGCAGTTAAAGTAAAGCATCAATTGGCAAAGAATGGGATCCTATACCTTGGGATGGGGATGTGTGGGAGGACCCTGTTGAAGCTGAGAAATCTGAGTCTTCATATTCTCAAGGGTTTACCCCACCTGAGGAAATTGTACCCTCAGCCCCACCCCTTGAATTAATGCTTCTTTCACATGAGGAAATTGATTCCTCAGAGTCTGATGAACCATCAGTGACTTTCACTGAAGAAAATGCCAGACAAAACAATATTGATGTTTCTCAAGGCCAACCAATAGTTTCTTCTAGACCCATAACCAGACTCAAAGCAAAACTGGCCCCTAAAGGGGAGGTAGAAAATATAGTCCATAAGGAAATTTGCTACACTACTAAGGAGCTTAATGAGTTTGCTAATTCATTCAAGCAGAAGTCTGGGGAATATGTGTGGGACTGGACTGTAAGGGTATGGGATAATGGTAGAAGGAATGTAAAACTAGGTCAGGCTAAATTTATTGATATGGGTGCTCTGAGAGTAGATTCTGGTTTAATATGGACGCTCCAACAGTTAAAAAAGGTGTCATAAGTTTGTTTGAATAGTTGGCTGAAGTTTTATCAAAAGATGGCCTACTGAAAAGGAGTTGGAGATGCCCGGTACACCCTGGCTTACTGTTGACGAAGGGATTTTAAGGCTCAGGGAAATTATAATGCTAGAGTGGGTACGTTCTGTATCTAATCCTCCACAATGGGAAGGCCCAGAAGACATGCCCTTCTTAAATTCTATAAGACACAAACTGGTGAGAGAGGCACCAGCACATTTGAAGGGTTTCGTTCTTGCTCTTTTCCTTGTGCCAGACCTTAGGGTTGGAGATGCTGCTGCTCAATTGGATGAATTAAATGCAATGGGCTTAATTGGGCCTTGAGGTAACAAGGGCCAGGTGGCAACCACTTTGGACTCATTGGTAACACATCCGTATCAGAGGATGGGAAATAAATTCAACCAAAATTCAAGAACCATCTAAAATGGCAGCATGGAATCGCCAGAGACAAAGTGATTGTAGTTATTTTAATGGACAGTGTAGACAAACAATGTTTATAATGACATGGACCATAATGGCCAGCACAGGAGAGATGAAATTTATAATGGCATGTCTCATTCAGACCTTTGGTACTGGCTAATCAGTCATGGTGTTTCCAGGCATGAAATAGATGGGAAGCCTATTGTATATCTATTTTATCTGTATAAGCAGAAAAATTCTCAAACAAATGAAAGAAAGGCTATATTGGATGGTGGCAAAAGACAGTCTCGGCCAGTGAACCAATTTCCAGACTTGAACCAATTTGCAGACTCAGAACGCCTTGAATGAAGGGGTAGTCTCAGGGTTGTTCCTCTGAGGAAAGATCTTGATATGACACCTAAAAGTTTTGCTGTTAGCCTTTCTCCAGTTCTTCCCCAGAGGGACCTATGGTCCTCTGGTAACTGTGCACTGGGGGAAAGTAAATAATCAGACTTTCCAGGGTCTATTGGATACTGTTTCTGAATTGACATGGATACCAAGAAACAGTGTGGCCTCTAGTTAAAGTAGGAGCTTATGGAAGATAGGTGATTAATGGAGTTTTGACTGATGTCTGATTCCCAGTAGGTCAAGTAGGTCCCCGAACACAGCTTGTGGTCATTTCCCCAGTTCCAGAATGTATAATTGGAATAGATATACTCAGAAATTGGCAGGATTCTTACATCGGTTCCCTGACCTGTGGAGTGAGGGCTATTATGGTGGAAAGGTTAAATGGAAGCCTTTATAGTTTCCTCTGCCAAAGATAATAGTGAATCAAAAACCATATCATATTCCTAGAGGAATTGCAGAAATTACTGCCACTATCAAGGACTTGAAAGACGCAGGGTTGGTGGTTCCCACCACATCTCCCTTTAATTCTCTTATCTGGCCAGTACAGAAAACAGATGGATCATGGAGAATGACAGTTGACTATTGAAAACTAAATCAGGTAGTAACTCCCATTGCAGCTGCTGTACCAGGTGTAGTTTCTTTACTCGAGCAAGTTAACACATCTCCTGGTACCTGGTATGCAGCTATTGATCTAGCAAATGCCTTCTTCTTATTACCTGTCCACAAGGACCACCAGAAGCAATTTGCTTTCAGTTGGCAAGGCCAGCAGTATACCTTTACAGTTTTGTCTCAAGGTTATATTTACTCTCCTACCTGTGTCATAACTTGTTAGAAGGGATCTTGATTGTTTGTCTATCCCACAAAACATCACATTGGTGCACTGTAATGATGACATTATGCTGATTGGACCAAGTGAGCAGGAAGTACCAACCACTTTGGACTCATTGGTAACACATATGCATATCAGAGGATGGGAAATAAATTCAACCAAAATTCAAGGACCATCTATACTCTTAGGAGTCCAGTGGTGTGGGCCATGCAGAGATATTCCTTCTAAGGTGAAAGATAAGTTATTGCACCTGGCCCCTCCCACAACCAAGAAAGAAGCACAACATTTAGTGAGCCTATTTGGATTCTGGAGACAGCACATTCCTCACTTGGGTGTGTTACTCAGGCCTATTTACTTAGAAAGGGGCTAGCTTTGTATGGGGCCTGGAACAGGAGAAGGCTCAACAAGTCGAGGCTGCTGTGCAGGCTGCTCTACCTTTTGTATCATATGATCCAGCAGACCCAATGGTACCTGAGGTGTCGGTGACAGATAGCAACCTTTGAGATTTTGGAGCAAAGCTCTACTGTCATCTATAGACAACTATTCTCCATTTGAAAAACATCTCTTGGCCTGCTATTGGGCCTTAGTAGAAACTGAACGTGTGACAATAGGACACCAAGTTACCATGAGACCTGAACTGCCCATCATGAGCTGGGTGCTATCAGACCCTTCAAGTCATAAAGTAAGACATGCACAACAGCAGTCTATTATCAAATGGAAGTGGTATATACATGACTGGGTTCGAGCAGATCCTGGTTTCTACTCCTGTTACAATGCCATTTGCTGCCAAGCATGTGCCTATGGCCTCATGGGGTGTTCCCTCTGATCGGCTGACTGAAGAAGAGAAGACTAGGACCTGGTTTACTGATGGCTCTGCACGTTATGTAGGCACCACCCAGAAGTGGACAGCTGCAGCATTACAACCTTTTCTGGGACAACCCTGAAAGACACAGGTGAAGGAAAATCTTCACAGTGGGCAGAACTTTGGGCAGTGATATGGTATTACATTGTTTGGAAGAAGAAATAGAGGTACGATTGTTCACTGACTCATGGGTTGTAGACAATGGGTTGGTTAGATGGTCAGGGACTTGGAAAGATCACAATTGGAAAATTGGTGAGGAAGACATCTGTGGAAGAAGTATGTGGATAGATCTCTCCAGATGGGCAAAGGATGTGAAGATATTTGTGTCCCATGTAAACACTCACAAGATGACTTCAGCCAAGGAAGAGTTCAATAATCACGTGGATAATATGACCTGTACTGTGGACAGCCACCCTCTTTCCCCAGTCATCTGTCATTGCTCAATGGGCACACGAACAAAGTGGCAATGGTGGCCGGGATGGAGGTTATGCTTGGGCTCAACAGCACGAACTTCCATTCACCAAGGCTGACCTGACTACAGGTGCTGCTGAATGTCAGATCTGCCAACAGCAGAGACCAACACTGAGTCCCAGATATGGCACCATTCCTCGTGGTGATCAGCCAGAAACCTGGTGGCAGGTTGACTACATTGGACCACTTCCTCTGTGGAAAGGACAACGTTTTGTTCTTACTGGAGTAGATACTTTTTCTGGTTATAGATTTGCCTTTCCTGCACGTAATACTTCTGCCAAAACCACTATCTGTGGACTTACAGAATGCCTTATCCATTGCATTGCTTTTGGAACACATTTCACAGCCAGAGAAGTGTGACAGTGGGCCCACAATCATAAAAATCTTGTGTTTTAGAGTTTCTTTTGCTGCAAGGAAACACTGTTACCAAAAAGCAAGTTGTGGAAGGAAGGGGTTATCTGGCTTACTCTTCCATACTGCTGTTATTGTCAAACAGGGTGGGAACCTAGAAGAAGGAGCTGATGCAGAGTCCATGGAGGGTGCTGCTTACTGGCTTGCTCAGCCTGCTTTCTTATACAGCTTAGGAAACACCAGCCCAGGAGTGGCACTATTCATAATTGGCTGGGCCTTCCCCCCTCAGTCACTGAGAATATGCCTTACAGGACTGCCTACAACCTGATCTTATGGGGGGCATTTTCTTAATTGCAATTCCCTCTTCTAGGGTGACTTGTGTCAAGTTGACATAAAACTATCCAACACGGTTAGGAATGGTGGCACAACACTAGTAATCCAGTATTATATTACACAGTGAGACCCATTCAAAAACAAAAATAACATAAATCTGGTCTTGTACCTTGCATATATTCCCATTTAATTTTTTTTAAACTGTATTTTCATAACTATCCCCTAACCAGGTATCAGCCCCCCCCCCCCCCAAAAAAAAGAGATTAATCTGAGGCTCACAGAACTCTGGACCCAGTTTTCATCAAAGCATAGACCTGGACAAAGGTTTAACGAACACTCGGTTTGCAGAAGTCCAATCTAGACAAGATGCCAGAGCCTCACGCTTGCCACCCTGGTGGGAGACTTTAAAGACCTTTGCTTAACTAGAAGGCTGCCCTCTGAGAGGCTCTGCCAATACTGACTCAGACAGATGAAGATACTTACACCCAACCAGTGGATGGGGTCAGAGAACCCTATGGAGGAATTAGGGTAGGTTGAAGAAGCTGAAGGGGAGGGCAACCCCATAGGAAGACTAGTAGTCTCAATTAACCTGGACTCCAGGGAGCTCCCAGAAACTGAACAACCAACCCCCACCCCACCAATCCTTCTCTCCTCGCTGCATATTCGGAGCAAAGGATTGCCTGGTCTGGCTTCAGTGGGAAAAGATGTGCCTAATCCTTGAGAGACTTGAGGTCCCAGGGATGGGGGCTGGGGAGGTGAAGAGGAACACCCTCTGGGAGGCAAGGGGAAAGAGGAATGGTGTGAGGAACTTGGGGGCGACTAAAAGGGGGTAACGGCTGGAATGTAAGTAGATAAAATGATTAATTAAAAGAATAAATGTGTCTGTTAAAAAAAAAAAAAAAAAAAAAAAAAAAAAAAAAAAAAGACCGCGGCCTTTAGTTCCGGGATGGACGGAGGCGGGGCGAGCCAGGAAACTAAATTACGCACGCGCACCGGGAACGACGCACGCCCGGCAGGCAGAAACCGTGTCATGGCGTCATCATTGTGCGACCTCTATTCCGGAGACAGGCGTCCACGGTATTGAGGTATTGTGCAAAACTGAGTTCTGGTGCTTGTGCTGCTGTCACAGTCTCTTTCCCCGCACCCCGGGATCACGTCCGTACTGTGGCGGACTGGGAGGAGTCGAGCGGGGCTTCTCGCTGCCAGTGTAGCCGGCAGAGCCTGTCAATGGCGGCTCTCGGGCTTTGCCTTGCTTCGGCCTTTGGTTTCTCTGTCACAACCGTCTTTCTCTTTTTTCTCTGATTGCTTACGTTGCCTTTCAAGGGTTGAAAAGCGACAAGTTAAACACCTAACGCCATCATTTTCTTGCCGATTCCAAATCCAAACGGAGACAGAATGGAAGGTGGAGAGAGTAACTTTCTGAGCAGTCCTTACTGTTCCGCCCAAGGTCGGAATGCTTGCGGTGGCAGTGTTAGCTCTTTTGAAATAACGGTTTCCTTAATTTTATTTTTCCTTTTCCGAGGGACGGTTTCTCTGTGTAGCCCTAGCTGGCCTCGAACTCAGAGATCTGCCTCCCGCCATATTCCAAGTGATAGGATTAAAGGCGAGCGACATCATGCCCAGTCAGCAGCTTCATGCTGCAGTGGATTATGTTGAGAGTAATTTTTCTTTGTGATCTGGGGAAAATTCATCGTAGCTCAAATTTCTGTTGGAAGATAGCTTTAGTGACTTACATTTTGTTGACTACAACACCAGTTTTAGCTTGGAAAGGGTTTATTTGCCCTAGTGAGATGTTTGTGGTGTAGTTATCAACTTGTTTGGACTAAGTAAACAGAACTGTGTATCAACGTTAGTTTTTATTTATAAATAACAGCTAAGCCTTTATTGAACTTTAGAAAACTTCTACTGAACTGTTATAGACTGAACTGCTTTGCTACAAGATAAGATGACGACGTGAACAGTTTTTGTTGTTTTCATGTAATAGAAATGAAATTTCCAAATTAGAGATGCTTTCCAGAGCCTATAAGAATGCAGTTTTCTTTTGTTTTTACCTTTTAAAAATTCTGTGTAGAAACGGTAGCTATTGATTCCAAACCATTAACTCCTTATGTATGGCTCTAAATATTCCACATTGGGTTACCTTTTGGTTATTCTCACTTTCATAAATAATAAGTAATAATTTGAGCTAATACTTTGAGCATTCTACTAATGGAGTACAACTTTAAGAGTTTATTTATATTTAGTCTGCATCACAACCTTATATATTATCATGACTTTAGAGGTAATTTAATAAACAAGCCCCATGTTTTTTGAGAAGATAGTTTTTGTTGCTTCCTGTTTTCATTTTGAAAACATATTGAAGTAAGCATCAGATAGAAGTTGATTCCAGTGTGGCTCTAGTCTTAATCAGCTCCTCGAATTTATGAACTTTAAAATATTTCTATTTATTTATATGTATGTGTTCATTGCCTTTTTCTGTGTATTTGCCACATGTATGTGGGTGCCAACAGAGGCCAGTAAAAGTACTCAGATCCCACGGAGCTAGAGTTACAAATGGTTGTGAGCTGCCCAAACTGGCTGCTGGAAACCAAACCTGGGTTCTCTGGAAGATGAACAAGTGCTCTTAACTGCTGAGCCATCTCTCCAGCCTTGTAATTTATGTAATTTTTATTGCTAGACTTTTGTATTTGTATCTTTTTGTATTTATGTGTGGTGTTCATGCAGGTGTGCGTGTGTGTTGAGTTTGAAGATGCTGTTTTTCTCTATCATTCTCCACTTTGATTATTGAGGTAGGGTTTCTCATTGAAGCTAGGATTCACTGACCCGAACCAGTCCAGCTAGGCTGCTGGGTGGTTCCATATTTTGGCACCCTCCACATACAGGAGATCTGAATTCTAGTCTTCAAGCTTGGTGGTGGTGGTGGTGGTGGTGGTGGTGGTGGTGTGTGTGTAATTTTTAATACACATTTTTAATATACATTGTCCTCTTGGATTCATATAGTGACTTTGTAATTTTTGTAAGTCTGGATCACGATGTTAAGATTCTTCAAACTTGGCTAGTGGGCACACAGGAAAGGTGGATTTGCAGCATCTCCCTTGAACTAGCTGGTGGGAGGCGTGGTCACACAGGAAGCTCAGTTAGAAGAGGCAATGAGAATGAGGAAAAATATACCTTTATTTTGGGAGAAAGTTCAACTCTAGGGAAAAGAAGATATTTTGGGTCTTTGACTGTAGTATAGGTAAAGGATAATAGGTTTATTATAGCTGCTACGAAGTGGGAAGTAAGCATTTGTTATCTCAGTAAATTTCAAAATGTCAAACACACGAAACTCTTATTTACAAACTTATGTCTCAACCTCACAAATCTCCAGCAGTACAGTACAGAGAGCGTAATAAGCTACTGCTCACTTTCCGCTCTCCCCTTTCCTAGATGTAGCTACAGTTAACAATTTGTTTTGTATGTTTAAAGAAACTCACATGTATGTATAAGCATGTTGGTTTTCTGCCACATAAAGTTGAGATAAACTGAAAAAGGAAAGGCTTATTGGGCTCACATTTTAAAGTTTCAGTCCATGGCTGGTTGTCTTTGCTGCTCTTGTATGTGACAGGCAGAGGTGGGGTGGGGGGCTGGAGAAGGGAAGGGAAGGGAGAGCCACAAAGTCCATAGTCTTCTTGAACTTCCCCCACCCCAATATGACCATAAAGCTGCCAGCTCAGTCTTGTCTGTTAAAAGCATGTTTTTAAAAAACACGTTAAAGGTTTTGCTGTCTTCCAAGAGTGTCATGAGCTGAGGGCCACCGTGTGACATCGGACTTTCCATGAATCAGACCCAAACCGTACAAGAAGTACATCCCTGACTCAGGTTGTCTTCTTGAATAGAGAGAAGGCAATATGAGGGCGGGCTGGGTTCACACAGGCGAGGAAGCCTACACATGGCCGTGTCATAAGGAAATGCATTATAGACACTTACATTGTAAGGAAAGAAGTAAGAACTGTTCATGCTGCTTTTCAGTTCCCTTCCTGACATGTCTTAGGGATCGTGTAAACTGTCTGTCAGCGCTTTTCTCTGCTCAGAGTGCTTTATTGGATGGATATATCAGTTTATTTAATCCGTCTGTATTAATAGGCGTGCAGGCTGTTCCTTGTCTTTGAAAAATACTGTAGTGGATGCCCCTTAACATTATGTTACATGAAAATTAAATATGTTTCTGAGAAGTGGAAGATCAAATTCTGAAAATGCTTAATTAAATCAAACTGTTAATGGTGAAAAGGGCTTGCTGGTGGCCACCTCTGCTTACATTAAGTGCTGTTTGACACATGAAAAATGGGATCTTGTTCTTGTGGTTTCTTTAGTGAAGTTGAATAGTTTTATGTTTATTGGTTACTTGATTCTTTTGTAAACGGCGGGCTTCTGTTTTTCGGAGAGTTGTGTATAGTTTCTGCTTGTTTGTTAAATTGATTTGCAGAGGCTCTGTATTCTTTTGTGCTGCAGATATATTTTATTTGGATTTGGATCTGATCTAAGTGTTTTCACATGGATACATTTTTAAATAATAAGATAAACATGGAGAAAATTATATTTTGAGGTTGGAAGTGCAGCTTAGAGGTAGGGCGTATACTTAGCATTCATGAGGCCCTTGGCTCAATTCGCAGGCAGCCCCCACCCCCACCCCCCGTGAATTTAGAATGTTTTAAAGAAGGCTATTTGTAATATAATCAAATGATCTGAAATTTCAGCTTTTGTTGATCAAATTAGATTTGTGAGTGTTTGGCCAGCAGCCGGGCAGGGTTGGTGAACGCATCATACCTTTCCTCTGTTCTGTAGTAGAGCTGTGGAGGCTGCACCTTCTCTGTCTCGCAGTGATGCTGCAGTGATGCTGCATGAACTGAATCTACTCCCAGACTCAGAGTGCGACTCACCCGCCATCTACCTTGGTTATAATGTTCTGTGGAAGTTCTTGTGTTCCTTACGAGAATACTTTTTTACAGCAGGCTCATGCTGTTAGATGATTTCACCACTGTGTGCTTCCGTATGTCCTTAAATGACACATATGTATAATTTCATATATAACAGAATTATCCACAATTTTGATAATGAATGTTGCAGATAATTAGACCAACTAGATTATTTATGAACAGAACATTTGAAGGCCAGGGAGCGATTTGGTCAGTGTGGAAGCATCAGTGAAGCACAAGTGTCTGCCTCCATTCACCCAACTCCTGCTACTCCGCTGTCACTAAACACCTGAAAAGTAATTTCAGTGCTAGTTGATAAAGATTTTTGATATCTAGGATTTCTGTTTTTTAAGCTTAAAAAAGGAATGGTCAGAAAAACACCTAAGTTTTTTAAAAAACTAAATAAAATTTAAACTTTTTAGAGAAACTCACTTTGTTGAGTTTTTCAGTAGACATTACAGGATGTATTTATCACTTTTAAAAAAAAAATCTTTGCATTCAACAGAATACTTTTAAAAATGTACCCCCTCCCATTTATTTTTGTTTCTGACATTGTTTCTCCTGGAGCAGAGACTGGCCTTGAACTTGTGTATAGCTAAGGGCCCTTGGATCTGACCCTCTTGCTCCACTTCCCAAGTACATGTACCTTTGATCCAGTTGAACATGGGTTCAGCTTATTGATATATGGTGTTGTGATATGTTGTCAGAGCTGGAAAAATCTCCAGGCCTTGATGTGTGACCCGTGTGGCTTCTTTCCTCTTTTCCCCATGCATTTTAGGAAGAGAGGCTGGGAGGTGGCTCCTCTAGACTTGTATGCTGCATGCTAAGATTCACTGCCTAACCTTACTAAAAAGTGAATGTTCATATTTTCTTTCTAAAGCTGTCTCCAATATGAATCCTGAGAGGTTTTTTTTTTTCTTCCCCCTCAGTTACTCACAATGGCAGGTGAAGAAATGAATGAAGACTATCCTGTAGAAATTCATGATTCTTTAACAGCCCTGGAGAGCTCCCTGGGTGCTGTGGATGACATGCTGAAGACCATGATGTCTGTTTCTAGAAACGAGTTGTTGCAGAAGGTATTTTAAAATCTACAATGTACAGATAGAATTTCATAAGACAGAACATTAGAAAGAAATGGTCGTATAACACTGGCCATGTCTTCCTGCTGGAGTTTAGGTGAAGAAGTGTTGGAGTGCCTTCAGCCAGAACATCCCACAAAGCTTCTGCATTGGGAGCTTGACTGAAAAGCAACACACACTCACAATATTGTTTGTGACAGATTCTATCTTTGATGTTTTATGTGTTTTAAGATATTGTCAGCATTTCTGGAAACAGTAATTAAATTGTTTCTTCAGTCTTTAGAATTGACTTAAGTATTTCATTGTGCATCTTACATATAAGTGAGTTTATGTTGAATAATTACTTTTGATATAAAAGTCCAGATTATAAAACTGAAATTGATATAATTTGGACTATAAACATTTCCTGTTTTATCAGAAATGATATCCAGAAGCATTTTTTTTTTAAGCAAAAAATAAGTCAGTTGTTATATTTGGGTATTTGTATCAATGAAAAAAAGAGGTTGTGAATCAGAGAAGATCAGAGAAGGGATTCAGGAGTGTTGAGGTGGTATTTAAAATATAGTTTCAGATGTAAACAAAAAGAATCACTGGTTAAGAAAATTTTGTAAATGATCACTAGATCATTTTATTATTGAACCATAGGAACTAAGACAGCATGCTTTTCGACCTTGTAGGTGGAACCAGTGAAATTGTCATCTGTTGGTTTACGAAGTGTGTGTGTATCTTTCATCTTGTCTCTTTTCTGTTACTAGTTGGACCCACTGGAACAAGCAAAGGTGGATTTAGTTTCTGCATACACCTTAAATTCAATGTTTTGGGGTATGTATGCTACTTTGTAGTTGATTACAAAGCATATTATTCTGTCAACAATATTAAGTGATATGTTTAACAGTCCAAGTATTAATACACTCTAGCTTGTTTTCACAAAACATACAATTAGATCACATTGGATAAAAGCATCCTGATATATAAAGATGTAAATTAAATGTCTCTTCAGAGACTTTTCACCACATAATCTATTGCTAGTAAACTTGACTTTTCTCAGTTAAGAGAATTATTTCTTTTGACTCTCATACTATCTTATAACAAAATATTAATATTATACAATGTACATAGGTCATCCAAGCTTGAAAAATTCCTTGTGATACTATTCTCTGGTTAAAAAGAATTTTCACTAATTATTAGTTATTTTTATACTATTAACAGACAGGTCTATATTATAAAGACAGAACTAAAGGGATACTTCCCTGTGGTATTCTTTTGAAAAGCAAGAGATGTAATATAATTGTAAATGTAAAAATTAATTTACTAATATTTGTATTTAAATATTAAAAAGTAATAAATTTGGTGTCACTTAAAACAGATGATTTTTTTTTAAGAACTAGCAGTTGACATAGAATTGTCTTTTATAATAAATCTTATTAGCCACATTTTCTTTTTATTTATGTCAGAATACATGATTCCTGTGAGCTATACATTGTAATAATATTTCATAGAGGACAGATCATTTGAAGTTGAATTAACTGTTAACATCCTTTTTTTAATAACTAGAATTTCTGTTATTATAACACCCTTACTATTATATACACCACTTTATTCTCTTACAGTTTATTTCATACCATCTTTCTCTTACAGTTTATTTGGCAACTCAAGGAGTTAATCCCAAGGAGCATCCAGTGAAGCAGGAACTGGTGAGATGCCCGCGCTTCATCCCTGTTTATAGGCCTGCTGTGTGCCTCTGAACGTTCAGTCATACGGCCATTGTCATACTGATCATTAGGGAGACATCACTCTAGTAATTAATTATAATTCTCATATTATTTTTCCTATAAATTCTTTAAATTTTATTCATCTCCAGGGCTACTTAAGGAAAAAAAAACTCTTTCACAATTCTTAAAAGTGTATTCCAGTTGATTTACTAGCAGAGATGGGGAAATTTCTCTCCTACCTTTTCAATTTCTCCATTAACTCATTTTCTCAGCAGTAAAGAATTCAGTTCAGCAACAAAGCTAAAAGCTTTTTTGGCACCAGCTGTATGTATACTGTCCAGTAATTCTGCATCAGTGACATATTTATAACCTGTAATAAATCTTCTAGGTTTGTCTCTGTGTTCCATTTAGATGTATAAGTACACTAAATAAGATCTAATATCTTGGAGTTTTTGCTGACTTCAAATATTAAATCAAATCATCCAATTGGAAGAAGAAAAATAGAAATGAAACTTATAGTTAGTTTCCTTATTGACCTAGCTTTATGAATAAGAGTTTTAATACATTTATTTTTTTGTCCACATAAAATATAATGTATATGTGTATGTGAAACACACGAAATTATTTTTGTTTTCAAGTCATATAGTAACTAGTAATATATATTAGTTACATCTTAGTAAGGCATAGAGGATTTACTTAAAAATAAGTAATCTACGTATCTTCATTTCAAATGTAAAGTATATAAAAAAATATAGACCAGGATTTTTTTTTGTAAAGTTCTTGAGGGAAAAATAAATTTATGTTTAAATATAATAGTTATGAAAAAATTTTAAGACGTTACATTTGCTACTAGCTTTAAGACGTACAGGTTATGTGTCTATTTTCTAACAGTGTCCTTTTATGAAATTGTTTTCAACACAGAATACTCAATATTATGTCTATAAAAGGATAAGGTCATTTGTCTTCATTCTTTTTCAGCATCTACTTTATGGAGAGCACATTAATTTTCTGGATAAGGATTGGCAAATAAAAGGCATTCTTAAGTGTATTCCGTTGTTGACCTTGTGAGAGACATTACTGATTGGTTACAGAATTAGAGGAAATCGATTTGTTATTTGTCATGTATCACAAGTTGGAAAATAGTCACCTTATTCAGTGGTACTTAAATGCCTACTAAGGACCAGGTATTATTTTCAAGTGAAGATACCTCTGAGAAAAAGCTGAGGTATGGCAGATACCACTCTTGGAATGAAGGGAAACACAGTGACCATAATAGAAACACTGCATCTTGACTGTGCAGGATGCTAGAAAAGCAATTTATGGGGCAAAAGAAAAAAAACAGAGCAGATAGAGTGATTTGGAGTCTCTGGGGAAAGTGTCCAGTTTTAATGGAGAAGGGAGAAAGGACTGACAGACCAGGGGAGGCAGGAGCTGTGTGGATGCTCGTAGGCAGAGCAGTGGCAGGGCAGGGCTCCTGAGGCGGGCCGGGCTCCAGCACTGCCCTCGGTCAGCTCACAGGTTTGACAGGAGCAGCTCCGTTTGGATAGTGAAGAGGTTGTGTTTTACTGTTTATGCCTATTTTACTCTGATGAAACTTGTTTGTTGCTAAGCAGTGATCAGTCTTTTACTGTATTATGGTTTTCATCACATTTAGTTCACCATTTGAAGTATGAGATTTATTTATTCTGAGTAATATTCTCAGGAGATTCAGAGTGTTCCAGAGGCCTACTGTGTGTCTTACCTTTAAAGTCTGTATATGTTATTAAAAAATTTTATATACTTACCAGTTAAAATTATGAAATTGAATAAAAGATCTCATTTTCATTTTGCCGATTTTAATATGACACTTGACAGTAACATAAAATAGATAAAAATACTGCCCCACCCATATTCTGTTTAGAAAAATGATGGGAGAAGTTAATTTGTTGACACAAATAAAGGAGAATTCAGATTTACAATTTATTCTTCAGATACAAAATAGTTAAAACGAGAATTTAGGTTAGCATTGATTAAAAAAATAGAGCCATATATAAACTAGTTATTGTTTGTTGCTATAGTGATATTTTAGTGTGAATCATTCTCTGGAAGAGTTCAGAACACTTCTAAAATGTTTGGTTGGGTATTGTTGCTGATTTTGGACAGTGTCATGTACAGCCCAAGCTGGCTTCAGACAGGCTGATCTCTCAAAGACTTGCTTCTGCTTTCCAAGCGCTGGGATTTCGGGGTACACCCCCAGCATTAATATATAGCTTTCTCCTAGACTGCCAGCTCCAGGAAAGGATGGGGCGCGCTTATCCTGTGTATTTGTACCACAGATTTAACAGGCAATGATATCTCACTGTTGATTGTCACTGAGAAAGCATATGATAAACCTTTCGATGCTGAACAGCTCCAGAAATGACTGCCTTTTATTTTTCTTTCTAAGGAAAGAATCAGAGTCTACATGAACAGAGTCAAAGAAATAACAGACAAGAAGAAGGCTGCCAAGCTGGACAGGGGTGCTGCTTCTAGATTTGTCAAAAACGCACTCTGGGAACCTAAACCAAAAAACACACCAAAAGTGGCTAATAAAGGGAAAAGTAAACACTAATCTTTTGGCTTTGATGTACATGTTTTCAAGAAGTACATCATTTTTATCAGTTTACAGTGTAGTTATGTGACCATGCAGTGTTTAAATGGATTCCTTTTTGAATTCATGTATAAATTTACACATTACATTTGTGATACTGAATCTTTTTTTTTTACTGAGAAAGATTAAGTTGTCTTTATTGATTTTCATATAGAGCATCATGATGTTTTTAATACTGTAAGATATTCGATAAGCAGTTGTGAAATCCAAATGTTCTCTGTAAACATTTGCAGTGTTTTAAATGAATAATGATGCTATGAAGTGTGCTGTCTGTAGACTGGAGTTATAGGGCATCTGTTTTCACAGTGGCGAGAAGTGTAACGACTTAAATACTCTGTTTTCTGTTCAGTTCACCATGTTTGTGATTTTTTTTTTTTTTGGAGTAATTGCTGTCTTGATATTCAGAGTGCAAAATTGAAACCTTCAGGTTGTACTTTAATTCTTCATGTTCCATTTAAAATAAAATTCTCATTAATACTGACGGAAACTAAGGCTGTATGTCTTGGTTGGCTTTGGCGTGATTCCCTGCTGATAAATATTGTAGCTCTCTAGCTCACTTGTGACCTGCTGTCCACTGCATGAGTGACCATGGCCTCCAGATGAGGCAGCTGTGAGCAGCTCCTCCTGTAGACAACATTTATGAATCATGGTCCTCTGTTCTCTTGGTCTCACTCTTGTAGAATCTTTCTGACTAAATATTTCCTAAGCCGTGTGCATGTTTTGAACCGTCTTCTTTATTAAAAACTGTCCCCTAGGCACAGGAGGAATCAAATGATATTTACATTGTGACTTATCTTTTTGCAGAGTGTCTGTTATGATGAATTCCACTTAGTGCACCTTTCTAGTGTCTGAGCTCATATAACCTTGCTTCCCTAGACCCACATTGTCATGTGTAGGAAGGCCAAGGATAGCCAAGTGTTTTTGCTTTTGAGAATTAGAGTTGTTGAAATTGTCCATGATTAATTTTTTATAACTAACTTTGATTATATGAATTTCTTAATTAGGCAGCCAATATTGGAAATGGTCTGAAGTTATAATGAACTTTGCATGGCATGCTAAATTCTTAAAGAATAAGTCTCAGCTCTGGTATCAGATACTTGGTGAAGTAAAAACACTTGTGAGCATTTGTAGTTTCTCTTTGGGTTATTTTAATTCTCTGATGATAGCGAAAGTAACTTCATTAGAGACATACGTGCTTTATGAAGGTAACTGTAGAATGCATTCTTAATGTTATTCATTGCAAACAAACTTGTATCTTGTATTTCTCTTTTTAAATTTTATAAAGAAAGGAGCTTTTAATGAAAGTTTTCACAATTGCAGACAATTGTTAACCAAGGTATTTTTCAAAGTCCAGCTCTGTGTCCCACTAAATTGAATATCCTTAATTATTTCTTTCAGCATTTTTGTAGAAATAAAATATTTCGAGTCTGTTCCATTTTATTGCATGAAATTTGAAATAATTATTACAACATACCAAGGAGCTGAATGGTGGCAGTTTACTGGGCTATTCATTTCACAGGTAAACACACTGATGTTCATGTTGACAAGCACTGGGCTCCAGTCTAGGTTTCAGAGTTGATGTCTGTAGCCCTTGTGCTGTTTTTCTGAAGTGTTGTGGAACAATATTCTTAGTTCAGTTCAGTATTTCAGAGTTCCCAGAAATTATAGGAAGTTGCCCTCACTGGCCTTAGCCAGAACTATACAAGGTGGTGAGTTCATTTAAGTGTAGAGTAGTTGTTGGTAACAGTTTATTCCAAGTAATGCTGTTCTGTAAGGGGAGGGGGTGTTAGTTGTATGTGTTATTAATCTTGGGAGTCAACACATTGGAGGAATTGCAGATGTGTAGACATTGATCTAAATGAAATCTTTTAATATTAAAAATTTCTTGTTCACAGATACAGAGGAGGTAGAATATAAAATTTTGAAGATTAGATCATGGTTTACATTTCTGGAATTAGGTCATATCAAGTAGATGGGTTTTTAAGAAACTGAAGTATAAAAATCTACTTAAGTTACTAAAGTGGGCATACTTCAGCTTTTAAAATTGTCTAGAAAAATGAATACTTCAAAAAATGGATAGTGTACTGAAGGTAGACCCTTTATTCTTAAGTAGGTTATTTGGGATTGTCCACTCATGATTCTATTACATTAAAGTTTAACATGACAAATTCCCAGAGCTTGTGATCTTTTTTCAGAGTATTACTAATTGAGAAAGATTTGGGTTGTGATTCTTTATTTTTTCTTTTTAATTAATTAATTTATTATATATAAGTACACTGTAGCTGTCTTCAGACACCAGAAGAGGGCATCAGATCTCATTACAGATGGTTGGGATTTGAACTCGGGACCTCTGGAAGAGCAGTCAGTGTTCTTAACTGCTGAGCCATCTCTCCAACCCCTGGGATGACTAACATTTATTATGTTATAAATGTGAGTCTTAACATTTGTTAAAGAACAGGAATTAAGGAGCACTGACCCTCAAGCTTGTCCAGATGGTCCAGTGTCTCTTCCTAGTGATCTCTTAGTATCCTGGCTTGTGTGGATGTGCAGTGGATATACTTTACTGGTGTGAACATTCCTCTTCCCTTAAATTCTAATTTAAGACTTGAGTTTTGGAACTGTAAGTCATTAGTTATTTAGTATTTTATAGCTGTCACTGACAGTTGTGTCTTTATAGAGTTAAAGTAGACCCATTTATTGTTTCCTTTCCCTCCCCCTCCCTCCCTCCCTCCCTCCCCCTCCTCCCCCTCCTCTCTCTGGTGGATATTGAACCAGGCCTCAGGCATGCTGGCAGACACTCCACCCTCAGTTATAGCACAGTTTAAAATATATCCCAAAGGAGTGAAGCTATCGATCAAAGGGGCAGCTACAGTAAAACTACAGATTTGTAACCCCATCTACCTCCCTGCCAAGACCCAGGCCCAGCTAGTTCTGGGTCTCCTCTCCTCCCCTCTCCACTCCCTTCCCCTGCTTCTTTTTCATTTCCTTGATAAATTCTAACCATGTAACCCTGACTGTTCTATAACTTGCTGTGAAGGTCAGGCTGGCCTCAAACTCAAAAATCTTTTCGCCTCTGCCTCCCAAATGCTGAAAACAAGTGGATGCCACCACATCCAATTCTGTGTCTGCTTCCTTACCAGTTTTATTTGTATTTGTATTTTTTTGTTTTGCCTGCAAGCGTGTTTGGGTATCACATGCACAGTGCTTGAATAGACACAAGAGGATGTTGGATCCCTTGGAACTGGAGACAGAGTAGTGAGCAGCCATGTGTTGCTGGGAAGTTAAATTTGTGTGGGTGTGATCTTAGGCACTGAGCCATCGCTCCAGACCCTGGTTCTTGAAAGGTGGAAAGCCGATGCTGGGTTTTACTCCCTCCTCCCACTGAGCCTTGAAGTTTATGTATCTCAGCAGCGCCACTGCCTGCAAGATGTCAGTCTCGCAAAGTGATATATATTTCAGATGGTGTACAAAATGTGGTGGTGGAGAAATAAGCTTTTATAAATGAAACATCGAAGAGACTTTATTATTTGCTCTTCAGTTTAGTGTTGCCTTTAAGGGGCAGCATTTCATTTTGGCAGCTACAATAAATGACTGAAGGAAATTGAGGATAATAATTCAACATTTCAAGATGCCACTGTCATAATGAATGTAGACCTACCCAGGGCTTGGATTTAAAGTTTATAGTCATACAGTACTTTAAAACCACATATCCAGGAAACCCATGGGGAGAGGATTTGAATGAGGTCATTAGGAAAAATGAAACAGAACGCTTCGGTGGGTGTTATCTGCTGAGTTAACATGTCTGTGAAAGGAAGCCTCTTATTCTCATGTTGCTATGAGGTCCAGTTCTTCTTGGGGCTTATCAAGAAAGGGTTAGTTATTAAAAAAGACTATACCAAGGAACATGGCCCAGTGTAGACTTGAAGTACTGCTTTGCTGAGGGACTATGCTGTAATGGACCGTGCTGGTACCCTTGATGCCTGTTTTTAGTACTATTTAAACTGAAGTCGCCTGCTGCCCTTGTCTCATTGATTTTAAGAAAGCAACTATTTAAGCACACAGTATACACAGACATCTATTAGGTATTTTTGAGGTTCTGATACTTGTTAATCTGATTATTTGTTGGAGCATAGATTATCTTAGAGGTTTTCTAGGGTACAATCCTGCCAATTCCATAAAGGAAAGCAATGTTCAACCTCACTGATGATTCAACCTAGCCATCTTGGCTTCCAGTTTTTTCCTTTTCCTCATGATAGTCGCATTCATTTCCTTACTCATTCGTTTAACAAAATGCTTAGCTGAGATGTGTACAAAGTTCTCTGTTAGGCATAGGAGATTCACTAGCCAACTCTGGCATGGGAATCCCTGCGAGACACTAGTTTGGAGTTTGTTTTCACAGTGTTGGGATAAAACTTAGGGCTTTACTACAGGCTAGGCAAGTACTCCACCACTGAGCTACACCTTCTTCCCAACTGTGTTGCTGTTGCTGATTAACCAACCTGTTCTAATCATCCCATAGCAGAGAGAATGTTTTTGGTACTACCTCAATGCTGTGCATTTGGAAATGAAAGACACACACACACACACACACACACACACACACACACACAAAACCTTATATATCAATATGCCTTAATCAGCTCAATGGTTGGGCCACTCCCAAACTTCCATGTTGCTAACACCTCCCCTCTGATACTCCTGAATTATTACTTACTAAAATCTATATTCCATCTTTGTTACCCCGGACCCAATGGGGGTGGGGAAGGCGCTGGGTCTGCTCTTCCCCAGCTTTTCTATGGTTAGCATGCCTCTCTTCCTGCCTCTCAAGCCCAGTTCTTATTCCTCTTTAGGTGTGGTGATTCTGCCTCTTCCTTTGTTCCTTGCCAGGGAATCCCACCATTCAAAGCCAACTGGGAGCAAGGAACCTTGAGTCTTACATGCAGACATACAGATTCCTGTGTAAATTTGGGGGACAAAATTAACATGAGTAACATTAGACCCAATCCACAACACAACTGGAAAATGGCTGCCAAGTGTGGACTTGTGCCTTCCTACCCTGGGGTTAGTGTATGGAAGACCTAAGCTTCAGTTCTTCATGACGTCCCTTATTATGGGGTTGTACATTTAATCAGCATGAGGTCTTTAGTGTAGCATATTTTCTAACTGCATATGACAATATAAAAAGAGACACCGTGGACATGTATACAGCGAGACTCCCATGTGTGTGAAGGCAGAGAAAGGTTTGATGCCAATAGGTGTGAAGGAACGGAGGTGTAAGGTGGGAACCAGTGCTTTTCACACGGATCTTGAACTTCATTCTCCAGAGCCACTGTAGGGAGCCGTTTGTGCCACACCCAAACATGGCGCCGGCTTCCCGCCGAGAACTCAGCAAACAGAGCTGTTGCCCAGCCAAGAGACTTAATGCGCATGCGCCACATACGTCATAGCCCGCTCTCGGGGCATACTATTGAGTTACTGGAGGGCGCACCAATCAGGTAGCGACACGAGTCTCCTAGGCATATATAGCAGTGCATTTCTCCCCCACGTGGAGAGGGAGATGGTGGAGAGGTTGCGGGAGACCCCACGTGGAAAGATGGCAGAGAGATCCCACGTGGAGAGACTGCACATGAGAGGTCGCCTATACAGTAGACCCCGGTAGGGAGTCCCCGGCTCAGAGAGAAGTTTCCTGCTCAAGAGATCCCCTGCTCAGAGTATTGTACAATAAAGGTTGTCCGCAGAAGAATCTGTTTGTTTGTTGCACGCCTGTTCCTACTGGCGGGAAGCGTGGGCGCGTGACAAGCCACAAGACAGTACATTTTCTATTGTGAGCTGCCCAGTGTGTGGTGTTCTGTTAGCACTGTCCTGGAAACAAATACAGAAGTCATCAGATGGAGGGAAATGGATAAAAACAGTACTTATGTAGGAAAGCATGCACGAGGAGCAGGTGCAATTCTGGAAAAGCCCTGGCATCTTAGGGACTGGGTGTAAGTTTACACTTACACCTTACTAAGTGTAAACCTAGGGACATTTTAAACTGGGGCAGAGATGTCAGGACTTCTATCTTGAAATATCAAGAGCATGCTATATTCTTTCTGAAGCCAAATCATTCAAACCTTTCTAACATATTGTCAGTTATGGCTGAACGTTCCATCTTTTAAACTTTGTTATTTTGGTTCCAGCAAAGTCATTTCTCTGAAGGTAGTGGAACTCCATCAGGTACTCCGTTCTCTGATTTGCAAGCCAGGAAGCATGCACATTAGGACCGGCGGTATTGGTATCAGTCCTGGGAAGTAAACTGAATGCTGAAAAGTTGTGTTCCCACCACAGACCAAGGAGAAGTAGCACAGGGTTGTGGCTTGGTTGATGCTGTGTTTCATCTCTTTTGTAAAACAAAAACATACAAACAAAAATCCCAAGAAGAGCAATTGTGCTGACCAAAACCAACCTCTGTCCAAAGCTGAGATATACACTAGGTTTTGAAACTATAGACATTAAGACTGGTCAGTGATGGGGAAGTCACAGAATGCTGACCTGAAGTGGCAGATATCGCACAGTGGTACATGTGTGCACATACGTGTGAGTGCTGTATGTGTACATGAGGAAAGTCTTAAAAAATTATACTATCAACAACAAAGCATACTTATAATTTTAAAAATCAGGTCTGTGGGACTTTTAAAAGAATTGCTTACCTTTTAAAGTTCATTGAAAGCACTAATAAAGACTAACACCTATGCTTTCTTAATATATTGATTACTTAAAACTTTATTTTGACACAGTTGCTGTTCAGAGTTTTTCAGCTATATAATGTTACCAAAAGTATTTATAACTAAATTTCATTCTTCAACTAGAGGTTGAGATAATATTACTTACTTTTGGAAGCAGTGTTTATGATTGTCTAGTTCTTTCCCAGGAGGCTATATACAGCTTAGCTCTCCTCTCCTGAAGCTATAACACATCGGGCTTACTTTTGATGAACTGACCTGAATCTGTGGGAAACATTCAAAATAGTCACTGGTGCTGATTAGTTTTTGTCAACTTGACACAAACCAGAATCACCTGTCAAGAAGGAGCCACAGTTGAAGAATTGTGTCCATCAAATTTGTCTGTTGGGGCTTTTTTTTTTTTTTTTTAAATTAATGATGCAAGCAAGAGGGCTCAGCTCACTGTGGGCGGTACCTCCCCTGGGCAGGTGGTATGGCCATATAAGCTAGGCAAGCCCTCTGTGTAAGTGTTCTCCTCATGGTCTTTGCTAAGGAGCAGAGTGTGGATGTTTCTCTTGATTGATTGACAGACTTGGTTTTGTAAGTTGTGTGCATGGTATGTGTTCTTTCACGTGATGCATATGCTTTTACTTGTATGCACATATACCATACGTAGGTGTCCTAGGGTTTTACTGCTGTGAACAGACACCATGACCAAGGCAACTCTTATAAGGACAGCATTTACTTGGGGCTGGCTGACAGGTTCAGGGGTTCAGTCCATTATCATCAAGGCAGGCATGGCAGCAGCCAGGCAGGCATGGTGCAGGCAGAGCTGAGAGTTCTATATCTTCACATGAAGGCTGCTAGTAGAAGACTCACTTCTAGGCATCTAGGACTAGGGTATTAAACCCATACTGACACACATACTCCAACGGGGCCACACCTTTTAATAGTGCCACTCCCTGGGCTGAGCATATACAAACCATCACAATAGGCATAATGTGGTAAATAGAGGGCTCCTTAAAAGTTCACTTAGAGAGCACAGTTCGCCTTACTGTGCCTGCACGCAAACCCAGTCTAGACTTGACTGGCTTTGTCTGGAGTTTCTGGATATGTTCCAGGACATGCTATAAATTCTAAATAAGAGGGCTACTAGGGAGGTGCCATGGGAAAGTGACTGTGTGGCGTTGGAAATGGCTTGAGTGTGCAGCTCAGCGCAGATGCACAGCTGAAGTTGCTAAATGTATTAGGAAAGTGGTGTGTGGAGCTCAAGCTACATTGGGATCCCAGGTGATTAAGCTTGCCTCTGTCAAAGCCTCATGGCTTATTGTCATATCTGCACCCATGTATGAAGATGTGGGTTTGCAGTGGTTAACGAAATCACTGTTACCAGGCAAGCATCCCATTTTCTCCCTTGTGGTCTAACAAGCCAGCTACAGTGGATGCAGTTTTCTGCTCATAGGCAAAGTGACAGACACAGACAGTTTTCCAAGATGATGCTGTGAGTGAGACTAGCATGTGAGTTTCTGATGCAACTGCCAACCTTACCATTCCTGTCCCGGCCCTAAGCTTTATGAATGATCCACCCCTGAAAGAGACTTGGCGGAGAATGAATGAGTCTCTCCTGGAAGCCATTTGTTGATTCAGCACAGGTGCTCTGCAGGTTCAAATCCCCTCTAGGTAGCTCTAACTTGGGTCTCCCTGATGGCAAAGTTAAATATACATACTAACTTCTGAGCATAGTTGGACCTATGTCACGATGCTGGTTCTATGTTTCACTGTGTTATCAGTAAGGGGGAAATAATCGAGAATAACCATTTTTAAAACCGTGTGTGACAGTTTGTTCTCTAGTTCAGACGACATTACCCATTCAGGAGGCAAACAACACCCATTCTCCTCAAAAGAAATTCCGGGGGGATAGGGGGATAGGAATACTGCTCAGCAGGTGATGTTCTTGCTGCACAAGAACTAAGATTTGAGTTCGAATCCCTCCCTGAAAGTTTATGAAGTTGGAGATAGCAGTATGCATCTGTAGCTCCGGCTCTTTTATGGTGAGATTGAAAGTAAAGATAGAAGTTCAAAAGCTTGGGGACAAGGCACTCTGGAATACTGCGGCAATAAACACGAGAAGAACCCTGCCTCAGACACCATGAGGATTGACACCTATGGTTGTCTTGTGATGTACACACACACACACACACACACACACACACACACACACACACACCCCACCACCACCACCACCACCACCACCACCACCACCACCACCACCGCCACTACCACCACCACCACCACCACCACCATCACCACCACCACCCACAACACTACCAAAACCAAAGTAATTCTTTCTGAAGCAAGGCATCATGGAAGATGCCCATGTTCTCAGAACGTGAGAAGTGAAGTCAGGAGGCTCAAACTTTTGGATTACGTAGCAAGTTCCAGGCTACCTGGATCACAAGAGACCTTATCTTAAATATCATTATTCTCTCAGAAAAGTCATTCATTCCTGGACTTAATGGTTCCGATTCCTTCTGATCATATAGAACAGGCTGTTTATAGAAAATATGAAGTCATTGACTAAGATTCATACTTTTAAATCTGTTTTCTGTTACATTTGATTGTGATTATTATTTGATCGGACAGCTAATACAAATGTAGTTGGGGAGCATGTAATATTTATTATTACTTACTGTCTGCTCCTGTTTGAGTACCAATTTATGTCTCAGGAAGGAGGAAGCTAGGTGTCCCTGTGTTCAAATGAACTTAAAATATAGGAGAGTTTTGGGCAATCCAAAGGATCATTCTCAAATTGAAATTACTCATTTTTTTACATTAAAGGAAGAAAGTTTTGGTTCTTTGGCTTTTAGGAATGAGCATAAGTGTTGTATCTGTGTAGTTACACAGTTAAGGCTCACCCATCTCCTTTGAGATTTATCACGGTTGCAGTTTTCTATTTAAACCACTAGGTGGCAGCAAAAGAACATAGGTTGCTTGGTTTGCTTTGTGAATTTAAATATGAAGTAGAAACTATTTTTGGATTTCATGGAAGATAGACAAAAAGTGAATAAAACTTGATGGCACTGGAGTTATATCTCAGTCGCTAGAGTGCTTGCCTGCATACACGAACCTTGGATGTGATACTCAGTACTGCATAAAAACTGGTGCCGAGACTGGAGGATTAAGGTCATTCTCACCACAAAGTGGCGATCCTGCGCACGTGAGACCCTGGCTCAGAATATTAAATTACAGAACATGTAGCTGTAACGGACAATAGCCAGACAATCATTGTGATTGAATACTTGCTATCTTAAGTGTCAAAGTTATGCTTATTAACACACAAACCATAATCTAAAGTTCTCTTTTAAGATGATTCACTTGGTACCAGGACTAGTCCCCAGGATTTCTGTGAGGTCGAGTTTTATATTTATAGTAGCAAAGAAAATAACATGTAAGCAAGATACTTAAAAAAAAAAAAGTTCAGTAAGAATTTGTGAACAGAGAATTTGAACGTCCAGGAATATTGAGAGGGAGTTTGTTTTAAACAGCGTACTTTGAGAAAAATAGAATTTGATGATTTTATTCCTAGACAGTAGTTTGCTTTAAAAAGTTATTTACTGCACAGATTTGAATAGTGTGTGCGTGTTGGTTTCTTTTCTTCTTACTGTTAGAAAATTCCTTGAGGAGAGTCTTGAAGGGAGGGATTTACTGTGGCTCACAGTTTAAGGTCACAGCCTCTCATGGTGGAAAAGCCACGGCTGCTTGAGGCAGCTGGTCACGTGCTACCCACAAGCAGGAGGCCGAGAGCAACGAGGGCTACTGCTGCTCAGCTCCTCTCTCTACTTATATTGTCCGGATCCCAGGCAGGAAGTGGTGCCAACCACAGCGGGTGGGTCGTCCAACGCCAAGTACTGCGTTTGAGATGGCCCAGGACAGGCTCTCCCAGAGGCCCTTTCCCCAAGTGAATTTAAACGATGTCTACTTGCCGATCAGCACCAATCACAACAGCGCGTCCCCGAAGATTCCACAGCACATTTTCAAAGGCTTAGCTCTTTTTTATTGTCTAAGTTCATGAAACCTCAAAAATGTGTAATAATTAACAACTACAAAATTAAAAAAAATACTTTTTTTTTCTGGACAATTGAAATCTGTTTGTATAAAAATAGACCTTTCTAGTCTCTCAAGAATTTCAACAGCACTTTAGGATAATCTTTTTTTTTTTTTTTTAAATGAATATTGCAACAAAAACCTTGCCAAAAATATCACATATTAGTGTTAAACAAACCGAAAGTCCATACATCTCAGTGAGCCTCTTTTACACAGAGTAGCCATTCTAAAGCATCCCAGGGGACCTCAGACTTCCACTACAGAGGACATTTCTACGTACTTATCCACTCTCAATCTCTAGAAATAGCAAAAGGATTGGCTTTACATCCTATCCTCTGTCATGACTGAGGTATCTTTTACCGCATTCAGTCCTTCTCCTTCTAATATGGAGGATTTCTTGGTTTCTTTTCTGCATTTATACCTTACCCACGAGTACATTTAACACACACACACACACACACAACTGAGTAGATTTCACATATGAAGGAGAAGAACATGCAGTTTTTCTTTCTGAGAATATAGGATGTCGCTTAATATACATTTTTATGTCATTCTATCTCCTGCCAATTTTGTGGTTATGTTTTTCTTTAGAGCTGAAATATTTGTATGTACATACATGCACACATGTACACACATGTGAATACAAACGTTCACCTATACACACATGCACACGCACATATGTCATTTGCATCTTGCTTTTGTCTGTTCACGGACAACTGACTGGATCGCAGTTCGTGGCTGAAGTGAACAAGAGCAAGGAGGAAGCAAGGGGTGTGGCTATCTCCGCGGTGGGGGTGGAGCTCTCAGGAAGCAAGGGGTGTGGCTATCTCCGCGGTGGGGGTGGAGCTCTCAGGAAGCAAGGGGTGTGGCTATCTCCGCGGTGGGGGTGGAGCTCTCAGGAAGCAAGGGGTGTGGCTATCTCTGCGGTGGGGGTGGAGCTCTCAGGAAGCAAGGGGTGTGGCTATCTCTGCGGTGGGGTGCAGCTCTCAGGATACATGGGGGGGGGGGTGAAAGAGCAAGATGGAGTTTCACTTTGAATTATTTGAGAAATCTCAGCGCTGACTTCCACAATGCTGTATCGTGTACCCCCAGCAACAGTGAATAAACTCCCTCAGCATCCCCTCGAACATGTGTTTGATTTGTCTGGTTTGTGGATGCTATAGCCGTCTTGAGTGACGTGTAGTGGTATCTTAAAGTTGTTTTGATTTGCACGTGCCTGATGGCCAGGAATAACGAACAGCTTTCATAAAGGGAATTAGGTTTTTTCCTTTGAAAAAGTTCTATTCGGTTCATTTGCCTATTTGTTGATTGGCAGTTTCATTTCTTTCCTCTTTAAAGAACTTTTTTTTTTTTTTTTTTTTTAAGAGAAAATATTATTTAGCTTTCTCGAAAACGTGTAAGTTACTAAAACCAAACCAAACCAAACCAAACCAAACCAAACCAAACCAAACCAAACCAAACCAAACCAAACCAAACCAAACCAAACCAAACCAAACCAAACCAAACAAACGAAAAGGCTGTGGCTGTCCAGGGTGCAGAACCAGGGAAAAGAGACCTTGCTGCTCCTCCTGGCAGAGCTGCGGACCCCCGGAGCGCCATCACCGCAGCCTCTTCAGGTTTGGAATCCTTGATTTAATTTCTTTGTTTACTTTTTATTTAGTGTGTCTGTCTGTGTGAGTGTAAAGCACACTTACTTTGGTGCTGTGGAGGCCAGAGAAAGCACGAATCCCCTGGAGTTGGATTACAGGCAGAGAGTCCACCTAGGCAGATGCTGAGAAGCAGACTCAGGTCCCCCGGAAAAGCAGGAAGTGCTCCTAATCCTGAATGCATCCCTCCACACCGATTTTATTTTTTTGTAGACAATGCTATAGTTTCTTTGCTTTTGTGGTTTTGGTTGCACGTATGATCCGAGCCACTGAACTGTGTTATTTTGCCCCGTGCCTCATATTATGCATGTACCAGGAAGCAATGCTGTTTATTATTTTTATGGCTATTTCGAGTTTCATAAGATTTGACGCTCTGATTTTTTTTTATCGTTGGTTTCTATACCACATCTTCGGGTAAATATCTCAAGAAACTGTTTTCTAATATCAACTGTAGACTATCAGAAAGACTGATAATCACAGAATTCCAGCTATTTTGTTCTGTGTCTGTTGACTTTAAATAAAGAGCTGAAGCTGTGTGTAGTCTTCATCTATGAAGGATACAGCAGTGCTGGCTTTCCATCATCGACTACACAAATTTTAATGAATATGTGTCAGAGCTTTGGGAAGAAAATGGATCTAAAATATTATGCTGGTAGAACTAAAATACATACATATATATTTTTTTCTAAACTGGGAAACTTTGATGGATAGTTAACTTTTTCCAGTTTGTAGTCTACTTATCTTTCTGGTTAGTGGTTGAAGGGTTTATTTCAAGACATGTGAGTTCTTACACGCTGTCCTAAGGATGTTCTTTGGCCTAAACCTGTTGCTATGTAGTTCTCTGTTCTGTTTGGATAGGTAAGGGTATGGTCGGTGAGACTGTGGGTCATGCTTGACTGTATCAGGTAGGGATAAACTTCTACCCTAAGATAAAGTGATCTTTCTTAGATTGGAAACTGGAAATCTCTCTAACTATTCATAAGAAGAGGTCAATTTATAAAGTAAATGAATTCATAAGAAGAAGCCCTCAGCACAAGGGCTCTCTCTGTTCTGGGGTTTTTGTTATTTTGAGGGTTGTTCCCATTGGTTCATGGCATTGAAGAGGAGCTCTCTCCACATATACGAATCTAGGAGCTTAAAGACCAACAAACTCCATGCCCACGCTCCACCACAGATCCACAAATCAGACATCCTGACATAGACAAGCAGCAGGACCATCTGAAGGTTTCAGCCTGTATCACTGTGTACCAAGGCTGAGGTCCCTGTCCATTAGACTCTCCTTGCTTTTACTGCCTCACCTTTCTCAAAGAGGGATCTGTAATTTAAAGATGAGACAAACCCCACAATGCTGAGATACACAGCTTGTGTATGGAAGCCATGGTATTTATAAAGCAGCGGTGCATTTAGTCCTTTTGGTAATATGCTGGGGAAGGCACCAAACTACTGTAGCTATGAGTGGATTCAGGTTGGGAAGCCTATCTGTGAGGCACTGAGCCTACATGTAAAACTCAGTCGTGTCTGAAACTAGACGAGTCTTCCACTCAGTTTTACGTTTCTTTGAATAGCGTTGTCGTCGTGAGTAGGTTGGGAGGGGGGAGTCATTCTTTCCTTCTCAGGATGGAAGCAGAGGAAAGGTGGGGGTCATGAGAACATCTAGGTTAGCTGATTCAGAGCACATATGTCTTAGTTGTCTTCTGGACATGACATGGTTGTGAGCTCATGAACTCAGCACGGTGGTGGGTGACTGCACAATACCCCGCAGCAGGAAGGAGTAGTCAACACTTCTTCATAGAAGGGGTAAGGGTTCATGCAGCCCCCCTCCCACCCCGAGGTACTAGAGACAGTTGGTGGCTGGGAAGGAATGTCTCTCTTCAGTGGTGTAGCCACTGTTGAGTTGCCCATGTTCCAGCAATCACCCCCCCCCCACTGATGCTCATGCGTGCAGCCATAATTAAGCCCAGTGAGTCACACACAGATACAGAAGACATGCATGTAAGTGGACTCCTCTGGTAGAAAAGGGGTTTCTTCAAGAAAGGGAGAGGGGATGGGAGAGGATAATGGGGGGAATGACTAAAGTTCATTTTGTGTGATGTGTGTGTGTGTGTGTGTGTGTGTGTGTGTGTGTATGTAAAATAAGCCAATTGGTTGATTTCCTATTCTATCTGAAGTCATTCAAGAGAACACTCATACTTCAACACACACACAATTATATATATATATATATATATATATATATATATATATATATATATGTTTGTATATACACACAACAAAAACATGTTCAGGCAACATCAGCTTAGAAGTGAGGTGAAGACGAATGCCCTGGGGGATAGATGTGGCTTCTGAAACGGAATTGAGCCTGGAGAGGCTGCTCTTCCAAAAGCTTCTTTGCTTTCATTCTGTTTCAACTTATGTATCTATAAAAATGCATCTCTGGTGGCAACCACAAGTCAGGCTTCTCACTGACTGCTTTTAAGACCTGTGTCATCTTTTTCAGTGTGCCTGGCTATGTGCAGGGGGGAGTCTTAGTGGCTGTAGACTCGCTTTAGAGATAATCCAACTGTAGGTGATGACTTAGGTGAAAAGATGCGAACATTGACGTCATATCCTGTCTACTGAATGTGCCCCTTTTAGCTAAGAAGATAATGCAGACATGGGGCTGTGTTTCAAGGCTGTCTTGGAAAGACTCTTGAAGTCTCATTGATTATGATACAGACAGTAAGACTTAAAATAGCATGTAAATCGCAAAGTAAATGAGAAAAACGTATTAAAAGGGAACCTAGGTGCACACCTGTATCTGGTAAGCTGTTGGACTTGAAAAATGTTTGGTGAGTGGTGAATGGATTTGACATACTGAGAAGCAGTTCCTCACAGTTAGATGTGGAACTTGGTCCTAGGCTCTCTTCCAGCAGGGAACAAGCAGGAGAAGGAGAGAGAACAGCAAAATCAAAAGCAATTTCTTACTCTCAGACACCAATATGAAGTTCTTGACATCACAGATTTTGGTTGTGAAAAATATTTTTCATTTAAATAAGGTTTTCCTTAAGTGATTAAAATTTGCAGGTGGTAAGTTCAAAGACCTTATCTTTTGGTGACGATGACAAATTTTAACAGGTTCTTGGGTCAGTACCTTGTTTAATGATATCGAAAGGTTTTAAAAATTTTACAGCAATCTTTGAATATCTTTAATTCATTAAAGTCATAGTCTTAACACATAATTTACAAGTGAGTTTTTCCACTGTGATATATGTAAGTGTTGTAGGTTATATTAATGAGACGTGTGGGTATGAAGCACAATTCTGTTAAGATTTTTTGAGAAAGTGAAAGTCACATTAATATCTATCTTCATGTAATCATGTCAGCATAATCAGGAGCCACAAATAAACAGAAAACCAAATAAACCATGTTTGTCTAAACACTTTGTAAAAATGATTCTGTCAGATGAGTATTTGATTCCTTAGATTTAAGTGAAGAGCCACTTGTAAAACATTAGAAAACATTTTATTTTCTTTCCTTCTCTTATTCAAGGTTAGAAGAAATCGTATCTAAATATCTTCTGCCCTTGATCATATTTTGATTAGACAAAGTAACTTTGAGACTCTGATGAATAAACATGAAAAGCTTAGATGAAGCAAACTGAAAAATATTAATTACTTGAAGGTTACAGAAAGCTGAAAGCATAGGAAAGAACCCCAAGTCCAGGAGCTAGAGATAGGGGTGACTCCTATGGTCATGGGTCTGCTCTGCTTCTTTTCTTCCTTCTGGAAGTGAAAAGGCCATTTTAAAAATTGATATTTTTCCTTAGAGACAGGTCTTGCTATATAGCACAGGCTGACCCTGAATTCAAAGTTTCCCTGTTGTTTACTGCCAGTGCCCAGGGATGAGTGGACAATGGCCAAATGAACTTTGGAGAATCCTCTCAGAAGTGGGTGTGGACAACTGTATACATTTCAGGCTAATGACTAAGGGCAGGAACTATAGGATATCCCCTTTGCTTTGCTATACCCTTATCTCCTGCTGTACGGCAAACTGTTTCTCTCTGTCTCTGTGTCTGTCTCTGTCTATCTCTCTGTGTATCTGTTTCTGTCTGTCTGTCTGTACCTGTCTGTCTGTCCCTGTATCTTTGTCTGTCTCTTTCTGTCTCTGTCTGTGTCTCTGTGTCTTTGTATCTCTCTCTCTCTCTCTCTCTCTCTCTCTCTCTCTCTCTCTCTCTCTCTGTGTGTGTGTGTGTGTTCTCATACCCCACTCTCTCATAATATACTAATCTTAAACTGTTTAGGACTCTAGGAACCATGATTCATGATTCAGTAGTTATCAGTGAACAGCTTTCTGGTCAGTGTAGAACATTTCATATCTTCCTAGGACCATTGAGAGATATGACTCAACTTCCATTCATCTGATCAGCAAGTACAGGCCTAAAATTCTAGTCCATTGTTTTACAAGCTGTTGGATACAAGGGAGGGTTTTATCCACAATCTCTTCTAACCATCCCCACATCTAATTTGTGCCTAACAGGACCATTAGGGCTGTATAAGCATTTGGGTCCATTTTTCTGACATTTGAATGAGTTTGAGTTGGGACCTTGTTTACCCAGTAGAGTAATACTGAAGGAGGAATGACAAGTGAATTTGAAAGTGGTCCCAGCAGATGGGCAGATGGTTAGTGCACCTGTGCACCAGATTTTACAAATTCTCCTTGAAGGATCATGATATCCATGTCTTACCAGTGCAACATCTAGGTGCAATAGAGGGAGATCTGGACAAAAGACAGGGATGGAACCTGAAGGGACTAACAATGCCAGGAGACTCACAGGGCTCTAGAGATTGGTATTATTAGCCATTCCATTTAAAACAAGCATTCCTCAACGATGTGGTAAAGGGTAAATGTGAGAACCCAGATAATGACAATCATTAAAACAAACAGGCCTGTATTGAAAATCTGAAACAGAACATTTGGTGTCTGAAGGAGGAAGTGCTTATAACTTGGGCACCGGAGACAGACATCGCTGAAGAAAGTCAGCAGACAATGTACGCAATGGTAAAAATACCCAGGTTGAATGTATGGTGGAGAAAGAAAGGGACAGCAGAAATGGGAGTTGGGGGACCAGAGTACAGTGAAAATGTTACCTTGTGTGTAACACACACGAGTATGCGCACACACATGTGCATGCATACACATATGCACACACATGTGTATGCATACACATATGTACACATATGTATGCACATATGTGCACGCACACATGTGCACACTCATATGCTCATCTCACACTCAACACACATACTCGTACACATATGCATGGATGCACACACATATGTGCATACACATGCACACATACATGCACACATATGTGTGCACACACATGCACGCACACACAGGCATGGATGCTCACCTGCACGCATGCACACTCACACAAATGAAAGGGAAAAGAGAATGGTGTAGCAGCAAAATTAGAATACTTTAGAAACATAAATTTCCCAACAGTAGTGAAATTCATAAAAAGTGCGTATAAATTGTACAAAATAACCCCCATACCTAAGGCTCTGCAGAGCACTGTGGAAGAGACTGCAGATGAACTGGAAGACAGTTCACTTCGAGAGTGTGTCTTTTAGATATGACAGCAAAGCTTTTCTCCTGAAATCTCAACAACATGTCTGTCTAACCAAGAGCTAACAATGGCAGCAGTAGTTGACATGCCATTGTGGATGAAGGAAATCTCATGGGGTCCCATCCCTAGATGATAAGCTGGCGAAACGTAGAGACGATTGAGAGACAGAGAATATTTTAAAACAAAAATAGGTGACAAAAGACAAATATATAAGATACATGTTTAGGTGGTAAACAAATTCTTCAGGACAGGTATATACAATAAGAGCACTGTAAGGGTTTTGTTCACTATATAGTAAAATTAGGAATTACATGTCATAAACCAATTGTTAACATTGGTGTCTTTTACTGCTGAGCTGGGTTTGGTGCTACACTTTTTCTTTTAATCTCAGCACTCAGGAGAGAGACAGGCAGACTGATCTCTGTGAGTCTGAGGACAGTCTGTTCTGTACAGCAAATGCCAAGACAGTCAGAGCTACATAGTCTTTAAAAAGAAAAGGTGAATAACAAAATAAAATCTTCACTGAGATTCGCAACTTCTTAATGGAGGCGCTGGAACAATATAAACCATTTCCTCATGTAACCAAAGGTGGGGAAGAAATGAGTCACAGAATACAGATAAGTAAAAGGCACAGACAAGGATAGTAGGTTTGATCTAAAGAACCAGTCATGTTGAACTCCAGTGATGTAAAATGGCCAATTGTATGAAAAGCCAACCCAAAAACTGTTTGGGAAGTATATCTAAAACATAAAGGATGGAGAGATGTAGAAAGGATAATGAAGTATTAGGGCACGTGGAAGACTGAGAGGTTTTAGCTTTCTATGTAATGATTCAATAACAAAACCAATATAGCAAAAACAGACAAAACTAGAGTTAAAATATAAACCAAACCCCTTAGCTGGAGCCCTCAGCCCACATCTGTCTGTAATGCAACAGGAAGGAAAATAATTGTAAACTTGTGAGAATTTTGAATAAAATAATTAGTAAACCTGGCATGCTTGACAGGTAAAGTGTTAAACTGAATACTCATAGGGGGAAAAAAATGAAGATGTAGAATATTAAGAAAAAAGCTATTGGTCATAAAATGAACTTCAAGTACTAGAAATAAAACAGTGTCTTTTATGATCACAGCACACACTTGAAGGGTCAAACACTTGCACATGACCACTGTAAAAACCATGAACGAGACTGTCCCTCGAGATGCCCACCCCATACTCCATGGAATGCCTTGTTCTTTCTCTGACTGCCTGTCTAATAACTCCTATGCTTAAAAACATCTATCTTATACATGTCTTCCTATAAATTTTAACTCTGCTTCATAGCAACTTGTCTTGAAATGCTTTTCTAAGGTTAAGTCAGGTCTTAAGTGAGTAGAGCTCTGTGTTTGAAACCCTACTGGCTGACCCCAGGGAACAATTGCAAGGACAAAAGATACCACAGAAGCTCCAAAAGGAGGGTTTTATTTTGTTACAGGGATATCTTGTTTCTTGTCTTCTTGAGCCGGGAGACATAGCTTAAGTAGAGCATCAGAAAACAGAGCCAGCAGTGGTGGAGGAGAAGGAGGGAGGCTGGGTGTATACTGTGGGCCATACACAGGGACAATCTCCCAGAGTTTCCAGGAGAAAAAATTCTGTGGGAAATCGAAAAGCAGCCACCAGGACTGTTATCTTTACCTTAGCTTGAGAAGTAAAATGGAACTTTACAAACCGGAGCAAATCCAGAGCCCATTCTATAGACTGCCTCTATTTTGGGAGTTCCTGGCTCCCTGTAAGAAAGACCATTTTCATCAACAAGGAATTAGAAAGAGCTGGGAAGGCCACAGTTGGGCTACAGAGATATTAGTGCGCCAGGGGAAAACCATCCTCTGTCCTTGGTGCTGGATACTCCATCCTCAGTGTACAGTGGAGCAAATCCAAGACCCACATCTCAAAGACCCTTTTTGATTTGGCAACTGAGCAACACAAGGTCCCCCGTGAACTGTACTCATGGCAAACCCTGAAGTTGTCACAGGACTATACATTAAAAGTTGGCTAGGAGAATGTTGTAGAATTCAGAAAAATTATTTTAAAACAGAAGTATGTAGTGTTCAGTGAGGTGAGCACTATCTTTAAAAATTTTATTCTTTCTCATGTTTTGATCAAAAGTCCCCAACTCAATTTTTTCCTCTTCCTTCTTGCATTAAATCCCTGCATTAAAACCACTCCCTGTGTAAGAAGTCACTGCCCTCATCTACGGACATAAACATAAATATTTGGAAAGAAGTTGGCACCATGTTCACTTAGCAGAACAAAAATTGCAGGTTTCCCCCTAAGGCCTGAGATCTCTCCATCCATGGGCTTTGGCTATAGATTCCCTCTTGTGGAGCATAACTCACACCCGATCAAAAGGTGACTTATTTCTTCCATAATAGTTACACCACTATAGCAAAATGGGCATATCTTGTCTAGCCTACCAGTGCCCTAGTTCCCAGCGACCACAGCTAAATAAGACTATTGGTATCTTTTCTTTGCCAGGCAACTTGAACATCACCTTCTGGGACCACAGAGCTCAAGTGTGCTGTCCCTGATAGTAGGATATTGTTTCTCTTTTGTGTAGATAACCAGGATGAATTGCAAGAGCCTGCATTGTTATGGGGACCCTGGGAGCTTCCCTCACTACAAATCAAGAGGTGCTACCTCACACCTGGAACTAGGGGTTTTTGTGATCATGGTTTCTATGTTCAGCATTATACATTTATGCAAGGTACCTGTCTTTAAAAAATTTATTTTTAGTTGGCTTATAAACACACCCTTTCTGTTTGGCTTGTGTATGCATCCTTTGCTTTTACTAACCCTCTCTCTCTCTTTTTTTTCCTTACTCTCATTCCTAGTTGAAGTTTTCCACCCTTATTAACTCTGTCCTCCCCAGGGCCCCTGTCTAGCACATGCAAGCACTCCAAGTTAAACATACACATCTATGAGATAGAAGCTAAGACCCATAAGTGCAGCATGTCCTTCTGTGACTGGGTTACTTGTCACAGTGTGTTTTCTTGTTCTGTCCATTTATTTGCATCTTTCTTTCTTAAAGAAAAAGATTTTTATCTATTTTATGTATATGAGTACACTTTTGCTGTCCTCAGACACACCAGAAGAGGGCATCAGATCCCATTACAGATGGTTGTGAGTCACCATGTGGTTGCTGGGAATTGAACTCAGGACCTCTGGAAGAACAATCAGCGCTCTAAACCACTGAGCCATCTCTCCAGAACCCTTATTTATAATTTTCATAGTTTCACTTTTCTTTATAGCTGAGTAAAATTCCTTTGTGTAAAAATAGCCTATTGTCCTTATCCCCCTGAGTTGATGGGGATGCAGGCTGATCTTACTTCTTAGGTGTTATTAATGTGGCAGCAATGAATGTGAATATCCTCCGTAGTAGGATATAGTTTTATGAGACCCTCCACATTAATTTTCACAATGGCTATACCAGTGATTCATGTATTGAACACTTAAAAAAACCCTATTATTAGCCTTCTGTATTTCTTTTTTTTTTTTGGACTAATAACTCATTTGTATTATGTTGGTTTTTTTTTTTTTTTTTTTTTTTTTTGGTATCTTGAGTTCTTCATATGATGTTAATCTTCTGTCATATATATAGATGACAAAGATTGTCTCCCATTCTGCACCAATCTCTCCCTCAGTGGACAGTTTGCATTGATGCAGAGAGTCTTCTTGTTTTCACGTGGTCCCGTTGTCTGATGTCGACCATATTTTCTGAATCTTGGAGTCACTGAGGAAGTCCTTGCCTATGAACACATGTTTTATGTCAGTTTATGTCATGGATAGTTTTATGTCAACATGACACAAGCTAAAGTCATCAGAGAGGAGGAAACTCAGTTTAGAAAAATGCCTCTATAATCTCCAGCTTCTTTTATTTTCTTAATTAGTATTTGATGGGGAAGGGCCCAGACTGCTGTGGGTGGCCCCAATCCTGCAATGGTGGCCCTCGGTTTTATAAGACAGCAGGCTGAGCAAGTCATGTGAAGCAAGTCAGTAAGCAGCTTCCTTCCATGGCCTCTGCATCAACTCCAGATTGCCTCCAGATTCCTTCCCTGTTTAAATCCCTGTTCTGACTCCCATCAATGATGAACTTTAATGTGAAAGTGGAAGCTGGTAAAACTTTCCCCCCTACCCAACTTGCTGTTTGGTCATGGTGTCTTGTCATAGCAATAGAAACTGACTAAGACAACGTGTATCTTGTAGGGTACTTCCTATCAGCCCTTCTAGCAGTTGAAGAGTTTCAGATCTTACGCTCAGTTCTTTGATCCATTAAGAGATTAATTTTGTGAGGGTGAGAGATAATGATCTAGTTTCACCCTTCTACATGTAGACATTCAGTTTTCAGATTTGTTGAATTTGTTGTATTTTTCTGTTTTAGGTGTTTTTGACTTTTTTTTTAAGTCAAAAATCAGATGGCTGAAGTTATCTGGATTTGTATATTTTTAATTTAGTTTAATTGATCTATTTGTCCATTCTTATTAGTCTGATTCTGCTGTAAAATTTGAAATCAGGTATGGTGCCACCTTTGTCAATACTTTTTTGATGATGGTTTCTTTGGCTGTTTTTGGTCTTTTATTTATCAGTATAAATTTTGGGTTTTTTTTTTTTTTTAAGATTTTATTGTAAGGTCAGAGAAATGACCCTGGGAATGCACACAGTGAAAGGAGAGGACTGACTCCATTAAGTTGTTCTCTGACATCCACATATGTACCATATTCTGTGCATGTGTGTGGACATATATGCACACAAATACATACAGTGAATAAATAAAAAATATAAAAAAATAAAAATTGCATTGTAAATGCCTTTTATTTCCTTGGGTAAATTTATTCCTATATACTTTACTTTTTTATTTAATTGAGACTATCAAAAATGGTATTGTTTCCTAAGCCTCTTTTTCAGTATGTTCAGCATCAATATATAGGAAGGCTATTGATTTTACTTTGTTATATTTATTTTTTATTGGATAGTTTATGTATTTACATAGTAAATGTTATCTCCTTTCCTTGTTCCCCCTCTCCCATCCCTCCTTACCCTGCTTCTATGATGATACAGGTCTGTCTGTCATGGAACACACTGTATAGGAAAGGCGGGTATCGTACTCAGAAATACATTTGTGCTGATAGTAAAGGCTTGTGCCTCATGCCTGGCAGATACTAATTTTTGCATGCTAATTTTGTATTTTGCCAATTTGCTGGAAGTATTTATTGGCAGTAGGAGTTTTCTGGTAGAATCTTTAGTATCTCTTAAATACAAGTTCTATTTAACTGTATCAAATTACTGGTTCAAGACTTCAAGTTCTACACAGAATGAGCACAAGGAACATCATTTTCTTGTTTGTGATTTTAGTGCAATGTTTTGAGTTTATCCCTGTCTAGCGTGGTGTTTATAATGTATATTCTTTATTACGTTGAGATATGTTTTCTTCTACTCCAATCTCTCTGGAGCTTTCTTTCTTTTCTTTTTCTTTTTTTTAATATCATGAACAGATATTGGGTTTCCCCCCAAAAGCCTTATTTATCTTCATCTATTGAGATGATCTTGTATTCTTCTGTCCTTGAGTTAATTTATATGATCAATTATATTTATTGATTTACATATTTTAAACCATCCTTTTATCTCTTGAATGAAGCCTACTTTATTTGTCAAAAACCAGGGCTTTTTTTTTTTTTTTTTTTTTTTTTTTTTAATGGTGAATGTGGCTTAGCCTCCTCAGAGATGGGAATGCTGTATACTATCTGTATGCAACTTTGCCTATTCCTTCTCAGTGTACCTTCATCCTAAACACCCTCATGTCTTCCTGCTTTTAATATCTACATTTCCCCCTGTGCTTTCTGTTTTCCAGCTCCATATTAATAAACGATCTTGCATTTTTGGTTGTGAGCCTAGCCTTTAATGACTGATTCATCTCTCTGGTTTCTAATTAACAAGATTACTCTGATCTTATTTTTTCTTTCAACTCATATCCATAGTAACTAATACATTAATACATAGTATTATTTGTGTCTTTTTACAGACTGGGATGGTTCATGCATAGGGGATGCATAGTTTTTAGTTAACCACCAATGTCTTTTCATAGTGTGTCTATTCCTGTTGTTCTAGATAATGTTCTGCTGTCAGGGTATTCTGGAATCAAGTTTAGTGTTCCCATCACAAGTCTACCGGTCATTGTCTAGTGATGTTTGCATGTTTCTACTGAAAAAAGAAATGTGACTTCAATTTATTATTAAAGAGCTCAAGACATAGCCTGTGTCGGAGAACAGCCCTGCTCTGAAAACATGTGAATCATCAAGCAAAATTCTCAGTACTAGGCATGTGTTGCCTCCCTTACATTATTGCTCAGTGAGGTTCCAGAGGACACAAACATCAGCAGGAGTGAGAAAGCCTGCTAGTCAGTGGACACTATCTGAAAAGCCAAGCTTTGTGAGTGCTCTTGGAGATAATTAGAGCGGAGGAAGGCAGACTTTCTTTCTTTGGTTGGTGCCCAGTTATCTTCCACTTCCACTGTAAAAGGAGTAATGGTTTTAAGTCTACGTATATAAAACTACGTGAGATATGGTTTGTAGATGCCTTAAGAATCTCCCAAAGGACAGTTTTCCTTATGAAACGTTAGTCTTGTGGATTCACTCACAACCTCACTTAACATTTATAGTAGTGACAGGACACACAGCTAGATGAAGTCAATGTCTCCTTACATTGATGAGGAAACTGGGCCTGAAAGGGAAAATGGCTTGATTAAGACTTTTTTTATGGATTGTAAATATTTAAGTCTATCTCTAACCTACATGGGCCTTGCATTTTATGGCTCTTCTCAGCTATGTGCAAGATATTAAAAAAAAAATTAGCTGGGCTGTTTTGGTGCATGCCTTGCCTAGCACTCCGAAATCTGAGGCAGGTTAAGCTTTGTGGGTTTGAGGTCAGCCGGCTTTACAGTGAGAGTTCCAGGACAGCCAAAGCTACACAAAGACACCCTGTTTTGAAAAGCCAACCTAAACCAAACCAAACCAAACCAATCAAACAAAACATCTAAAAAGTTAATCGACAATGGACAGGTACTCTGCCAGGTATTGGAAACTCTCATGGATATGGTAATGATCCTGCTAGTCTGAGAGAGATGAAGTTCAGGCTGCAGTCACTGGGTAAGCTTGTGTACAAACATGATGATAAAAGACAAATTAATACAACAAAGATCTTTACAGTGTCTGAGTCTGGGAAGAGGTGAATGGGAGTACAACGGTTGCTGTTTAAATGAAACTTGAGTCTACTATACTCATTCTGCTTTTTGATTTTTCCATGAATGTTCCTGTTGTTTTTCCGTGTTTTCCATACACTCTTTAAAAAACCCTTCTGTGTCACGCTCAGTTAAAGACAAATGATATCCAGTGGTATGTGTTCACACTGGGTTAATGAATGGGCATCTAAGAGAATAACTTTTCCTCCAGAGCTGGTGGTTTATGGTATCTTTCGTTTGCAATTGCCTGGCTGTTGAACTGGGCAGAGATGCCCTTCCTCCCTCTCTCCTTCCCTCTCCCTCCCTCCCTCCCTTCTTTTTTTCCCATTCAGTTTCCATTTATCTTTTAAGGACAAGTTTATATTCGCATTCAGTGATTTATCTATTTATTTTGTTTTCTGAGGCAGGCTCTCACTATGTAGACTTAGCTGGCTTGGAACTCAATATATAGACCAAGCTGCTTTCAGACTTATAAATATCTGCCTGCCTCTGCTTTCCCAGTGCTAGGATTTAAGTTGTTTGCCATCATACCTGGACGTTCAGTAATTAACTGATTTCCATCAACTATTCATGGAGCATCTATTCTCTGCAAGGTATCTGGAACATAACTCTGAATAAAATATTCAGTTGCTGACCCCCATGGAGCTTACTTTATGGTCAGAAAGCATGCTATGAACAATTAATAAAAATAATTGTGCTTGTGATAAATATTTCAGAAGAACAAATATATAACAAGAGATCATAGGTCAATGAGGACATTGTGAGGAAAAAGAAAGATTAGGAAAAGTGACTCTGAGCACAGATGTTGTGATAGGGGACAGGAGTGAGAAAGGCAAGCCACAGAAGGTCATTGTGAGTAGAAGGGACTCCTTGTATGGAGGCTTTCTACATTAAAAGGGTCATGGGAATTTTGACCACCCAAAAAAGCCCAGGGTGGTCACTGGGCAGGACAACACAGAGAAAAATACAGGAGCATCCAGAACATGTAATGCTGTGATGAAAAGAATTTCTGATTTTATTCTAATAACAAATATAAAGTTTGTTTAGTGAGAAAGGAGCAACTTGATGTTCATGTTTTATAACTCACTGTGTGCTATTTCCATAGTAAATATGCCTGCTGCAGCTGTAGCTTTTATCTGGGGAGGGGGGCTTGAGTTAGAGAGCAGAGCATGTGACCAGAAGGATAAAAAACAAGACTCAGAGCACGCACGTGGGTGGTGAGGGAGGGGCAGGCGTTATATTGTCTCTGATTCAAATCTTTCTTTCTTTGAGATTCCCTCTGGAATGCTACTTCGAAGATACTGATGTCTGAGAAGGCAGGTGACTGTGTTCCTTTTGGGATGGGGCCTTGCTAGTCAAGTGGAAAAATGGAAGACAGCTACAGACTGTGGGCCCTAACCGGTGAATAATGGCGGACTCTGGACCCCTGTCAAGAAAACGCGGAAGCAGAGAGAATGGGCAGAAAGTAGAAATGATTTTTGTCATTTTCTGTAGAGGAGTGTTGTTGTGAGGGTATCTGAGGAACTGACCTGAAAGGAGCTGTATGCTTCAGTGATGGTGGGAGTTAAGGGTATGACTGGGGGAGCTGTTGACTCAGAGTAGGAAGAGATGAGTGCACATTAGGTAAAGACCCCGGGCTGCTACACACGGTCATGCAGTGTGTGTAATGCAAGATTGTAGGTGACTCTGTTCACACCGGGGACAACACCTTTTATGTTACTGTAGGTGAGAAGTGTGAATTGTCCCAGATAATGAGAGCATACAAAATTGGATGGAAATCCCATGTAGGTGTTAAATTACCAAGAAACTCAGAAGAACTGGGCAAGGAGTATTTTAAGCCAGGGGAAAGGAATTTGGGCTACAGGAAGAACAATTGCCGTTTGAAGTACCATTGGAGAGGATGATACCTCCTGACTGTGTCAGGATGCTACAAGAAGTAGTTTTCATCACCTGCAAGAGACTTTCTTAAAAACTGTGTTTGTTGACAGCTGGTTACCAATAGAAGAGCTATGGGCCTTTGACCATCTACTATGGAGGGCACAGTGGGAAGATTTTCAAGGGCTGGGAGAATTGGTTTGGTTCCGGGGTCAGGAACTAGAGGGAGTGACAATGGAAGTAACGGCTCACCGATTAATTTGAACATGAAGGAAAGATCCGGATCCAGGTCCTCTGACTTTATAGCTTGTGCTTTAGGACTATGGGTTTTAGAACCAGGAGAACCCTTGCTGGGAGGAGCCAGTCCATGTAGGGACAGCTCAGCCTTTTACTTAAGGGATCTCAGTGGCAAATACAGGCTGAGGAAATGAAACTTGCCTCCAGATATTACTAAGTATCTGTTGGGGGAGGGATTAAAATCATTCCAGTTTTAAGCTATGAGCCACAGAGAGTCTCTAACTCAATGCTTGAGTCCTTACCTCTGAGGAATATCAATGGGTATGTCTTTGCACTTTTGTGTATTTTGCTTAGAAAAACTGTAGTTTATGTGTGTGGGCTTTCTAAGCAAACAGGAGTCTATGGATTGCCCACCGTCAGCAGAAACTGTCATCATTGGTTTTCAGAGGTGATTCTTCATTGAGAATTCCTTTCCAAAGACAGCCTCAGAATTACAGGAGAAGGTGTTGAAGTGCAAAGTGGTTCTGATGGTCTGGGTAAAAGGAGAGCGAGTAGGTTTCTGTCATAGCTGTCCCCAGAGCTATTTGGCCTGAGCACAAAGCTTTGAGAGTAGCAAAGCTATCCTCTGTGGCGAGCTGGTCTGCAGTGCCTGGCTGAGCACAGCCCAAGAGGCACTTGGCACAGCTCCTGTTGACTTCCTTCCCATGCCAGTTGGATGAGATTTGTTGAACTGTGTTTGATGCCAAGGACAGGGTGGGAAAGGAGAAGTAAACTCAAACAAAAGAAGGGGTGAAGCGCCCAAAGACAGGCTTTTCCAGCCTTTCTCATGTGCTTTCAGCTGCACTGGAGATGCAAACATTTTGACTGCAGCCACAGCCCTTTTTGCAGAACTAGCAGGACATACTGAACATGCTGATGGTATCACCTCTATTCTCTGGACAAAAGACTTCATTGTATCACAAGATAAAACATGTTTCCCTTCCAGTTACTGCTTTGTGACAGTCTTTAAAAAATGAGTATACAAAGGAGCTATCCAGAGACTTGGCAAAAGTTATTTTAGACTTGTTCCTTCCAAAAGATCTGATTGAAAGGGTTCTCAGCTGGTTTTCCTGGCTTGCTGAGCAGTTTTCAAACAGTCTCCTTTTCTGGTCAGTTGTGAGTAGGGGGGGATTAACAGAAGTAGTTGGATATTACTTCTGACATTTATAGGCATACTTCTTCCAAGCTGACTAACTGTTAATGTAGAGGGCAAGTTCAGGCTCTTGTCAGGACTAGCAGGGTTCAAATTTGGCCCCATGGGATGTTGGAGTACCATGGAGAACCCCCCCATCACCACCCAGAGGATCACTACCTTTCTCCCTTCCAGGGCTACATTTCAGGGACTCTTTTCAGCCTTTTAAAGAATTATGATGTTAATCTTTTATCTCCACAGTTTCTTTGAGTTCTCAAATATCCTTTGGAGTGAAATAGCCCATGTGACTTGAAGGTAAAAATTTATTCTGTAGTTAAAAAAAAAACTAATTGAGATATTTATCCATTATAAACCTCTAGGGTTGGGAGATGCAGCCAACTTCTCATGAATATGAACTGAGCAGTGTGTCACACACGCCTCTGAGTGGATGACTCATGTCACATTCCAGAGTAATGAAAACAGAGATGGGGACATGAGCAATGGCTGAACCATGTGTGTGACTGGGGGTGGCAAAGGAATTCTTTTGTGAGGACAGAGAGGTGACACATGGGATAAACTGTCACAGCACTATATGAAAGTTATACATTTCAGAAAGCACAACCAACAACAGTCCATTCAAAAAGATGAAATCTGAGGAAAGCGAGTACTTTAGTTAACTGTGTAGAGTTAGTGTAGATTCCTCGGTTTTGATAAGATATATAAAATGACACCATTAGGAGAAGCTGGATAGTAGTACGTAAAAATTCCGTGTATTATTTTTGGGACTGCTTGTGAATCTCTAGAATTATTTCAAATTAAAAATTAAAAATAAGCTATAAAATAAACCTTAGGTCAAATACCCTTATAAATGATAGTTAACTAAGAAAGAATGAGATGAGTTACTGAGTAAGCAAAAAAATAAATAAATAAAAAAGGTCAACATTGTGTTAATGATTTAGGAGACACATAAAAGTAGTCTTAAAATTTCTTTTATCAGTACAAGGTCTTGCTATTCAGCTAGGCTCTCCTTGAATTTGCAGTTCAAGTTCTGCCTCTGTCTCCCAAGTGCTGAGATTACAAGAGTGTGCTACTATGCCTGGCTAGGTAACATTTATTTAAAAAAAATTTTATTAGATACCCTGTATTTACATTTGAGATGTTATCCCTTTACCCTGCCCCACTCCCGTCCATTTGCCTTCACAAGGTGTACTCCCTCCACATCACCTGTCCCTGTGATACACTTCCTTTGACAAAACCACACCTCCTAATTTTTCTGAAACAGTTCCACCAACAGGGGAACAAGCATTCAAATATATGAGGCTGTGGAGCCATTATCATTCAAACTACCACATCAGGCTTGGTAGTAGAAAGTGTATTTGCTAACTGAGCCATCTTGCCAGCTCATTAACAATTCATTTTCAGTAGCATATTTATGCATGCATTTGAACATACATTCATGTGTGGCCATATAACTTATAAAATAACAGATTATGCAGGAAATTATATATTATATATAATTAATTTATATTACATATAATTATATATTATTTACTATATGTAATGCATTATGATATATGATATATAAACATTATATGTATACACACATCCACATATATGTATGTATGAATGTATACGCACACACATATACAAAACAACATAGACCCAAAGAGTATTTGTAATACGACTGCAGTTGTTTTATTGCAAGGGTGGGACAAATAGTTTGCTCCCAACAGGGAAAAACTGGCTAGCTTTGTAAATCTCACAGTGACTGCTTGCCCTGAAGACTTAAATCTATAAGAATTGCATCCACAGCTGAGTAGTGCTGTGAGGGAGATGAAAATATTTTCCTTATGCACTTTAACCACTAACTAACAGGCAATTAGCATCAGCTCCTATCTCCCCCCCCCCAGGCATAGGTAGAGCCCCATTTCTCATGCTGATGAGTGGGGCTAAGAACCCTAACTTTCTTGTTGTGGGTCTTTAAGATGTAGAGAAAAGGAGAAATCAGGGTGTATAAAACAAAACGTTCTCAGTTGAGGAATATCGAATGGCTGAGAAATATCTGAGGAAGTGCTCCACATCCTTAGCCATCAGGGAAATGCAAATCAAAACAACCCTGAGATTCCACCTCATGCCAATCAGATTGGCCAAGATCCAAAACTCAGATGACAGCAGATGCTGGCGAGGCTGTGGAGAAAGAGGAACACTTCTCCACTGTTGGTGGGGTTGCAAACTAATACAACCACTCTGGAAATCAGTCTGGTGATATTTCAGAAAATTGGACATAATACTACCTGAAGACCCAGCTATTCTACTTCTGGGCATATACCCCAGAGACACCTTAGTACACAACAAAGATATATGCACCACAATGTTCATAGCAGCTCTATTTATAATAAGCAGAAGCTGGAAAGAACCCAGATGTCCTTCAGAAGATGAATGGATACAAAAATTGTGGTACATTTACACAATGGAATACTACTCAGCTACCAGAAACAATGACTCGACCAAATTCTTAAGAAAATGGCTGCATCTAGAGAATATCATTCTGAGTGAGATAACCCAGTCACAAAAGAACAGACATAATATGCAATCACTGATAATGGGATGCTAACGCCAGAGGCTCGCACTGCCCCAGAAACAACTCACAGACTGTATGAAGTCCAAGAAATAAAGAAAACAAAACAAAACAAAACAAAAAAATGTCTATACAACAAGAAAACTTTGACTATTTCCATGTTACATTTTGTTTTCCATGTACTTTATGCTCATTGTAACTATTAAGTTTTCAAGGCATACTATCAAACCTTTAAAAAAATCAAGTACTGACTAAAAAATATATTCATACAGTTTTATGTAAAAATTATTTTAAAATCTGAAAAAAAAGTACTGACAAAAATGTATTATATAATTTTATGCAAACAATGCTTAAAATATGTACATTTATCTTTGTTTTGTAAAATAAAGTTGTTAAAAAAAAACATAAGGTTTAGAAGAAAGAGACTCTGAGAGCACATGAGGCAGCGAGGACTTGGAGACTCTGTAGCAAATCAGAGCTTGTGAACAGACCAGATCCCAAGGATTCAGACTGGGACCCTTCACTCTTCATGCTCTTGGCTCTTACTGCCTGAGAATTTAAGGACACCTAGAGAGATATGCCATAGTCAAACACAGACAAACACATAAGCAATGTAGGAGAAACCAGAATGTTAGTTTTCTGTTGTGACAATACCTGAAACAGTCAACTTGGAAGGAAACACATATTTCTGCTCCTGACTTCAGAGGCGTGACTGTAGTTGGTTTACCTTGGTGAGAATGTACAGATGAGAGACTTTGTTCACCCGATTGTACATGACTAAAGGGAATGTCTTCTTATCTCATCATGACTATACAATGCAGAGACAGTCTGCCATCCCAGTGTCTTCTTGAAGGACGCAACCCCCAGTGAATAAATTCTTCCTTTAGAGCCCACTGTCCATAGATTAGCAAACACACATTTAGGGGAAATTTAATATTCATGTCACTACATCCAGATTGAGAAAAGGTATAAAGTGAGGCTTTTGCTCAGCATGTTCTTCAAACTCTACACAATGCCATGTGCCTTTACCTGCTTTACAGGAGTGAGCCTGGACTAAGGACTGAGTGGCTCCTTCTCAAAGTAAAAATATAGCCAATACATGAACACTGGCTTCCCAGAAGCATTTAAGCAGTGTTTATGTGCAGTACGTGTGTGGTCATGGGTGTTTGTATATATGGAGATATTTATGTGTGTAGCTGTGTGTAAATATGTGTATGCATGTGTGTGTGCATGTGTGTGTGAGAATGTATGTACATGTGCATGTACATATGCATATATGTACATATATGTGTACACACGCACATGCATGTGTGCATATGTGTGTATATGTGCATGCATGTATGTATGTTTATATACATGTGTGTGTACATGTGTGCACGCATATGTGTGCATGTGTGAATACATGCATCTATGCATAATGAAACCTCACAGTGATATGACAACATTACTTGTTTTTTACTGTTTAGACCTTTTCTGTGCATGTAAATACACATGTAAGGCCCACATAGATGTAGTTTTAAAATAGAGTCTTGCTATGTACTACTCTGTGACTTAGATTTTTAGCTTACTAGTGTGTCTTACAAGTCTTTCTGTTTGGGTCGTGTGTTCTTCCTCAGTGGTGTTGGTGATGTCATCACAAAACTTGCTGCTCTTGGTGATGAGCTGCATGTGACAGACAAGGATCAGAGAAAGTCCAGTGCATATGGCTTGGGTCATGTGTGTGACCTTTGAGTTATACCTTTGAATAAACTTTGTCAAAGTGGCTGCCAAAGAAGCCTTTAGGGGGTCATCACCTTCAATGCAACAAATGTTTGCTAAACATCAGGCATGCTATTGAATTTTTGTGTTTGCTAATTATTGTTTTGTGCTATTTTCTATAACTAGTTCTTACCTTGTCATGGTAAAACCACTTTATGCCTGGAAGTGTTATCAGTCTCTCCTTATGGATGACGAGTGATGCTTAATGAAGGTAAGGGCCTTGTCTACACTCCTAGTCATCAAACACTCTCCAAGCTAATTCTCTACCCCTTTGCTACAAATATTGTTTTATGACTTACTTTGGAGAAGAAGTACATGAATTCCCTCTCTTGCTAATAACTACATATCTATATCAGAAAAGATGATTACTCCAAATTTTTATGTATTTGTAATAAATGTGTACCTGTACCTTAGATTACATATAAAATGAGTATAGATCATATCAAATTATGTGTATTTTTATACATGTATTTTATATCATATTTAAATTATATGCATATTCACACTTTCTATCACATATATCATATAAAATATATTAGGCACATATCACATCACATTCAAGTATTTATATATTATTCAGAACAAAATCAATAAATAATATTGTATTGATGTTTAGTCACCACATTTTATTGAGTACTTAAAATGAGTTAAGTCTTGTTTTGGGCACCTGAACTAAATAAGATGGTCTCTGACACTCTAATCAATGTAGTAGTGTGGGGACTTGTGATTAAAATAATTACTAATTACAAACAGAGTTACAGTGACCTGAGTGTGTATGCTCAGTACAGCTGCTGGTCTTGCCTGAGAGAGATGTGAAGGGATCTCTGAGAGTGAGGCATGTAGAGAAGTTTTACTATTGTCAGATGGACAGTTGGTAGGCTCTGTGCCTTTCTGGCTCTGTCCATGAGTTAGTGCTAAATAGAGTTGGATCTAAGAACTCCCTAAGAGCTATGCAGACCTAACATCATTCTTACGAGAATCCCTAGGATTAGGTTCTCCTTACTATGCACAAATCATCAGAACAAATTAAACATGTAATCGAAAGGCTTATTGTGTGCTACTTGAATGCTTTGCTGAACCAGAAATAAAGTGAAAATGAAATCATTTTCTCTTTCAAATAAATATTGTATGCTCCAGGCTTCACTAGGCTCATTAGCACTGTAGGACGGCCCAGAGGTGATTTACGCTACTTATAACACGAACAGATACTATAAGGCTGCTTTAGCTCCAGGCTCATAAGCACCACAGGATTTCTCTGCCCTTAGCTCTCCACTTAGTAATTTCTGTTTCTTCCTTTCTAAAACCTACAGATAATTTTTTGAGGCCTCAGAGCAGGCAGTTACTTTAAAAAGCAGTTCATTTGCTCAGTATTGTGAGTTAGTCATACCAAGCAACATCCTGGGCATGGAACGAGAATTCCAGTTGAGCTTCGATTTGCTTGCAGGTTAGACCAGTCAGGGCTTATGGGTTCTATGAAAGTATGATAAGAAGGAAATGTTCATTGTCCTTCACTGAACATTGCAATATATCATAAGCTTCATCATTTCTGATCTGGAATAGGGAATCAATGATATGAAATAACATGTTCAATGGCAACTTGGAGAAAGAAGAGCCAGATTAGATGTAGATCTTTTTGATACCAGAATATCAGCAATTCCACATCCCAGTGAGGTCCTCTGTACACTAAACATCTTCCTAGCAATATACTTCCTGTTTCTGAGCAGTGACTGCTTCCCTGTGGGTCTCCGTGTTAGTGTCCACAGCCCACTGGCTTACGCTGCCGCTGATGCTCACTTGCTTACCTTAGGCATGTTGTAGGCCTAGAGATGAGCCTACAACCTGTTCTGAGCATTAAATTCCGAGCGTAGGAATTCTCATGTGTTCTGATTTTAGCTTTGAAAATGCAAGTTCAGATGACATTATGTAACTTATTTTGCATCTGTAGTAATTATACAATGATTAGAATATCTTTTGATAGTGAAAAATAGCACAGTTTAAGGTGAGCATAAAAATCTCAAAACTTAACACATGTGTGTTTCTTTTCTTTTTTTGCTTTTATTTGTTTTTATTTTTATTACTCTCTGTATTTACATTTCAAATGTTATCCCTCCCTTCCCCAATCTAATTCCCTCATTCCCTCCACATGTCTCCTTGAAGGTATACCCTCTCCCAATTACACTCTCTATTCAAGTGCCTTGGCATTCCCCTACATTGGGAAAAATGCACCCTCATTGTACCAAAGGCTTCTTCTCACATTGATGCCAGACACTGTATCTTCAACTACATATGCTACTGGAGCCATGGGTCGGTCTCTCTGTGAGTGCTCAATGCTTGGTGTTTTAGTCCATGGGAGTTGAGGAGGGTTTGGTTTGTTGATAATGTTGTTCTTCCCATGAGGTTGCAAACCCTTTCAACTCCTTCAGTTCTTTCTCTGGCATATTCATTGGGAGTCCCTGTGTTCAGTCTGATGGTTAGCTACAAACATCCTCAGCTGTATCAGTATGGCTCTGGCAAAGCCTCTGAGGAGGCATTCATATCTTATTCCTGCCAGTAAGTACTTCTTGGCATCAGCAATAGTGCTTGGGTTTGGTGGCTGCATATGGGGTGGTTCCCAGGTGAGGCAGCCTCTGAACGATCTTTTCTTCAATCCCTGCTCCTCTATTTGACCTTGTATTTCCTCCAGTGAGTGTTTTGTTCTCCCTTCTAAGAAGGACTGAGGCATCCAAATTTTGGCCTTCCTTCTTTGGACAAAGACACAAAAGACAGATGAAGAATAATTCTACCAACCTGAAGAACTTTTACCAACCCTGTTTTTTCTCCTCTTTAGTTGTAGTTCTCTGAGATGTGTAGGCCTCATTCTAGTTTCTCCAGAAACAGGTTGCTCCACAAAAGTTTTATTTCTTGGGATGTAATACCCAAATGAGATATTTTCCAGGGTTCCTCAACTATGTTGTAGTAAAACAGGCAGATGGAAATTTTAGAGCGTTTGTTTTAATTTTCTTTTCTTTTCTTTTTCTTTTTCTTTTTTTTGAGCCAAGAGAAGCCTACCTGTATTGAATGCTAGGTTGGCAATAGTAGGTACATTTCATATGACTTGTGTTTTACCTCTTTAGCATCAAACAAATAGTGTAAGTATCCAGGATGCAACATGAATCTTTGCCCTCAAGGGAAGTTGGCAAGGGAAGAAATGACTGATATGTCATATAATATGATCATATAACATGTCATATGAAATGGCTTGATATGGCAGTACAAACCACTGCCTTTGTGTTGGTGTTAGGTTAGATGAAATGATAATACCTTCCAACATCTGAAGAAGCATGATGATCCCTGCCATAGCTTCACCTAGTTCACCAGACTGATGCTGGATTAAAAATAGATGGCTACCACACTGACCGCATGGCAACCTCAGTGCTGTTATTGTGGGTTTGTGAAGAACAATCCAACATGGGATACATGATATAAATTTCTTCACCCTTAAAATGTACTGCTTTTATCTTTTTAAGAGATGAAGGTAAATGCAGTTTAGTATTCAGTAGTCACAGATAACCTCATGCCTTTCCCTACTTGTCCCAGATTCCTATTGATTTTCACTTTGTGTCACAATGGAGTCAAAAGAGGTCTGGGGTGTTTGATGAGAAGCACATGGATTAATAGTAAAGAGTTACTTCTCTTTTGATTGGCCAGAGACCATCAGTTTCTCTGACAGAACCATCTGAAGAAGGAAGAACATACTTGAGAAGAGCTATAGTTTCATTTCCCAGGACTGTCCCTGCACCATCTAGGAATTAGCTTGTGCTCATGGCAAAGATGATTCACATTTTTTTTGAAATTTTCACCTTAAGATTCTGATATTGAAGTCAAAGAATGAAAATGAATGAAGTCAGGGGATGAAGTTGGGATATTGACTTTGGAAGAACACCTTCAGATAGATATTTTGAGTCAGGAGATAAGAAATATTTAAGTTCCAATTGTCTACAGACATGGGCTTGACTATGATTTCAAAATAAAAGCACTTATCTGGAATGCCTACATTCAAATGTTTGCTGTTTTTTGTTATGAAACAGGAACTTGTATCCTTGGCTGGCTATATGGATCAGACGGTCTGAACATACGGATTCACCAACCTTTATCTCTGCCTCAGGAGTGTTGGGATTAAAGATGTGTGCCACAATGTCCAGCCTCTAAACACATTTCATCCTCTTTGCTTTCCTTATCAATGCTAACTGGACATAACTTAGTATCATTTTGACTTTATCTCTTATTTCAGACACTGCCATGGACAACCAGTTAGGCATACGTTTTATGAGCTTCCCAGGTTCATAGGATATATGCCTTCCTCATAGCTGCAGCATAAATGTTCTACTTAGCTTTCTATTGTTGTGATAAAGACTATGCTGAAGGCAACTTGGAGATATGCTTTACACATCCCAGATAATAGTTCAATGTAAAGGGATGCCGGTGAAAATTCAAGGCAGGAACTAAAGCAGGGGCCATGGAAGAATGCTGCTTACTGCCTTGTTTTCTTAGCTTGCCTTTTTAGACTGCCCAGGAATGGCAGTATGCACAGTAGGTTGAGCTTTTCCACATCAGTTGTAAATAAAGAAAACCTTGACAAACTTGTCTTTCACAAAGCCAATCTTGTGGAAGCAAATTTTTAATTGAGCTTTCCTCTTCCTCGATGATTCTAGATTGTGTAAAATTGGCAAAAATCTAGTTAGAACAATGGCATTCTCTTATATTTATTCTTTATGCACATACAACTCAAAATTCCACAGCAGGTTTCTATACATGGAATAGTGCTTGATTAATGAGCAATGGGAGCTGACAGACTTATATTTACTTTATTCTTTTCTGGTGGACAGTGTTAATGCCTTATATGGCCCAAAGGATATAGTGCCCAGTCTTATAGAGAGAAGGCAAACATGGAACCTAGAATATGCTCAATAGGTAAAGTGCCCATTACATAAGTATGAAGACTTTTTGGGTATCTTTTATTTACATAAAAGTGTTGGGGGTCAGGCAGAGATGGGGGAATCCTGGAGACTCTTGGTCCAGCCAGTTTGACTGAAATGATGAGTTCTAGGTTTAGAGAGTTTGTCTTTTTTTCTTTCTTTCTTTCTTTCTTTCTTTCTTTCTTTCTTTCTTTGTTTTTGAGAGTTTGTCTTTCTTTGGAGAGTTCTTTACAGTTTGGAAATGTGTCTTCAGTGTCCTACAAAGACTTGGTTCATAGCCCATGATTCTATTGGAAAGTGATGGATACTCTAAGAAGTACACCCTAGTCCAAAGTTGTTCAGTAATTGTATGAAAACCTAGGGTGTTGGTTAGTTTTTGTCAACTTGGCACAAATATAGACATATTTGGGAAGAAATATCAATCAAGGAGTTGCTTCCATCAGATTGTCCTGTGGTACATCGGTGGGAACATTTTCTTTATTAATGATAGCTATGGAAGAGTCCAGCCCACTGTGGTTCTGAGTTGTATAAAATCATAGGTTGAGTAAGCCATATTCGGAGTAAATTCTTAGTAAGCAGTGTTCCTACATGATTCTGACTTAGTTCCTGCCTTGGCTTCCCTCAGTGATGGCCTATAAATTGTCCAATAAAATAAACCCTTTCTTCCCAAAGTTGCTTTGATCACAGTGTTTATTACAGCAATGGAAGTAAACTAGAATACCTGGGCAGAGGTAACTGGGGCCTCAGCCTTTCCTTTAGCTTTTTCTTGCAGCAAGGTGAACAAGTTTGGTCTTCGAGGACAGTCAACACATACCCACAGACCCCAACGGAATCATACTACAAAAACCAAAAAGTCTAACCTCCCAAATTAGGAGCCTAAAGGATAAAGTCACACGCCATATTTCTTTTGTGTAGTGGAAATCTCCCTAGCATGGAAGTCTCAGTGATGGTCTGTAACATGATGATTTCATAGGTGCTTTCAGTCAGATGCTACACAGACCTGCATCACTGGTTGCATTTTCTTCCCCCTCCCCCTCCCTTTCCTTCTCCTCTCATCTCTCTCCATTAGTCTCATTTTTAAAACAGGACAAGGTAAGTCAAGTTCCATTTCAACTGAGAAATACAACAAAGAATAACAGCACTAAACCTTATTTGATTGCCAGGCACTAGTCTAAATAATTTATATATACTCATTAATTTACTTCATACAATAATTGTATGGAGGAGCCAGTATTATTCCTATTTATATAAAAGCTAAGGCAGAGCTAATTTTAGCTACTTTCTGCATATGGTCAGAGCAGTACATACTGAACCTAGGAGACCATTCAGACTTTAATGCCTGATGTCAGAGCAGCGTTTGTAAAGATTAGAAACTCCACGATGAGAATCAACACTAGGATGTAGAGAGACTATTGCTGTTTGATTGTTAACATTTAAGGTGCAGCGTTTTCTCAAAGAACAATTTTACAGAGAACAATCAAGCCTTCCAGCAGAAATAGTCCGACTCACAAAATAAAGCACACATACATTGGTCCTGCAGAAGAATGGAAGGTCTGGATCGTTATAGATACCAGACTGCCCTCCTCCTCCAGCTAGGACAGAAACTCTCAGTCCATGTAGGGACCAGTCAGGTCTCCAAGCTAGGATCAACGGTCTCATTTGCAATAGAGAACAGAACCAAGCCCTCTAGATAGAGTAGAAAGCCTCATTCCTTTTAAAGAACAGACCCAGATCTTCCAGCAGAATAGATTTTGTTCGCCATAGAGAACATGCCCAGTCCCTCCTGCTAGAGTAGATGGCCTCATCCTCCATAGAGGTACGGGTCAGCAGCTAGCTTGTTTTGTGTGATTGCTGGAAAGAAGAAACATCATGTTATTTATTTATGATATTTGCAAATGGATGATTCTACCTAGTAATTTATGACAGTTTCCTGGACTTTTAATCACAGAAATGGCCTTACAAATGATTTCAGCCTGTCATCACAAAATAAATAGATGGTGTTTACCACTTCAAGCTCTGAGTGGAAGTGGCTGGTAACATCTGGGAAACAAAACAAATAGTATTAGGCAATTTTGAAAGTGTTTCATTTTTCACCCTCCTTCACTTTGCTCAGGTTTTCATGTTATGCTCAAGTATAATATGTGTCTTAATTAGAAGAAACAGGTCGTGACTCCACAGGCAAACAGAACCATTATTCTTTTGAGCTATCTCCTAGTCCTCCAGCTTGAGGTCAAGCTGCATGAATTAAGAGGTTCCCTGGAAGGGAGAGCTTTTTTTATTTTGTTTAGAGTTGTTGATGTTTCCTTTTCTCCACCATCGTTAATGCCCAACCCTAAAGGGAACACTGTAAAATGTAGTCACATGGTACCAAGTTATTTAAATGGCCAAGTTTATTCATATCCTGGGAGGGACGGATGACCCTACGTAAAAATGAAACAAGAACAGCCACAGACAGTAAAGTCCACAGGGAAGTCACCTTATCCTCTGAGCTTGTCCTGTGGCTACCAGCAGCTGCAGAGAAGAACCAGAGCAGTGTGTTCCCGAGAGGCTTGACAGGGACATTGAGTCAAAGCCTTCAAACACAAGACACAGGCCCAAAAGATTTCCATGCTGACACATGGTTTTCTAAATCATGCTAATAATCATATCTACATGTTCCTCTGTTGTTCCCTGGATGGTAACTAAGGGTGGTATCCATCTGACACTATTGCTCAGGATGGAAATGGAGGCAATGTTCATTCCCTGCTTAGCTCAGTGAAAGTGCATCGCTTGTTTAGAAATGGTAGAGCCGAGGGAAGACAGAAAGGCAGCTCAATGTATACAATAATGAATGAACAAGTGAATGAATGAATGAACTAAGAGAAAGAAATGATGGAGCTAGGCCAGAGTGCTTGCTCTGAAAACAAGAGGACCCAAGTCTGACCTCCCTTTAAAAGCTTGGTGTGGTGTCTTGGGCTTGCAATCCCAGTGCTGAGTAGATAGAGAGATGAGGCTCTCTGAAGCTTGCATCTAAAGTTCCTGTGACATTCCTCCATTTGGTAATATTTTGGGGACATTATTATTAATGTGTTTACTTTGTTTATTTTTCTAGGGCTGGTGTAACAAATTACCCAAACAGCGGTTTAAACTAACATAAATGTGAATGTGGTTTTTTTTTTTTTTTTTGTTAGTTTGCTTTTGTTTGTTTTTTTAGTATTTTGGACTCTACGTTTGTGAAATCCAGGAGTACACAGCACCATGTTCCCCTGACACATGAAGGAAAGCCTTTTCTCGCTTCTGCCTGCTTTCTGATAGCTTCCAGAAACACGTTAACTTTAACTTTGAACTTCAAAGACCCATTAGTCAAGACTTGAAGCTACCTTTAAATTGACCTGGACAACATGTTGTCACTTTACAAATGTTGTTGTTAGACGTACTGTTGTTTTAAAAATGGAAACATAGTACTATGGGACATATTCAGCATTTCAAGGCACTGGCTGCCTTTGCTGAGGACCCAAGTTCAACTACAGCATCCATAGGAAAGTTCACAACCGTCTGTAACTCCAGTTTCAGACAAACTGATACCCTCTTCGGGTCTCCACGAACACTAGGCACACACATAGTACATAGACACACACACACACACACACACACACACACACACACACAGCCAAACACCCATATGCACAAAATAAAACAAAAGGTGAACAAAAACAGAAAATCCATGTACCTAACTGTGTAGTTATACAGATTTAATGAATGAACGAGCTGGGTTCCTGGGTCACTGGAGAGCCTGACCAGTTGTCACAAACAGAAAAAGAGTTTAAAGTGGTGGAAATACTTTCAATAGTCTTATTCTGAAAACATATAGGACTTCTGGACTTGGCAGAACTTGGAACGCTGATGTAAAGGCTCTGCTAGTCTGTGCAGCCACCTTGCTTAAATAAGTAAAAAGCAGAATCTACACAGCCACTCTTGCCTATGTAGACATCACAAATTGTTGTTAGGTTGAAATGTGGCCCTAGTATCCTTTCAGCATGGTTGGTGACATAGTCATTATAAATCAGAGTTGGTACTTAAGCCAAAAGTCTAGTTTTCACTTTTACCTACATTATTAATAACTCTCAAGATGATGAAATGTCCTAATATCTGGTGACTTTATAGTTACATACAGGTAAGGGTGTGCATCATTCTCTATACCTTTATATAAAGGTGCAGGTATACACACCTACTGTATATATAGGCCTGGTGTAGGAAGGACTTATTGACTTTATTTAAAACAACTTTTTTTCCTAAGAGTTTATCATTATTACTGCTGGAACCCCAGGGAATGAGAATAGAGACTTAATGACTAGGGACTCAAGGGATGTTGGTGTAACAGGGAACACACGTGCAATTCCAGGGACAGCAATTTCCTGATGCCATGCACTTCTCCTGATTGACACAAAGCTACATACATCTGCTTAGCTTTTTCTTTTTATAAATATACTTACTCTAGGCTTTCAAAAGGAATGTCTTCCAAAAAGGGAACTAATGTGTGTGAAGGAACACACACACATACAATGCACACATGCACACACACACATGTGCACTCATGCATGCACGTGCATGCACACATGCACACCTGCCAGCACACTTGCACACACACAGTGATGGGAGAATGAGAACAACATCAAAAGGGTGATTGAGAGAACTTGGCAGAGAGAGCGACTTCTTCTAACCATTTATTTAACACGCCCACATTAATCCACTCGGGTGATCTCATGCAAACGACAAAGGGAGCTACAACCTTTTCCAGGTCAAGAAACGCAATTACTTGGAGAAAAAAATCTGGCAAAAAAAAAAAAAAAAGGAATAAGCAAAGCAAAGAGAGCAAGCTGAAAAGAATAAGGTGAAGGCGGGCGGTGGCGTCTGGGCAGGCGTTGTGCGTTGCTTGGTGTGCCTTCTTTCTGTTTAAAAGGAAGTCGTAGGGGGGAAAGTCATTTTTTTTTTTTTTTTTTAATTTACACAAGTAAAAGAAAGCTGGTAGGTTCCCCTTCCCCCACTTCAGTGATTCTTTGTCATTTTCTGGAAGAAGCAACGGAGGTCAGACAAGGAGAGGGTGAATTCTCAAACTGGATAAGTTCAATTCTCTTTGGAAGCAGCTTACACTGCTAGGCTTGCCTGCTCTGCTCCAGGAGTTCAATGGACAGTTTCTCTTATTGATTTATATCCAGAGATATTATAACCTCAGAAGTCCACTATTACCTAGAGAGCTTCTGTTGCAACCACCCTGCAAAGAGTCAAAAGGCCCTTTGACAACATGAGGCTGGTCAAGCCTTTATTTAAGGCAGGGGAGTCTGTGACAAAATTAACGCCTGGTTCCTTCAAGGGACAGTCTCTCAGCTTCCTGGTGATGTCCTTCATCTGGAGCAGCAAGCAAAACCAAACCACCCCCCCCAAAAAAACCTCAAAACAGAGGGTCTCACAAAAAGCATCAAGCAGAGGGGTATAATGGGAGGTTCAAACTAATTCCAACATCGGATTTCTGGCTCCTGTTCAAGTCCCCCGAGTCTGTGGGACTGGGTTAACTCTTTTTATTTAAGTGGGGTGGTGAATCTCAATCTCTCAGAGTCACGTAAAAACCTAAGATACTGAGAGAGGGGGAAGTTTTAGAAAATAAAGTTGATTCTGATTTGCGTTGATACTGTTTTCTTCTTTTGGACTGGCACAGAAAAATGCTGTGAATGGCAGAATGGCTTTTCAAAGGACCCTCATTAGCTGCTCTCCTTCTTTTTATCCACTCTCTTTCTCTTTTACCTTCTCTCTGCATTCACCAAAGCCTGTGCTCCTTCCTTTTCTGTCCCTCTTTCAGGATTAAGTAGTGGGAGTTGCTTCCCGAAGCTTAGCTCTGAAAATAAACCTCTTGTGTGGTAACTCCATTTGTTCTTAGATACACACAACCTGTTCTGAATGGGGCTATGGAGTGAAACTCAAATAGAATTAACCACCCCTTTCAGAGACTGTTGAATGCCTCCTAGAGTTCTCAAAATCAAGTTTCAGTGACTGGCTTCTTTTGAACAAAGTGCAAAGGAATTCACAATAATAAGTGTAACAAGATGGAGAAAATTGTATTCAGCGTCATTCGTCTCAGGGAAAGCACTGCATATGTTTGGGAGAATTACTTTGATAAACCACTTTGGCTGGGGATTAAGCCCTCAAAGCATGCAAGTAACAAAAGGTGGTCACTAAACTGCTTTTAAGGGGGGGAGGGATCCTGTTGCTTATGAATTCCTTTGTTTTGCTGAATTCAGTGATTGGTTGGATTTGCCAGTCAGGAGGGAAGGACTACAAACCCTGGAGAAAGAAAGAAGTTCAAGTACTTTGAGAGACTTTAAAAGGAGAGAATCTGACAAAGGAATTGAAGCCAGGGAAGCTCCAAAGACTCCCCAGCTGAGAACAGCGCCTGAGCTGTCACACCTAACTTTTTACCTCGAAAATTTGAAGCATGTTAAGTAAATACAAGAGTATCTGAAAACTCTACCTGAACATCTCATGACTGCCCAGTTGGTTTTTAAAATTGTATAATTGTATTCTATAGCTTCAATGTACTTTTTTTTTTTTTTTTTTTTTTTTTTTTTTTTTTTTTTTTTTTTTTGAAGCGAATCCAAGGAAAGTTTGGAAGAAAGAAAAATCTAAATTCTTTTCTGGGACTTTTTTTTTTGGCTGTGGTCTGCTCTGCACCTTGCATAACAATCTCAAAATGCACCGTCACCAGGCTGCTCTTTGAGACAAACAATATCCTGGTCCGGTCCAGATTACACATGGGTAAAAATGTCATTGCATATGTGGTCCCTGGACCTGGAGAGTGAATGTTCTGCCTTGCTTTCTGTGTATTCAAACACTACTCCAAAGTGGCGTAGGAAGGAAAGAGTTTATTTGGTATCCATTTCTTGATCAAAATCCATCACTGAGGGGACTTCAAGGCAGGAATTCAAACCACAGAGTAATGCTACCTGCCAGTTCGCCCACTGGCTTGCTTTCTTGCTTGCTCACACACAGGCTGATGCTTAGACATCTTGCTTCAGACAGCCCAGAACATTCAATTTATGGTGAAGACAATTCCTCATAGACATGTCCACAGGCCAGTCTAATCTAGGACATTCTTTAGTAGAGGTTTCTTCTCAGATGACTCTGGCCATTGACAGTTAAAGCTTACTAAGATACTCTACTTCTTTTTCATTCATGCATAGTCATTCTTTTGAAACCATCAAGACAGAGAAATCCTGTTCTGCAACAGGTTAACAATAGTGAAAACTGTTATTGTGTACTGACTGGTTTTGTGTATCAACTTGACACAAGATGGAGTTAATCACAGAGAAAGGAGCCTCAGTTGAGGAAATGCCTCCATGAAATCCAGCTGTAAGGAATTTTCTCAACTAGTGATCAAGGGGGGAGGGCCCAGCCCATTGTGGGTGGTGCCATCCCTGGGCTGGTAGACCTGGGTTCTATAAGAAAACAGGATGAGCAAGCCAGGGGAAGCAAGCCAGTAAGTAACATCCCTCCATGGCCTCTGCATCAGCTCCTGCTTCCTGACCTGCTTGAGTTCCAGTCCTGACTTCCTTTGGTGATGAACAGCAGTGTGGAAGTGTAAGCTGAATAAACCCTTTCCTTCCCAACCTGCTTCTTAGTCATGATGTTGTGCAGGAATAGAAACCCTGACTAAGACACCTCGCATATGTGAAAACCACTTTTAAACTGTAGTTTTAAATTTTCTTGTCTCCTAGATATAATATAAAACATTGCATATTTTTGAAAGTTCCACAGTTTTAAAAAAATGCCAATGTATTTTTAAAAGTCCTAAGTCTCTTAACTATGGGTTCATATAAAACCAAAATAAAGTTAAATACTTCCTTGTTACAAAATAGAAAAACTAGGGCATGAAAATAATCAGATCAAAGCAAGCACCACATGTAGCCATGTAAACCCAAATTCTATAACTCAGTGTCTAGCATCTGGCATTTGCTGTGGTTTTCTGGGCTCCAAAGGTCCTGGACCATCTCACTTCTTCCACTCTGCCCTCCAGATAAGCATGGCTTTTTCTTTATGCTCAGGGCAGCTCTACTTCACACCCATGATGTTCTTGTTGGGCGTCTCATGGTCCCAGCATCTTCCAGTATGCTTCCGGAGAAAAAGAATTATTTAGCTTATACATCCAGGCTATAGTTCATCACTGAGAGAAATCAGGACAGGAACTCAGGTAAGATTTGGAAGCAGAAGCCATGGGGAATTCTCCTTTCTGGCTTGTTGGCTAACTTTCTTATACAACCCTGGACCAGCTGGCTATGAATCAGTACCAACAGTAGGCTTGGCCCTCGTATATCAGCTCCCAAATACATGCTCAAAGGCCAATCTCATCTAGTCCATTCTTCAACAGAGGCACTACTATCAGATGATTGTAGGACATGCTGAGTTAAAAATTAAAGTTGCTGGGTGGTGGTGACACATGCCTCCCAGCACTCAGGACACCGAAGAAGGCAGATGTGTGAGTTTGACGTCAGCCTGGTGTAAGGGCTACACAGAGACTCCCTGTTTCAAAAACCAAGATGAAAAGTTAAAGCTAATTAGGAAAATGAAAATAATAAGAGGTTTGCTCAAAGAAGAGAAATGTGACTTAAAAAGACCTTAAATTATATATTACCAGTGTATTTGAACATTTTCTGCTCTCCACACTTTAGAAAACATTTTCAAGATGTCTCCTTTATTAAATGAAGGGGCTAGATGACACAGAAGCCTTCTCCATGGGGAACCAGTTCTTCATGACTCAGTTATACCCCATCTGTATCAGTATTTAGTTCAGATAGTTTTTACTTCCCAATATTGGGATGATACATTTGTAAAATGCAGAGAAAATATTTTCAAAATATGGTGCTTGACAAGTGTGTTGATGTTACTGAAAACAAAAACAAAACCTCATCGATACCTGCACCAAAAAAAAAAAAAAGACTTCATCTTCTAGGCTTAATGTCTTAGTAAAAGGTGCCTACGTAGGGCTTCAAAGCTTAAGGAAAGCATTTACTCTAACACCGTGTACATCAGTGGGCCCTATTTTCTGGTTGCCTTGATTCATTTGTTACTCATAAGGCATTTAATAACTTTGGAGTTAGCCTCTGGAGAGGCTGAGAATTTTCAATACCAGCAACTATTGATTTAAATAATAAAACTTAGGCTTAGTTTTTCTTTGTTATAATTGGTCAGAGTAAACATATTGCTCTGATTGTCTTAGGTCATACCATAGAAATGTGGTGATACTTTCTGCTACTCACTAACAAGTTTCCCCATTAGCAAGCTTCTTAAAGTCCAACACTGCTCTCAACACTCAAGGCACTTGACACTTGAAGCTCTTGTAGCATTTCTCCCCAGGGTCTATGTCTATTTGGCTTATGTCTCTGCCTGATTCCCAAGGAAATCTGATTTTAGCATTTACCATTGTCATTAAAGGAAAGAAAAAGAAAGTAAATAAATATGTAAACGAATAGTAAGTAGAGAGTAAATAAATGAATAAGTGAATGAATAAATAAAATGACAATGTATGCCAGAGCCAAATATTAATGACTGTAGAAACACAGATTGAATTTCACCCAAGTAATGTGTTCTAATGGGATAACAGCTTCACGAGTTTTTTTTTTTTTTTAACATTATCAGAAAAAAAGAAAAACATAAACCAAATACTTTAAAATATATTGATGGAAAAGAGAAAATATGATGGAGACATTTAAGTGGAGAAAGACAGAGGGCAAAGATAAGGATCAGGGGGAGCAGCTAACACTAAAGATATTTATAAACAACACACGGAGACCAATTATCTCACAAAATGTGTTTATATTTCACACAGAAGTGATTAATTACCTCTGTCCTGCATAGTTTGAGGTCCTGAATACTTGACACAAAATAAAGTCACATGTCTCTACGCAAAGAGAACCCAGGTTAGAAGTCTCCATTGGATACCAACTCTTGGAGCTCAGAGAGCCCTGCAGAAAAGGTAAAGGAGGAATTATGGCAGCCAGAGGGGTCCAGACCATAGGAGAGCATGTCCAGTTGAATCAGCTGAGCAGGGCTCATAGAGACTGAAGCAAGTGTGGAGCCTGCGTGGGTCTGTGCTAGGTTTTCTGCATCTATGTTGTGTTGTTGTCTTGGTGTTTTGGGGGGATGCCTGAGAACAGAAGCAGGAGTGTTTCCTAATCTTTTGCTTCATCTTTGGATCCTTTTTCTACTTGTGGGTTGCCTTGCCCAGTCTTTATTTGAGGGCTTGTGTCAGGTTTTTTTGTATCTTGTGCCATGTTTGGTTGATGTCTCTGGGAGGCCTGTTTTATTTTCTGAAAGGAAGATGGGGAGGGTGTATCCATGGAAGAGGGCAGGCAGGTCAGAACTGGGAGGGCGAAGAATGAGAAGAAGCAACTGTAGGAATGTATTGAGTGAGAGAATAATAAATAAAAATTTAAAAAATGTCTCTATAAGCCTATGTGGCATTTTAAAAATTACTGATTGATGGAGGTGAGCATAGCCTGTTGTGGTTGATGCTATCCCTGGGCTGGTGTTCTTTGGTCTTATTAGGAAAGCAGGTTGAACAATGATGAGCAAGCCAGTAAGAAGAATTCCTCTGTGGATTCTACATCAGTTCCTGACTCCAGGTTCTTGCCCTGGTTGAGTTCTTGTCCCAACTTCCTTTGATGATGGACAGTGCTGTGGAAGTGTAAACCAGATAAGTTCTTTCCTTCCCAAGTTGCTTTGGTCATGGTGTTTCATCACAGAAATAGTAACCTTAACTAAGACACTTGCACAGGGAATAATGCTTCTCCAATAATTCATAGATTTTTCAAATAAAAACCCAAATCCCAGGTATAGGATAGCTCCCTTTTCAATGTTGGTTAAGGGTGAGCCAGATAACCCCCAAATAACAGTATATCACCGATACTCTTAGTTGTCTACAGGGACTGGATAGTAAGAGCCTATCACTGAAGTCATCACACATTTCAGATACAGGACAAAAAGAAATCATGTTGACTTTAGCAAGGAAGTTACCTCTAGTGATGAGGTTTCATAGAAATGGAAGGTGTTCTGTAGACTGTTGGGGGATTCTGGCCCAGCTATGAGCCCTGTGAACTATGATGCTGTCATGGCAAGATATACCCACTGGTACTATGGTGGCCTTAGATATTATGAGGGTAATTATTGCTTTCTGATGGGATCTAAGGCTTGCTCCAGGAGGAATCATATAGCTGGTACAGCCAATCTAGCTAAGAGCCAGTTGTTTGGAGGCTCACAGAGCCTGGGAGTTAATAATAACAGTATACTATTCTTCTGAGAATGAACGTTGTATCCAACTATCCACTAAATTAGAACCTCTGTATACAGAATAGTGCAGCCCTCTGAACACATTAGAGAAGTCTTCTTGTGCAGTGGATGGCGGCTAGTGCAGAAACGACAACGGATTAAGTTGTTGAGAACTGTAAAAAGTGTCAGTGCAGTGCTTATCAACAAATTAGACATTAATATAAACAAGCTCCCACTTCTCTTCCCCCAAAAGAAAAACATCATGGGATATTCTGGAAGATGGGGTAAAAATGTTGTAAGATCCAGAGGTTGGGGCAGACCAAAATCCAACAGTGTCTTGTGGACATGATAGGAGTCTAGAACTCATGATAGGAGTGTAGCTGTGATTTGCCTGCACAGATGTGCACAGGGTCAAAGTTCTATCATGGAAGGGAGGGGCTTCTGGATCCCTACATCAAACTGAGGAGCTGTTGACAACTGAGGGCTGCTGAAAAAGGAAGAGTCAGTTTTCCTTAAGACTGTGGTTCCTGGGAGGTTAACATGGACCAGTGACTGGGCTGAGAACCATGAGCACATGGGTCGCATAAACTGAAGTTAGTCAGAGGTCATTAAAGAAAGGTATAACATCTAATACCACTTCCCAAACTTGGCAATGTGAAACATTAATTTCGTTTATTTTATTCATTTTATTATTATAGTTTATTAAGTTTTTTGATAGCATACAAATAAGCGGGTTTCCTGTGATATTTTCACACGTATATTATTACATTTTTTCTTACTCACCCTGCCCCCACACACTGCCTTCCTGTGGCTTTTCTCTGTTTTGCTAATCTCTTTCCTCCCATTAAATGGCTCTTCCTTCTTTCTTATGTCCCATATGTTGTGACCCTTCCTTGTTCCTACAGCTCCCTCTTTAGTCCTCTCTCTCCTCACTCAAAGTCCCCTCTCTATGTTTGTGTCACACACATGCATTTAAACATAGACCCCCCACCTATGAGGAAATGAAGCATATTCTTCAAAGTCTGGTTGATTTCACTTAACATTCTCTCCAGTTGCATAGGCTTTTCTGCAAATGTTTTAATTTTATTCTTCTTTATAAGTGTCTAAATTCTGTTGTGTTTATATGACATTTCCTTCTTAACATTTATTTCTGTTAGGTTCATGAGTGCTCTATCTGCACGTATGCCTGCATGACAGCAGAGGGCATCAGATCTTGAAGTGGAAGCCTAAGGACTCTTTGAAAAGTCAGTTGTGTTGGACGGTATTTTGTTGAGGCTTTTAAAGTTACATGCAACACCCTGTCTTTCTCCCCCCAATCCCAGACAAATTCTCACTATGTATCTCTGGCTGACGTGGAACCCAATATGTAAACCCAGCTGGACTCAAACTCAGAGATCTTCTTGTCTCTGTCTCTCAAGTGCTAAGATTAAAGTTGTCTTCAATAACCACATACTTGAGGGCTAGAGTGATGGCACAACAGTTAAAAGCATTTGTTGGTCTCATAGAGAACCTGGGTTTGATCACACACACACACACACACACACACACACACACACACACACACACACGGTAACTCTCAACCTCTCAACTATCTTTAACTCTAGTTCTAGAGGACCTGATGCTTTCTTCTGACCTTCATAGGCACCAGGCACATGTATCACACATACATAAATGCAGGCAAAAACTCATACACATAAAATAACATAAGTGGATATAAACATTTTAAAAAGAACTATATTCAATTCACCAGCCTGTTCCTTGAGCATATGGTATTTGAGTATTTGAGCTTTGGCTTGCTTTATACATCTGATGTCATATGTATAGTTGGCAAAGGTTTTCTCCTGCTCTATAGGCAGGGTCTTCACTCTGCTTCTTATGACCTTCATTGAGTAGACACTTAACTTCTTACAGTCTTGTATGTCAGTTGGGATTATCTGCTATCCCATCAGAGTCTTTTTCAGTTTTTCCTCTATCCAAAACATTTCAGAGTTTTGGATCTTGCACTGAGGTTATTGATCCATTTTGAATTTTTTTTGGAGGGGGTACAGTTCTAGCTCAGAATGTCTTGAAGGGTTTAACTGAGGCTGGGGTTTCAGTTAAGCTTCTCTATGAGGCTGTTACTGAAATCTTTCATTTCTCAGTGGGTGGACTCTCTTTAGGAGTGCTTATGGCATAACATTTGAATTTTTGTTACCAGAAGTAGCCTATGCAAACAGCCTTGGAGTACTTTCATATAATAGCACTTTTTTCTTTATGCAAGGCATGAAGACTGGCTGATATTTAATGGGAGAGATCATTCAGAGACCATTAGCTGCATTTGAGCTAGGTGTCTAGATGAGTAAGTCAATTCTTTTTAAGCACTATTATCATTTTTAACACAGGACAATATTTGGCATATGTACCTAATCTTTATGTAATAATACTCAAGGTACCCATGAGTAGAACGATCCAGAATGCAGGATTCGGAACTCAGACTCTATAATTCCTTTTCCCTGCTTTCTCTTCTAGAAGAACCACTTTGAGTCTAGTTATAGCAAGGATCCCTTGTAGCAGTTAATAAGCTTCACCAACAAAAAAGCTCTTAGATGTGATGTTTTATGGACTAATGTGACCATTGTTTACCATAATGTCTGATCATACTCAGATATTTGACAAGAGAATTATCCACTAATCACAAAAGGGCTTTTCCGTCATTTAAGAATGAAGGAGCATCTCGGTTTTAATTGAAATTGTAATTGTTTATTTGGTTGGAGAAAAGGACTCGGGAAAGGCAGTCAATGTGTTTCCTGGTGGAAGAATTGTTAGAGCCATCAGGCGGTTTGCTTTAGTACTGCTTCTTTTTCTTAGTCTATCAGTGTTTAAAATAGAATCATATCCAGAAAGGAACTACAAGGTTCTGGTCTGTAGTTCAAGTTGTGTAGTCAAGTAATTTTGTTTTTATCCTATTTCCCTGGGCTGTCTAGGCTTAGGTTACCAAGTAGTGTTGTATAGAGAGAATATTTTATGTCTGTATGGATGTGGTACCTGTCAGTAATCAATCTGATGGCCTATGGCTCAGGCAAGAAATAGGAGGTGGGATAGAGACAGACAGAAGATTCACCTGGGAAAATATGAGACAGACATATGGTACCTTAGCACAGGTAATTAGCCACACAGCAGAATGTAGGTTAAAGTAAAAGTTATAGTAAGTTATGATCTAGTTATAGAAGCCTAGTTATATGGCCATGATATTTTTAAATATAAAAAGAATGCAAATTTATGTTACAGTTTGGTTATATGATTAAACTAACTTTTAAAGAAATGGTTGTCTTTTACCTGCTCAACCAAAGCATAAGAAATCATCCTTAAATGATCCATGCACCCTGCACATTCTATACAAATGTATTTATAAAATTATGTATTACTTGAAAGGTTTGTATATTGCGGAATAGAGGCCAAGGAAACAGCCCTGGCAAAATCTACCCTTGAGGATGCCAGGATAACTGATCCTACCTAACACTGCTTCGATGCGACTCCTCAGGAGATTTGCTTCCAAAATAGCTTTGAGAAAGGCTGCTGATTCTCCATGACCTTGGTTCACCCAGTCTTTCAGACTGCTCTAGTTGAGACTTCAGTTAAGCCTTGAACTTTTTTATTATGTAGAGACTCAGCAACACATTGTTACAGCTAGCTTTCTTAAGACTATTTTTTTCCTAATTTTCTTAGGCCCCCCCAAAAGGAATTATTCACTCCTGTTCATCAGGAAGCATTTATAAGAAGACATTATCCCAGTCCCTTAAATTGGGGTGGATGTTTTTGGTCATTTTATAAGATATAGATACATTGTCATTTTAGGGGATGGTTACAAATAGTTATTATTCTAGACAGGGAAGAAATAAAATAGGTGGCTTAGACTCAGGGATTTCTATCTTTCCTTTGCTTTTCTCTATCTTTCTTTTTTAGGTAAGAGAAAGGGGGTTGAAAAGAAAAGGGAGGAATATGGACATACCATATAGAAATAATATAATAAGAGGGTAGGTAATTGAATCTATTCTTCAGCATAAAATTATTGCTATTCTCACATAAGGTTATTTTTGTTTACATCATTATGGATTATAGATTATTGATACAAATTGAATGTTCTTATTGGAATAAATTTTTGTATATTGATTAAAAATGTAAGGTTGATTTTGTTATAATACAAGGTATGAATGTTTCAACAATTCTTGTATAGGTATTATGCACACGCATCTCATTTAAGAATATAGCATTTAATTCCAATTTTTTTTTAGCTTTTCATACAGGTTTATATGTTCAACTCTAAATCCACAAACTCTTTACACAACAAGATTGCATCAAATAGACAAAGATACAAACTGCCCTTCATATAAGATGCTAGACCTATAAAATCCTTAATGTTCATAGCTTTTTAACACCAATAAATATCTCCTGGGTTTAGCTGGTCCTTGGGAAGCTCCATGTTGCCGTGATCTTCCCCTTCCGTTGTCTCATTCCAATTCCTTTAATAGCTATGAGTACAAACTATTTAGGATTATTAAGTAATGCAAGTTAGTCAAACTCAAGTATGCATCCTGGGTTAAACAAATAAATAGCTAAAAACAGGCAATGTTTGCTTGTTCAAATATGCTATAAATAATGGTCTTTCAAAACCCCAGATTTCCACAGAATATGACATTTAAAATGGTGTCATTATTAAAAGATCTTTTAACTATGAGACAGGTCTGCTCCTGACAGTACTTTCATTACACTTCAAAGAAGGTGATAAGCAATAATATCTCCATGTGGAGTTGCTTCAGTTGTGGCAAGCTTGCTACTGGGCAGAGAAAATGCCATCCTGAAAGGGCCAACAGATGAAGGGAAATCAACTATCAAGCTCTGCCAATACAGGGAAAGAAAGTCCTTCATAATTCTTGCTTCACAAACAGTCTGTCAGATATACTAGGCCAGAAGTCTGAAGATCAATGCTCCAATGTTATAGAGACAATATTCAGGACTATCTAGGCTGTCTCTGTCATTTCTATAATTTTTGCAAGCTGCATTCCTGCAGGTCCTGTATGCTCAGGCAATATTTATTCCTTGTCAGGTCTCTAATGGGGTGGAAGACGAGATAGTCACAGTCTTATTATAAGCTTAAGTTGTTAGGATATAAATAGATGTTCTAGATTTAGGAAGATGTTTTTAGGGTGGTAAAATAAGTAAGAATAGAAAATGTTTTAGATACAGAACTCTAAACTTAACAAGATAGCATAAATAATAACATTCTTTGAATTGCCAAATATAAATAGACTAAATATGATAAATATAAATCTCACCTAATAGTTTCATAATTGTTATAGTTGTATTCAAATGTTTGAAAGAAAAGAAGCTTTTTATTAGACTTAAGGGGGGAATTTTAGATAGAATATCTTATATTTGTATGAATGTGGTACCTGTCAATAATAAATCTGATGCTCTATGGCTTAGGCAGGAAACAAGGTGTGAAATATCTAGGAGGAGCGAAAATTCTGGGGTAGAACATGGTGGAAGAGTCACTGGGAAAAATACAACATGGATTCATAATACCTGAACAGAGGTAACTAGCCATGTGGCAGAATGTAGTTTAAAATAAATGGGGTATAGCTAGTTATGATCTAGTCAGAGAAGAGCCAAAGTATATGTTCAAGATATTTGTAAATAGGTTTTGAGTCTGAGTTTTATCCCAGCAAGGGGCTGGGAGAAAGAACTGGACCTAACTTCTAGTGTTTCGTATGGGTTCAATCTTGTGGAGTGCGCCCTAAGTCAAATCAGGTATTGGTTGATTACTTCCACAAGCTTTGTGCCACCATTGCCCTAGCATATCTTGCAGGTTAGACATCATTGTTGATCAAAGGTTTTGTGTCTGGCTTGGTGATAACTTTCTGTTTTGGTACCCTGTACAGCACATTCCTGCACCAGGGACTCTGGAACGTAGGTGTGAAGGCTCTCTATGGGTTCCAGCTTGACTTCTCTTAGTTGGTCGAGTACTGTAGGTGTTGTCATCAGTAAGTCATCACTAATGGGGGTTCTATATCAAAAGCAAGCTATAGTCCTGGCAATATCCTGGGTTCTTAGGGGATTCCCATAGGAGCCCTTTGGTCAACAGCTCAATTAGATAAACCAGTCTTTGTACTAGAAACTTTATTTGGTGATAAGAGATGCCCAGTAGGCACTCTGTTCTCCCCATTATTTGGCAATTTCACTTAAATTCTCTTCATATGTGTATACACTTTAGGCAGCTTCTACTGCATTAGATTTTCATGGTACTCCTCAAATGACCCTTAATTTTGTCTGTCCCTCCAGAATTCCCTTCCTTATCCCTGTCTCCCTACGCCTCTGCCCTTGATCCTCTTGTCTTAGTTCGTCCATCCATTCATCCATTCACTTATCCACTCACCCACTCATCCATCCACCCACCCACCCATCCATCTATCCACCCATTTATCCATCCATCCATCCATCCATCCATCCATCCATCCATCCATCCATCCATCCATCCATCCATCCATAACTATTCTGTTTCCATTTTCTAACAAGATCTATTTGTCCCCCCCCCCCCAGTCTCTTGCTCTATACCTAGGTTCTGTGTTTCTATAGATCATAGCTTGGTTTTCTTTTATTTAACAGCTAATATCTACTATAAGAAAATTCATACTATATTTGTCTTTTGGGGTCTGAAATACCACACACAGTTTGATTTTTTTCTAGTTTCATCCATTCACCTGGGAATTTCATCATGTCATCTTTAACAGCTAAGGAATACTCCATTGTGTAAATATACCACATTTATTTATTCTGCTGAGAAACAGCTAGGTTATTTCCAATTTCTGGCTATTATATAGTGCAAAAATGAACATGGCTGAGCAAGTATGTCTGTGGTAGGACGAAGCATCCCTTGAATATATGCTCACGAGTGGTATGGCTGGATATTGGTTGAGGTAGATTGATTCCTATCTTGGAAAGGAACTGACACACTGATTTCCATAGTGCCTTTACAAGTTTGCACTCATACCAATGTGGGCATTTGTTGTTTTCTGAGCTGAATATAAATAAAGCTCATTTGAAAATTGTAGTGTGTTTCTTAAGGGTTTGACTTTTAAATGACTACTTTATCTTAGGAATTCACTGCTTAATACAAAAATACCTCTAACTCTCTAATTCTGTAATTACACAAAGAGAATCTATTTGGGGGAAGTTAGCACACTCACATTGAAATTTGAAGTGTCTTATCTTTTCTTTCATCTTGTATTTATTTCAGAATTTATTGTTCCAATGCAAAGCAGTGCTGTGGGTTTGCCATTGGAATATGGCTTTTTAAAAACTGAAGTACATTAGTTGAATGAGACAACTCTCTGTGTAACTGCTAAGATCTATTAGTCATGTTAAAGGTCATTAAACTTGTGAGAAATTTACTAAAGTTATAGAGAACTATGTGAAGTCAAAGGATTGAAGAAGTATCTAATGGTTCATTTTCTTTGCTGTCACAATAGATTTTAAGATAAGGATTCTCAAGGAGGAGGAGGAAAGCACAAGATATCACTGAAACCTTGGTAGCATCTAGTTTCTATTTTGAGCCAAGACAATTCTGAATCAAGTATAAAATATGTTACAGTCATATGTAACATATGTTTTTGACAAAGAAAATGTTTTTACTACAGGCATATAGTTTACCTAACCACTTATAAGTTCAAATATTCAAGCTAAATTATTGACAGGTTTTAGAGTTGGGAAGTTAAATGGGAGTAACATTTAGTAACAAGACAATATTAACCTCACCATATTCTGTAACTTAATGTTCACATTTCATGTTTACTGGCGAATACTTCTTTTTATGTCTACATAATTCTTTGTGGTTACTGTCTGACTGCATTTGAGAGCTAGTATATTTTAGATACTGAAATGTTAAAGTGATAATACTTTTGAATAGTGTTTTAAGTCTATAAAAATGTCCAGTATCACACTAACTCTTTTCAACTAGACTGTCAACTAGAACTCTCTAGAAATTGCTGATTTTTCCCATTGTGTGGTCACTTTACCTTCATGAGACTCTGCCTTATGAAATCAAATAAAAACTGTAAGCCAGATGGTCTTGAAGGCTCCTTGTAGCTTTAACATTACCCTGTTACACTGAGCAAATAAATACCAGAATTGACTTTAATCTTCCAGAGCAGTTACAAAATTGGCTTTAATGTATGGACATAAATGATTAAGACAACACTAGAAATACCTTTGCAATTGTCTCTGGGAATGCTCTTGTTCCTGTAGTTTTGTCATAAAGATATTTGTCATGAAGGACTGGGTGTCATGCTATACTTGTGGACTATCTTTCTTGTGCACAGCAGCTTCCACGATCCAAGTGTCAGTGTCCTTATCTTCAGAAAGTGGGTGTCAGGAACAGTTCCCCATCTGCTCTCTGTGAGAATCTAATGTGTTAATCTGGGAGAGTATGCAGAACAATGCAGAGTTTGACCTCAGTGTGCTTTGGCTGTAGCTCCTTGGTTTGGATTGAGCTTAGAGAGGGGCTAATGTGATTGCTCCCCTCGGGGAACCTTTGCTTGCCTTCCTTGTTGCCATCTCTACATCCCCTTTGGCTTTGGCCTCTTTTCAATATTTCCCCTCCAGTTGCGTCTCTCCAGATTCTGCACATGCGCACAGCCTCCTCTTGTTATTTAAAATTGTTAAATCCCTGTTAGATCCAAATAATACATTACCTCACTCCATCAAGACTGCTGAAGGGTGTACATGCCTAGGCTGGCCTGGAAATTACCTTATAGCCCAAGCTGGCCTCAAGCTCTGGGCAAAACTCCTCCCCAGTTTCTCAATTACTGGGATTAGAAGTGTGAGCCACCATGCCCATTTTTTTCCCCTTACAATTTCAGAAGGAAATACTTTCTGTTTTTTTCATTTATGGTTTTCACATCTTACAAATATACATCAAATCATGTATGGGGGAAGAAGTAATCTGTCTAGGTGGCCAAAGGAGAGCATAATGCTAGCATGGAGGAGGCACATGCATGAGATTTTAAAGATAAAGTAGAAATAGCTGTGGAAATGTGGACAACAAAAAACAAAACTGTCCTGGCACACTTCTTCAGAAGTTCTGACTACACCTTTCTCCCAGGTGAGGATGGACTCTTTCTAACGTTTCAGGTTTGGGGAATTGGAATTCCCTATCTCTCTTAGAGAGAATGGAGGTAAAAGGGCATGTCCATTTGATGTGTCATCTATGGGTGAATTATGCTAAAATGGTTGGGAGCTAGAAGGCTTAGATGGGGCTACACAGAGCAACGTTATCCCTCAACTCAGTGTGTTTTCAAGGGTCTGGTATTCTTGTCCTATTCCCTTCTCTGTGACAAAATGCTGAAAAAAAATTAATGGAAAGGTGGAAAGGTTGATTTTAGTTTACAGTTTCAAAGGCTCCATCCCACCCCATGGTTCTGTCCTTAAGGTCTATTGTTTATGAACCAGTGGTAAGACAAAATTATAATAATGGGATGGCCAGGAAGGAATATATATATATATATATATATATATATATATATATATATATATATATATATATATATATATATATATATATATAGAGAGAGAGAGAGAGAGAGAGAGAGAGAGAGAGAGAGAGAGAAAGAGAGAGAGAGAGAGAGAGAGAGAGAGAGAGAGAGAGAGAGCACTAGGGAGAGAGAGGAGGACAAGATAAGAGAGGAGAGAGGAGAGAGAGACAGGCAGAGAGAGATAAAGACACAGAGAGATAGAGACAGAGAGACAGAGAAACAAAGAGACAGAGAGACAGAGGTGGTGGTTGGGGAAGGGTCAGGACAGCATACACTCAGTGACTTGCTTCCTCCAACTAATAGCATTTGGGTTCTTTAGTGGATATAATCTTTACACATACACATGTTTACACACACACAGACACACACATACACATGCAAGCACACACCACATGAACTATCATTGCTCAGCAGTACCATGCCCTGAATATTAACACTTCTGTATATAAACTTTGCAGTCACATTTTCTTATTCTTTTTTTCCCCAGTTTATAATTTGTTTTTAATTTTTTATTAACATTTCAAATGTTATCTCTCCTTTCCCAGTTTCTCTTCCATAAACCTCCCTCTACTCCCTTCCTCTATGAGGGTGCTCCCCCTACCAGTCCTCCCACTCCCACCTTACAAACCTAGCATTCCCCTACCCTGGGTAATTGCCTTCACTGGACTGAGGTGTTCCCCGTCCAGTGATGCCTGATAAGGCAGTCTTCTTCTACATATGTGTCTGGAGCCATGGGTCCCTCCATGTGTACTCTTTGGTTGATGGTTTATTCCCGGGGACCTCTGGGGTGTCTGGTTGGTTGATATTGTTGTTCTTCCTATGGGGATGCAGACCCTTCAGCTCCTTCAATTCTGCTACTAACTCCTCTGCTGGGATCTCCACTCTCAATCTGATGGTTGGCTGCATACCATCTTGTATTGGTCAGGCTCTGGCAGAGCCTCTTAAGGAACAACTATACCAGGTTTCTGTCAGCAAGCACTTCTTGGCATCAGGAATTGTCTGGGTTTGGTGTCTGCAGATGGGATGGATTCCTAGTTGGGGCAGTCTCTAGATGGCCTTCACTGAGGCACATTTTTTTTATCCAAACCAATACAATTGATTATTTATTGGTATTGTAAGTGAGTCACCCCAATCTGATCAGGAATAAAGTTTTCTTTACACACACACACACACACACACACACACACACACACACATATAATGGAGAGGAGGAGGGGGAGAGAAGGAAAATGGAGATAGCAAGAGGGAGTGTTGGGGAGAGAGAGAGAGAGAGAGAGAGAGAGAGAGAGAGAGAGCAGTGCCTGAAAGCACAAAATGTCTTCATTATATAGGAAAGAGCTTATGGGGGAGGGGAAGCCCAGCCCCTGAACTGGAAAGTTTATGCCTGGCAACAGGTAGACTGGAGGATGCTGGGAGAACCTGGAGGGCAGGTCTTCTTTGGTGTGTATGTTAAATAAGAACCTCAGCTATTGGTCCTGGGTTTGAATACTAACACTAGCATCTTCAAGGAACAATAGAACATTTTTATAAAGAAGAGAAGACTAAAAAGAAAGGAACTGGGTTTGCTGTTATTGCCAATTTGGGAAATGGTAGAATGAGAGATGAAAGCTAGGCTGGCCTGTGTATAGAGATTCTTCTTCTAGAAGCATTGCTAGGCCTACGAAGACCCAAAGCTTTCTCCAGTTGTTTTATTCTTCCTGGAATAGAGACAGGCATAATATTTTCTATCCTATGAATGTGCATCTTGAATAGGGCAAATGGAGAGCCGGCCTGCATCTGCCGCCTCTTCATTGCCTTTTAGCTCAGCAATCTTCCATGCTTTGCTGAGGCTCACTCTGCTTCCCCACAGCACAGAGTGGGCAATTGTTAGCTTTTATTGCTGCCAGTAAAGAAATTTATTAAAAGCAAAATCAAACTCTCATAAAGTAGAGAACCTTTTAGCACACCAAACAGGACAGAGTAGTGGTCTCCTTTAGGTTGAATCAGCTTAGCTAATGGAGAGCTGAGTACAGCTTCCTTATTTTCAACAAACAGCTTCGGACCGTGAAAACCTGGGTTTAAGTTGCCAGCAGAACCTGTCCCATGTCTGAGAACCATGGCTTTGAGTCAGGCCAAGACATAAGAAATATAAGCAAGAAGACACCAGGGGGATGAATATATTAGGTGTTGGAGACACATAGTCTTTTAGAGGGAATGGTAGTCTTGCCTTCATCTTGCTTGCTAAATTTTTGCTTTCCAGTGTCTAGCCTTTGATTAAAGGATTTCAGAATATCAGCATCATACTTGGTGTGGTGGCAGAAATAAGTTTTCTATCGTAAAGAGGCTAATGACTTTTCTTCTGTTTATAGCTGAGTGATTTGCTTCTAACAGGGCCGGCCTCTGCAAGTCCTTTTTGAGAGAGTTCTTGCCTGCAGCCTGCTGGTGCTATTTGCATACTAATCATTTCAGTAATTGATCTTGCCAGGTCGTTTCAAACCTTGTAGGAGGCACTGGCCTGCTGCTCTGAAATTAACTAAGGACTGCAGAGTGGCCCTCCCTGGAGAGGAGCAGTGTCACATGAGTATCCTGACACATCAGTTCCTCCACCCAACTGTGCCCTGTGACCCCACACTGGAGGATTCTGATCTGTGTTTAGGTAAAGTTAGGGCAATATAGAGGTTGTGGTTCAGATTATGAAGAGCTTATTATTGGCAAAGCGAGTGAGAGAAATTTAGTGCTGTTTCTTTCCTTGTGTTATTAGCAGAGCAGGTGGTGAAAGCAGTCAGGAGGCAGGTGCCGGTCACGCATTTAGATTATGTGCTGGAAGGGGATTCCACTCACACTGACTCATTAATGTATGACGGGAAGACGAAGGGAAACAGAGTTTCTGAGTTTGATCGAAGATCCGAAAACAACCCTGCCTACCGGCCAACTGCTGTGCTGTTCATTCTGGACAGATACAGTGCAGTAACTTCATGAAGCCATACACATTCCAAGGGTCTCTGTCATAGTCGGGCTTCTGTTGCTGTGATGAGATACCTGATGATGGGAACCTGCAAAGAAGAGAGATGGATTATTAGCAGACAGTGCTGGAGGTGTGAGGGCATGGTGCTAGCATCTGTTTAGCTCTGATGAAGCCTCATGACAGATGGCATCACAGTGACAAGCAGTTCATGTAGAAGATGGATTCAGGGAAGGTGCCAGGCTCCCTGAGCATTTCCGCTGTCCTGGCAATGACTCCTTTCTGTGAATCTAGCATTGTTTCTTATGAGGGCAATGCCCCCAAGACATGATGGCTGCGTGTCAATGTCACCACTTTGAGTACCAACACATACTTTGGAGGACATGCTCAAATCATATCTAGACCATAATGTCCATGTTCAGGTTCTCCAAGATAGAAATGAAAATTCATGGGAATTTAATGGCTTATGCAAAGCTGTGTCCTGGGAACAGGGTTCAGCAGTTATGTGAGGCCATTTAAATTAAAAGAATTAAAATGGGAACTCTAGCTCCTCTGTCTTTCTGGTCACATTTTCCGTGCTCAATGGGGGTGTGTGACTAGTGACTATCATATTGGACAGCATGGATATAGGACATTTTTGTCAACCATGTCTCATTAGACAGTTTTGTTCTGTAGACTCATAAATCCTTCCTTCCTAAAATCATAATTTTCACTTATAATTGTCATAAATTGCAGCAAAGGCACATTTTTCAGATAAATGCACAAACAACCTCTTGAGCCTTCTGTTCTCTCTCTTCCTGAGCAGTGGGAGGAGCAGGCTTACCCAACTTCTCTAGCCCTAGGCTTTTTCTCTAGGTATCTTTCTTATGACATGGAATGGCTGAAGTATGCTCTAGCAATGTGCTTACTTTGACTTCTGCGTGCAACTTTTTCTTTACAGCTAATATTGATCTAGCAGTGAATTCCTTACAAAACCCATACAGCTCCTTGAGGAAAAATTGGCTGAGGTACTATAAAGTCGCAGATGTCTCAGGGATTTAAATTAATACTGTAAATCTCAGGATTATGGGGAAAGAGCTTGCAGCATGTCTAAAAGCCTCCAACCTGACTCTGGCACTTGCCTGACTATCCTGAGGGCTTTCAGGTACGAGACCAGAGATGCTGCTATTAGAAAATATTAAATCAGTTTGATACTTATATGTACAAGAACCTCATTTTAAGTTGATTGTTTTATTAAGATTACCAACAGGATGTTACAATCATGACAGAAACGAGATAGGATTGGCTTAGCCTGTGTAACTCAGCTCTGCATAGAGACAACATTTGCTTGTGAGCAGACGGAGTGTGGCGGTTATCATAGGTTGGAGAAATATTGAAGAATGGTCTGTAACAGACACTCTGGCAGGTCGTGGCCTGGTGGGCAGTACTGTGTCCTTTTTCTGGTAGTTTGGGTGTTAGTGCTACCAGATTGCCGTGGGAAGCCCTGAGTTTATGGAGATTTGTTGGAGGTAGCAGAGGGAACTTCTGCTTTGCAAGTGGCAGGGATGATAGGACTATGTTCTCTTGTACAACTTTATGCTACTCTGTCATCCTTTGCAAGAATATTAAAATGTTTGATTGCGTGTTTTTCTTCCAGAGCATGGAGAAGGGCAGTGTCAAGAGATGGGCCCTGAGATGGGTCTATGTACCCTCACATCTTAAGCTATGACTCTTGGACATGATTTCATGTCAGAACTTGATGTGGCAAAGAACTCATCATCTTAGCATAAAGAAGATTTTTGAGAAAGAACATTTGAAATCTTTTTTGAACTTGCTTGGTCCAACTTGCAAAACCTCCCTGAAATAACCCTGAGTTTATTCTCTTCCAAGAGAGTCCCTGCAAATTCCAGGAAGAAAAGCTTCCATTCCAGTAGCATTTCAACAAAACAACAACAACAAAAACAACAGCAGCAGCACCACTGCCATCACTACCCCCACCACCAACAAAATGAAAATCAAGTCAAGAACACCATCCGAAGAGCCACAGATTAAACTAACTGTGTGGATCACAGGGACTCACAGAGCTTGGGCCACCCACCAGGGATCACATAGGAGCTATAACTAGATACCCCACACATTGTAGCAAATATACAGCTTTGTTTTTAGGTGGGACGTCTAATGAATAGAGTCAAAATTGTCTCCATCTTTGTTCTCTGTCACAGGAATCCCTTCCCTGGACCTAGAATGCCTGGTTGGGTCTTAGTGGGAGAGGTTGTGCCTAGTCCTGATAGGCCAAGATGCTCCATGGTGGGGTGGTACATATAAGAGGAGCCTGGGAGGAGGGATTTGTAAGGATAGGACTGGGAAGACATAAAGGAGTCCCATGAAGGAGGGTGGCTGTGATTATAATGTAAAGTGAATAAATAAAAAAAATAAAAAGAAATGAAAATCAAAACCAAGACAACCATCTACATTTTCTTGAATTTTGTAACCTCCCCCTTTCTGTTAAACTAGTATTCAATGAGCAAATAATTCCCATGCAAGGTTGAATATTTGTCTTTTCTCTTACTAATCTATTCTAATCTATTACCAGTTAATTTGAAGGTCTGCTTCCTGATTATAGTAAGTGTATAGAGGGGTAGTTTATTCTTTTAATAACAGAAAATTCACATCTCAAGTGCTATCCTATAGTTCTCTGGTAAACAGCAACATTTAAGCAACATCCACTGACAGACTACATGTAAATATAGTCTTGTTTGAGAAACAAAATAGGGTTGATAAATTTTCAATTGTAAGGGACCATACAGTAAATACTTTAGACTTTGGGGGTTATATGGTGTTCCTGCAGTATAAAAACATCCATAGGTAACATTTGTATGAGCAAATATGGCTATATTTCAATAAAGTTTTATTGGTGGATACTGAAGTTTGAATTTTATAAACTTTTCATGGTTTTTAAATTATTAAATATTTCCCTCAGAACTCCTTAATTCTTTTAGTATATAAACATTAGGTAGCTGGTTAGATTTGATATGGGCCACAGCTTCCTGACTGTTTATCTAGACCACTATGACCCTCCTTTTTCACTTTATAGAACACATGAAGAATGATGCTTGAATCATATGCTAGGCTAAGTGGCCATGGACACTCATGGTGGAGTTGGGTTTAATAGATTGTTAGCTCGTAGGATCTGACTGTATTGAGAGCTGAGACCACTGACAAATGTGGAACTCCTTCACTAGTTTGCAGGCTACTGGCATGGAAACATCTTCTATCTCAGTGTATGTCCTGTTGTAATTATTTGAAGACCCTTCATAGATGTTTTCTGAGTAGAGACTCAAGAAGTGATTTTCCGGTAATGTGCATTGACTAGAGATAAAATAACGATTGTCTAAATGCCCATTTCTCAGAATAATGCTGGAAAACCATGGCATAATTATACATAGATAACTATATTGGCATTTGTACTGTTTGGAGAAAAAAAAGCCCTATTTTGTCACAAAGTGCTATCCTAGGCCCTCAAGTCCCATCAGTGGTAGCCAGCAACATTGTTTAACCCTCAGTACTTCTGGTTTACTCTGTCCAGGACACTTCTGTATATACTTGAGGTTAGGAGAACTTATGGTGTTTTAATTGTTAGGCTATTTACAATGATTTTTACTACTTTACTTAAAGATCAAGAATGGCTTAGAGACAAAAGAGACATAGGTATTTAAAATGTGATATTCTAGGTTCTAGTGCTATATGTAATAATCTTCCAACTAAGTACAAGCTTATAGCTACTATATGTAAGTCAACTGTATATCATTCTTCTGAATGGGTCTGTTTTATATGGAACTATGACCCTCTCCTCAGCTTCATATGTCGATGTCTTACTCTTCAGTGTCTCCAAACTGCTCAATTGAACTTACTTGAAATATGTCTTTATAAAGATAATAAAATAAGAAAATATTTCATTGGGCTGGCTCTTCATTCAGCATGACTTATTACAAGGGTCAATGTAGAGACAAGATGAAGATAAACTAGAGGAATGTTCCTCCAAACCAAGGACTGTCCATGATTTCTGGAGAACCACTGGATGGTGAGGAATGGCATGGAGGAGAATTTACTGTTCTTTAAAGAAGTAAGCTTTGTTGTTATCTCTGACTTCTAGCTCCTAGGACTGTGAAGACACAGATCTCCCCCGTTTAAGCAACTAAGATTATGACAAATTGTTTGACATTCCTAGAAACTTAAAATAAGTATTTTTTTATTTATACATATTATATACATATATATATGTATAAACATACACACATATATTACAATAACTACAAATTTATTACTTTACTAGAATGTAGCTCAGTTGTTAGAGTGATTTTCTAGCATCTACAAGTCTGTTTTCTACCACACAAAACCAGGCATGGTGATGAATGCTGTAATCCTAGCACCCGGGAGGTAAAAGCAGAAGGATCAGGAATTCAAGGTCATCCTAAGTTTCATAGAAAGTTTGAGGACACCTTGAGGGGCATGACACCCTGGCTCAAAACAAAAAATGTTCTTGCTTATATAAACACTTTAATGTGCTATAATTTACATACTTCACAACTCATCTACCTTATAGAGACACAACTCAAGGATATAAAAGATATATTCACAGATCTGTGTGATTATTTTTTAATTGGGCATTTTATTTATTTATTTTCCATTTTTATTGGATATTCTCTGTATTTACATTTCAAATGTAATACCCTTTTCCTCCATTCACCCTCCTCCTCCCCCTCAACTTGCTTCCATGAAGGTGCTCCCTGTCCCAATCACCATCTCTACCTCAGTGCCTTGGTTGCTTGATGATATTTTTTCCATGAAGTTGCAAACCTTTCAGCTCCTTTAGTCTTTTTTCTAGCTCTTTTACTGGGGTCCCCATGTTCAGCCCAATGGTTAGCTGCAAGCATCCTCATCTGTATCTATATGACTCTGGCAGAGCCTCTGAGGAGACATCTGTATCTGGTTCCTGTCCTGGGTATTTTATGAGTTTACATTTCAAATGTTATTCCCTTTTCTGTTTTCCCATCTGGAACCCCCATATATCATTCCCCTTCCCCTCCTTCTAAAAGGGTGCTCACCCACCTACTAACTCTCACCTAACCATCCTGGCATTCCCCTACACTGGGGAATTGAGCCTTCCCAAGACCAAGGGCCTCTCCTCCCATTGATTTTAAACAAAATGCCACCCCCTGCTACGTATGTAGCTGGAGCCATAGGTCCCTCCATGTGTATTTTTTGGTTGGTGGTTTAGTTCCTGAGAGTGCTGGGTGGTCTGATTGGTTGATATTGTTGTTCTATGGGGTTGCAAACCACTGCAGCTCCTTCAGTCCTTTCTCTAACTTCTCCACTGGGGTCCCCATGCTCAGTCAATGGTTGGCTGTGAGCATCTGCCTTTGTATTTATCAGGCTCTGGTAGATCCTCTCAGAAGACAGCTATATCAGGCTCCTGTCAGCAAGTACTTCTTGGTATCAGCAATTTTGTCTTAAGTTTGGTGTCCATCTATGGGATATGGTGTCTGTCTATGGCCAGGTAGTGCAGACTCTGGATGGCCTTGCCCTCAGTCTCTGTTCTACACTTTGGCCCACTGTTTCCTTTAGACAGAAGCCATTATGGGTTAACAATTTGTAGATGAGTGTGTGGCCCTATCTTCCAACCAGTGGCTTTGCCTAATCTCAGCATATAGTCTCTACATGCTTTTTCTCCACTTTGTTGGGCATTTCAGCTAATTTCATCCGAACTCGGTCCTGAGAGGCTCTTGCTTTTCTGGCATCTAGGACTTGCTGGTGGCTAGCCAGAGTTCTCCATCCCCTAATGCTAAACACTTTTGTTCAAATTCATGACTCTCTGTATATCATCCCTGTCTTCTCCCATATCTGATCTTGCCTACCTTTTACCCCCTTTCTTCATCTCTTTCTTCCAAGTACCCCCACCCTCTACTTCCTATGATTATTTTGTTCCTCCTTCTAAGAAGGATTGAAGCATCCTCTCTTTGGTCTTCCTTCTTGAGCTTCATGTGGTCTGTGTGTTGTAACTTGGGTATTCAAAGCTCTTTGTGTAATATCCACTTACCAGTGAGTACATACCATGTGTTTTCTTTTGTGATTAGGCTACTTCACCTAGGATAATATTTTCTAGTTCCATCAATTTGCTTAGGAATTTCCTGAAGTCATTGTTTTTAATAGATGAATAGTACTCCACTGTAGCACATTTTCTGTATCCATTCCTCTGTTGAGGGACATCTAGGTTGTTTTTGGCTTCCAATTATATATAATAATTATATAAAAAGGCTATTGTGATTAAGGCTGCCATGAACATAGTGGACCATGTGTTGTGTTCTTGTTATATGTAGGAAATCTTTTGGGTATTTGCCCAAGAGTGGTATAGCTGGGTTCTCAGGTAGCACTATGTCCAATTTTCTGAGGAACTTCCAGACTAATTTTTAGAGTGGTTGTACCAGCTTGCAATCCCTCCAACAATGGAGGAGTGTTCCTCTTTCTCCACATCCTCACCAGCATCTACTGTCATGTGAGTTTTTGATATTAGCCATTTTGACTAGTGTGAGGTGAAATCTCAGGGTTGTTTTGATTTGCATTTCCATAATGACTAAGGATGTTGAACATTTCTTTATGTGCTTCCTAGACACTTAGTATTCCTCAGTTGAGAATTCTTCATTTAGCTCTGCATACCATTTTTCCCCCATAGGTTTATTTGATTCTCTAGAGTCTAACTTCTTGAGTTCTTTATACATTGTATCTTAAACTTCTATCAAATGTAGAATTGGTAAAGATATTTTCCCAATCTGTTGTTTGCCCTTTTGTCCTACTGACAGTGTCCTTTGCCTTACAGAAGATTTTTAATTTTATGAGGTCCCATTTGTTGATTCTTGATCTTGGAACATAAAACATTGGTGTTCTGTTCATGAACTTTCCCCCTGTGCCCATAGGTTCAAGGCTTTTCCTCACTTTCTCTTCTATTAGTTTCAGTGTATCTGGTTTTCTGTGGCAGTCCTGATTCAATTGCACTTGAGCTTTGTACAAGGAGATAAGAATGGATTGATTTGCACTCTCCTACATGCTAACTGCCAGTTGAACCAGCACTATTTGTTGAAAATGCTGTCTTTTTTCCATTGGATGGTTTTAGCTCCTTTGTCAAAGATCAAATGATCATAGGTGCATGTGTTCATTTCTGGGTCTTCAATTTTATTTCATTCATCTACGTGCCTGCCTTTGTATCAATACCATACAGTTTTTATTACTACTGTTCTGTAATAGAGCTTGAAGTCTGGGATAGTAATTTATCTGGAAGTTCTTTTATTGTTGATAATAGTTTTCATTATCCTGGGGTTTTTGTTATTCCAAATGGATTTACAAACTAATCTTTCTAACTTTATGAAGAACTGAGTTGAAATTTTGATGGGTATTGCATTGAATCTGTAGACTGCCATTGGCAAGATGGCCATTTTTACTATATTGATCCTGAAAAATCCATGAGTATGGCAGATATTTTCATCTTCTGAACTCTTCTTTGATTTCTTTCTTCAGGGAATAGAAGTTCTTGTCATACAGATAATTCACTCTCTTGGTTACCAAGAAGTCACACCAAGGTATTTTATATTATTTGTGACAATTATAAAGGGTGTTACTTCCCCAGTATCTTTCTCAGCCTGTTTATTCTGAGTAGAGAAAGGCTACTAATTTGTTTGAGTTAACTTCAGACACTTTGCTGAAGTTGTTTAATAAGATATAGAAGTTCTCTGGCAGAATTTTTGGGGTTACTTAGGTATATCATCATATTATCTGCAAATAGTGATATTTTGACTTCTTTCTTTTCGATTTTATCCCTTTGACTTCCTTTTATTGTGTAATTGCTCTGGCTAGAACTTGGAGTGCCATATTTAATAGAAAAGAGCAGCCTTGTCTAGTCCCTGATTTTAGTGACATTGCTTCAAGTTTCTCTCCATTTAGTTTATATTCGCTATTGGTTTGCTGTATATGGCTTTTGTTATGTTTAGGTATGGGCCTTGAATTTCTGATCTTTCCAAGACTTTAAAATGAAGGAGTGTTGAATTTTGTCAAATGCTTTCTCAGCATCTAGTGAGATGATCATTTGTTTTTTTTTTTCTTTTGAGTTTGTTTATATGGTGGATTACGTTTATAGATTTTCATATATTGAATAATCCCTGCATCCCTGGAATGAAGCCTACTTGATAATGGTGCATGATTGTTTTGATGTGGTCTTAGATTCTGTTTGCAAAATTTTATTGAGTATTTTTTCATTATTATTCATGAGGAAAACTGGTCTGAATTTCTCTTTCTTTGTTGGGTCTTCTTGTGGTTTAGGTATGAGCATAATTGTGGCTTTGAAGAACTAGTTGGGTAGTGTTCCTTCTGTTTCTATTTTGTGGAATAGTTTGGAGAGTATTGGTATTAGGTCTTCTATGAAATTCTGTTAGAATTCTGCACTAAACCCATATGGTCCTGGGCTTTTTTGTTTGGGAGGCTTTTGATGATTGCTTCTATTTATTTAGGTGTTATGGGACTGTTTAGATGGTTTATCTGATTCTGATTTAACTTTGATACCTGGTATCTGTCTAGAAATTTGTCATTTCCTTGAGATTTTCTAGTTTTGTTGAGTATAGTCCTTTGTAGTAGGATCTGTTGCCTTTTTGAATTTCCTCAGTTTTTGTTCTTATGTCTTCCCTTTCATTTATGATTTTGTTAATTTGGATACTCTCTCTGTGCCCTCTAGGTATTCTGGCTAAGGGTTTATAGATCTTGTTTATCTTCTCAAAAAACCAGCTCTTGCTTTTGTTGATTCTTTGTACAGTTCTTTTAGTCTCTATTTGGTGATTTCTGCTCTGAGTTTGATTATTTCTTGCTATCTACTCCTTTTGGGTGTATCTGCTTCCTTTTATTCCAGAGCTTTCAACTGTGCTGTCAAGTTGCTAGTGTATGTCAAGTTGCTCTCCAGTTTCTTTCTGGAAGCACTCAGAGTTATGAGTTTCTTTCTTAGCACTGCTTTCATTGGATCTCATAGGTTTGGGTATGTTGTGCTTTCATTTTATTTAAATTCTAAAAAATCCTTAATTTCTTTCTTTATTTCTCCATTTATCATGCTATCATTGAGTAGCACATTGTTAAGCTTCCATGTGTATGTGGGCTTTTTGTTGCTTTTGTAAGGCAATACTTAAAGACCAGCCTTAGTCCATGGTAGGATGCATGGAAGTATTTTGATCTTCTTATACCCGTTGAGGCCTGTTTTGTGACCGACTATATGATCAATTTTGAAAAAGGTATTGTGAGGTGCTGAGAAGAAGGTATATATTTTTGTTTTAGGATAAAGTTTTCTGTAGATTCCAACTGATTTATAATCTCTGCTAGTTTCACTGTGTCTCTGTTCAGTTTCTGTTTCCAAGATCTCTATTGATGAGAGGGGAGTGTTGAAGTCTTCCACTATTATTGCGTGTAGTACAATATATGCTTTGTGTTAGGGTTTCTTTTATGAATCTGGGTGACCTTGTATTTGGAGCATAGATGTTTAGGATTGATAGTCTATCTTGATATATTTTTTTTTTGATGAATATAAAGTGTCCTTTCTTATATTTTTTGATAATTTTTGTTTGAAAATCTATTTTATTTGATATTAGAATTGCAACTGTAGCTTTTTCTTAGGACTATTTGCTTGGAAGTTTTTTTTTTTTTTTTTCAACCTTGTACTCTGAGGTAGTATCTGTCTTTGTCTCTGAGATGAGTTTCCTGTTTGCAGCAAAATGTTGGATCCTGCTTATGTATTCAGTCTGATAGTCTATGTCTTTTTATTGGGGAATTGAGTCCATTGATGTTAAGAAATATTAGGGAATAGTGGTTGCTGTTTCCTGCTATTTTTGTTGTTAGAGGTTGACTTATGTTTGTATGCTCTTCTTCTTTTGATTTTCTTGAATTATTATTTTCTTGCTTTTCCTAGATTGTAGTTTTCCTCCTTGTATTGGATTTTCCATCTATTATCTTTTTTAGGGATGGATTTGTGGTCAGATATTGTATAAATTTGGTTTCGTCTTGAAATATCTTGATCTCTCCATCTATGGTAATTGAGAGCTTTGCTGGATATACTAATATAGTCTGGCATTTGTGTTTTCTTAGAGTCTGTATGATGTCTGTCCAGGATCTTCTAGCTTTCATAGTCTTGGTTGAGAAGTCTTGTGTAATTCTGATTGGTTTGCCTTTGTATGTTACTTGTCCTTTTCCCCTTACTGCTCTTAGTATTCTTTCTTTATTTTGGACATTTGGTGTTTTGACTATTATGTTTTTGGAAGAATTTCTTTTCTGGTCCACTCTATTTGGAATTCTGTAGGCTTCTTTTATATTCATGTGTAGGGAGCCGTTTGTGCTGCACCCAAACATGGTGCCGGCTTCCCGCTGAGAACTCAGCAAACAGAGCTGTTGCCCAGCCAAGAGACTTAATGTGCATGCACCACATAAGTCACAGCCCACCCCCGGGGCATGTGATTGAGCTACAGGAGGATGCACCAATCAGGTAGCAAGACAAGTCTCCTAGGCATGTATAGCAGTGCATTTTCTCCCCCACATGAGGAGGAGGAGAAGAGGAAGACAGTGGGGAGATTGCAGGAGACCCCACATGGAGGGATGGCAGAGAGGCACCACGTGGAGAGAGACTCGGTAAAAGAGATTGCGGGAGGTCCTGCGTGGACAGAGACTGGACAGAGAGATCGTTCGTGGGGGACTGCGTGTGAGAGGCCGTCTAGACAGTAGAACTCGGTAGGGAGTCCCCGACTCAGAGACAAGTTTCCTGCTCATGAAGCCCCTGCTCAAAGTGCTGTTCAATAAAGGTTATCTGCAGAAGAAGCTGTTTGTTTTGTTGCACGCCTGTTCCTAGCGGCGGGAAGCGTGGGCACGTGACATTCATGATCATTTCATTCTTAAGGAAAACAAAGTTTTCTTGTATGATATTGTTGAAGATATTTACTGTGTCTTTTAGTTGGTATTCTTTGCTCTTTCCTACACCTATTATTTTTAGATTTTGTCTTCTCAATGTGTCCTGGATCTCCTGGACATTTTGGGTGAGGAGTTTTTTGATTTTTGCATCTTCTCTGACTGTTGTGTTTATGTTTTCTATGTTGTCTTTGGCCCTGAGACTCTCTCTTTCTTCTCTTGGTGATGCTTGCATCTATGACTCCTGATTTTTTTCTTAAGTTTTCTATCTCCAGGGTTGTCTCTTTTGTGATTTCTTTATTGGTTCTATTTCCATTTTCAATTCTTTCACCTGTTTGTTTGTGTTTTCCTATATTTCTTTGAGTGATTTCTTCTGGTTCTCCTGTAATTGTTTAAAAGAGTTGTTCATGTGCTTCTCGAGGATCTCCACAATCATAATGAAGTATAATTTTATGTCTAAATTCTGTTTTCTGGTGTGTTTGGAAATCCACTATTTGCTGTGGTGGGACAGCTGGGTTCTGATGTTGCTAGGTTGTTTTGGTTTCTGTTGCTTAGGTCCTTGAGCTTTTGTCTTGCCATTTTGTTATCTGTGATTATAGGTGATCTTGTTGTCTGACTGGAGCTTGTCTCTCCTGTGGATCTGAGGGCCTGTGGGCTCAGGAAGGGGATTTCTTCTGGGTGTTTGTCTTTTTGCAGGTAGAAATTGAGTTCTGATGGCCGTGACTGGGTTCTGTCACTGTGGGCTCAGGTCTTAAAGGGTTTGTTAAGCTGTTCTGGGAACTCAGCTGTTTGTGTGCAGGTCCTGAGTCCTGCTGATGGTCACACAGCCCTATCTCTGGGCCAGAAATGACCCAATCCCAGTGTGCACCAAGCTATTTGCTCTCTGAGAGATTGGGGAGGAGCTCTCTCTGGGTAGGATTTTGGTATGGAGGGCTGTCACACAATCTTAACTCCAGGGTACAGACTGAGACTGGAAGAATCCTGTCTGAGCTGTGTGAGTATTAATTAATCACTTTTAGAATATTGAAAACCTGGTACCATTTGCAATCACTCTTCATGAACTCCTTTCCTTACCTCTGCCTAGGCAATCAGCCACTTATTTTTTGTCTCTTTACCAGCCTGTCTGGGCATACTGAATTTTGTTTATTTTGAATGGTAATAAGCACATCAACATTTCATTAATTGGGGATTTCTGAATATGCACCCAGATAAGGCATCTAGAACTGTCCAAGGAAATGACTCTATCCAAGTTAGCTCAAAAACTAAACCAAAGCCAAGCCAAGCCAAGCCAAGCTAAGCCAAGCAAACCAAACCAAACCAAACCAAGCCAAGACAAGCCAAGCCAAACCAAACCAAACCAAGCCAAACCAAACCAAACCAAACCAAACCAAACCAAACCAAACTAAACCAAACCAAACCAAGCCAAACCAAACCTAGTCAAACCAAACGAAACAAAACGAAACGAAACCAAACCAAACCATACCAAGCCACAACAATGAAAAACAAACAAACAAAACCCAGTGAGTTTATTGGGGTTACTTATAGGAGAATGGAGAATGTTTATCCCTCCTGGCAAGAATAAGGTTACTTCCACATTTTTTTTGGGCCAAACTTGAATCCAACTTTTAAAAATAGAGACCAGGAAGATAGACACTGGCTAGGTCCATACCTGTGATTCCCAGAGAATGACATCGAATTACATTTGTCTTTAAAAGTCAAATCCTGCAAGGTTACTCACTTCCACTTTAGTTCCCTCAAGGGTAAGCATACACCTGAACTCACTTCCTGTCTTTATATATCCTGCCAACCTACCTGTGATCAAGCACATCCTGTGTGATGGGGACAGCCATCCTTGTTTACTGAAGTGAAAAACACATAGGTTGTCATCTTACATGAACAGGCTTCAGAAGCATTCCAGAAGTTATCCTTGACTTAGTGGAGCTTACAGGTTAGACACATTTTTTGTTTTATGGATCTCTTAAGCACTGTAATTTAAACTTAAAATGCAACTTTAGGTAACACAGAGGCATGAATGACTCTAAGGCAGCTGCATTATCAGGAAAGCCCACCCTAGCAGTCTTAGAGTTCTGGGAGTGACTCTCAGGTAGCTTAGGCAAAACGTCCCTTCTCCCCAGCAATTGTTGCAGTGACCTCCATCCCACATGACAGACACAAAGAGCAACATGGCAGCATCCCACCATGTCAAGGTTTTGTTGTTGCTGATTTGTGAACGGGGTTGTCCTATTTAGCCCACGTGCTCTCAAGCCTGTGGCTGCCAGAGTCTTTGGAGATCTCAGATTCTATGTGTGAGCAAGGTTTCGATTCATGTTTTTTTTACCGGCTGTTTATGAGTAAAATTATTTGCACATGTTCACTTAGGTTGTTTTCTTGTCTTTTATTATTGTATCATGTGAGATGATGTTGCCAGTCAGGATTCACTTCACCGACGACTGGGTTTGATTGTCTTAATCAGCAAAGTGCAGATTATTTCTGTTTTCTGTGGAGTTTGGAGCATTGCCTATGATTTCTGGGTATTTAATAAGTGTTTGAGCATAAGACACAGGCCAGGAGCTAAGAAGAGAGAAGAATATGAAGTATTTAAAGCCAACAGAGGAGACTTCAGAGAAGCATTACTTTGTTTAAGCTGGAGTTAAGAACAAACTCTCTGGGATTTATTCATATTTGCCTGGGTATCTCCATTATTACATTCGAGGTGCCCATAAAATTAAATTTGTTTGCTCTTTTCCCCTCACAGATCTATCTTTCTTTCTTTTTTCTTCCTTTTCCTCTTTCTTTCTTTTTTCTTTTTTATAGAAGTTGATCCCACTAAATACTACACAAAACTTAGAGAAAATTTTTATCTATTTCCTTATGCTCAACCTCTGGAGAAATGTATCTTGCCATTTCAAAATTTTTGTGGGGCTCAGTTGTGTAACCTACCTGGATGCCTCTGCTAGAGTTCGCATGTCATCCAGAGAAAAAGTTGTTTTTTTTCTTTTTAAGATTGCCTCTCTACACCCTTCCTTCCTTTAAACCCGTTCTTGGCCTGATTTGTTCCTTATTGCCTGTAATTGCTGAACTCTGGGCACAAGGTTGCAGGTAAGTTGAGTAAGTTGCCGACCTCCTGCTGAGGTGCCTCTGCCTTTGTTCCCTGGATTGAAGAAAAAAAGCCTCTCTTTCTGGCTGTCTATGCAAATCTAAAGCAGATAAATGTGAGCTATCAGAAGCCAATTTGCTGGGAACCTGCCCCTTAGTAATTGGTTTCATATTTCAGCCCTTAGAAAAAGTCTGCTTTCATTACCACCTTTGCCCTAGCCCCTCAAGGATGAGAGAGAGAGAGAGAGAGAGAGAGAGAGAGAGAGAGAGAGAGAGAGAGAGAGAGAGAGAGAGAGAGAGAGAGAGAGAGAGATTATTTTTTCTCTCTTCCGTGGCTGTACTCCCAGGTGTTCCTGCTCAGCTATGCCTTCCCCAGGAAGCTTGCCTTTAGCAGGCCAGGCTTTCTGCCGAGGGTGATTGTATTCTTATCCCAGGCTCACTTTACCAAGATAGGAAGTGACAGGCAAGGAGACCTCTTGCTCCCAGGATCCTGGGAAGGCAGTACAAAGCATTACATCAAACACCACCACCAGACCACCTCTTTGGGGTTGCATTAGGCAGTCAAGCATTTGTTGCCTGCTGAATGTCATCTCATTTAACATTTTGTTAAACAACTTCTAAAGGTTTTAACAATATGACAGATGGGCCATTGACCGGGTTTCTTAGTAGCCAAGTAGCAGTTTAACTGGGCTGGATTGTGTATATTTCTTGTTACGTTATTTAAAGGCAACCCTATGCCTCCAGCTCCTTGTTCATCACTGGCTGGAAGACCCTGTGATAGCACATTTGGGAGCAGTTACTACCAAAAGCACAATAGAAAGAGGAGAGAAACCTGTAAGGAAAAGATGAGAAACAAGTGGAAAAAGGGTGTGTGTGTGTGTGTGTGTGTGTGTGTGTGTGTGTGTGTGTGAGAGAGAGAGAGAGAGAGAGAGAGAGAGAGAGAGAGAGAGAGAGAGAGAGAGAGAGAGAGAGAGAGAGAGAGACTGAAAGGTCCCTCCTGGATCCTAGGAATGACGAAGATTGTCTTTTGAGCCATCTTCTTTAGGCCTCTGTGGTTTTTCTTCCCGAGTATGCCTTGACATTTGGAGCTCTGTGATTCATTGTTTCACCAAATTTCAGAAACAATCCTTTTAGCTTGGTTTAGCCAGTACATACATTCCTTTAGTCTAATTACCCACGAATAGCTGAACAAAATCCTTATCCAACCTCTCTCCTAGTTGATGTCTTCCTTCAAGAAGAGCCCTGTTAAGTCTTTAGCAAGTGTCTACTAATAACTTCAGATTATTTTTATTTACTTATTTTTGTTTGTGTATATGGGTGGAGTAAGTATGGTTCATATATGCACACAGCATACATGTGTGTGCACTCCTGTGCATGTATAGAGGCCAGAGGAGGATGTCAGATGTCCTGGTCTATCACTCTCTAATTCCTTTTGAGATGAAGTTTTTCATTGATTCTGGAGTTAGCTGGTAGCCAGCCAGCCTCAGGGAGCCTTCAGTCCCTGCCCAAGGTTACAGTCATACTCAGGACTATTTGTAGTAGAACCACTTTATGTTTATCCCTTACTAACTTCCAAGTAAACTAGACTCAGACAATGCTTATTGTATTTGTCAGTTCTTGGGGGCTGACCCTACTCTACTCTTCTATCTGTTGGCCTGCCTACCCCTTAGTGGTGTATCCTAGATACTTGTTTCTCCCAGCCATGTGTTCATTGTCCATCTCTCCTTTTGTCAGCTTTCTTTTCTTTTCCTCCCCTTGTTCTTTCTTTTCTCTTTTCTACCCCTCAACCAAGTCACTCCCAACCCACCTACCTCTATTCCTTCTAGTAATTGGCTCTACCACTTTTGTTTAACTAGTAGTTTTAAATCAAAGATCAAGGTTTGCACAATGGAAGCTTGTAAGTGTGAGAATCCACCTGTAGGCCTAGATCTTTTCTTCCTGTAAATAATTTATCATTACAATAGAGTCCTAACCTCCACAGCTTTTTACAAGTGTGAGCCTGTATTTGAACTCAGGTCCTCAAGCCTGTGAAGCAATTGGCTCTTACACATCGGGCCATCTCTTCAGCTTTCATTTTATTATTATTATTTATTTTTTTGTAAACAACAACAACAAAACATGATTACACCCTATTTGATGGAGAAAGCAGGCAAGGAATGATATGATCTGGCAGAAACAATGAAGCCCAGTGCATTTCTGTAACATGTGATTGCATTGCGAATATGTGTTTGGAAGCAAAGGCAAAGGCACTGTTGTTACAGATGCTCCTGGAGTAACCCACTCATGCTGATTGATGGACACCGTGTCCTCCTCTCTTGGACGCAACCAGTTTGGCTTATACCATCTATAAAAAGTAGAAGGAAGCCACCAGCTTCAGCAGATTAGTTCTGGGGCTCCTGTCTCAGAGAAAATTTAAATCTGGAGATGAAATTTACTTCTTTCTAGTCTCAAGACCTCTCAGCCTGTTTATACTTAATATAATAATGGAATTAATTATATATTCCTCAATATTGATTAATTGGTTTTTTTTTTGTACAACTATGATGTTAAATATTCCAAATAATAGTAACAAAATAGGTGGTTCTAATCACCATCTAATTCAGACCTGAGGATGAAGTGGAAGGTAAGATATACTTTATTTTGGTTGGCATGGGAGGCTTTAGAATGGTAGAGAACATCTTCCTAGAAAAAAACCACTCACATCTTGAAGATTTTAGAGGAATGGGAATGAGGCTGCAGTGAAATGTTGTCAGGAAAGGAAAAGAGAAAGTATAGTACGAAAAAATAATAGACTGAACACAACCATTGACCCAGACAGGCTCAAGATCAGTATAGGAAAGGATGAGTATTTTAGAAGCACAGCTTAGACTACAAATATAAAGGGCAGAGGCAGGAGGACAGGGAACACTACTCTTAGGATGATTGGGGACAGCTGTGGAAATACTGAGACAAGATGAGTATAAAAGGGGATTCAGGCCCAGCTGCCTCTGCCATTCTGAGAAAGTGTAATAAATCTACCTAGCTAAAACTATAAAAGTTCTCCAAATCAGTAGGAAAAAAATTGACCTTGATTTAGGCAAAGATCTTAAAAGTCTAACACATAGAAGACAGAGTATAAAATAAATCACAATAAATTAAAGTTCATCTAATTGAAATATTTGACCTTCAACATGCACTGTTTAGAAACATCATGGTCATAAAATGTTTGACCTTCAGCATATACTGTTTAGAAAAATCATGGATGGAAAGACAAATCTTTCAAAATCATGAAAAATCTTTTCTATAGATCACACCTTAAAATAATTCAACTAGAAGAGAACTTTCTTTAAGAGAATAAAACATTTGAACCAAGAACCAGCATGAAGTCAATGAGAATGCCAGGAGCTACTCAGTGACATCTGTCAGTAAAGACATGCAAATTAAAGACCACAAAATCTCACTGTCCTCTCCCTGGAATGCCAATAATAATAATAATAATAATAATAATAATAATAATAATAATAATAACAACAACAACCATAATAATAATAACAATAATAGTAATAACACATCTGGCAATATTTCAGGTTGCTGAGTGTGGCACATTGCACCCCGCTCATATAGGTGGCAGAAATGCAAATTGATGCAGCCATCATACTATGCCACATAGAAACCCCATTCAAGTATTTGCACAAGGGTAATAAAGGCATATGTATAAGGAACATTCTGCATATGAACATTTTCAAACTGTAAGTCAACAGCTATAAGTAATCCAAATATTTATCAGTTAGCTAGTCCTTAGATAAATGTACTATGTATGATGTGCATCACAGCACACACATGCACACACACACACACACACACACACAAACATGCTGGAACTCAACTCAACAGTAAAACATGAAATAATTAACATTGTATACACTAACATATGAATCTTAAATAGGTATCCTAAAAGCTGTTCACCAGCTGAAAGAAGACAAAAATTAACCATTTCATAATTGTATAAATTTAGGTAAATGAGGAAAGGGAAAACAAACAAAAAACTGATAGTCAGCAATAACTACATGAAGCTTGATGTAGAAAGAGGTCATTAAAGACAGTTAAGGTGATTTTGTCAATTTTAGGGTGATAAAATATTCTACATCTTGAGTATAGTAATCATAACTGTATTCTGCAGTGGCCTTTGCATTAGCTCCTATTTTTAGGTACCCCATCGGTCTCCTGTCCTAACTTTTATGAAGGTATAAGGTTTTGGTCAGTATCTCGTCAAAGCATTAACAAAGACACTCACTGAGTCGTGATAACGCGGCTTACATGTTCATGGGTGTGGCACATCTACTGGAGTGTGGGTGATTTCTCAGGTACATACCTAATTTTTAGGTGTTAATTTCATGTTCAGCTACTTTTCTGATTGTGTTTGTCAGTGCTAGGATATTTTTAATGGAGTCTTTAGGGTATTTTATTTATAGAACCATGTCATGTGAAAATAGGGGTAGTTTGACTTCTTTTTCCATTTGTATATGCCCCACTTATCCCTTTTTTTTTCTCTTACCACTGCAGATGAGGCTTCAAGTACTGTGTTGGACAGGAAGGAATCGACATCCTGGTTCCTAATTTTAGGGAAATTTCTTCAAGTGTTCATTTTTAAAATATTTATTTATTATGCATAAGTACACTGTAGCTGTGTTCAGACACACCAGAAGAGGGCAGTAGATCATATTACAAATGCTTGTGAGCCACCATGTGGTTTCTGGAATTTGAACTCAAGACCTCTGGAAGAACAATCATGGCTCTTAACCACTGAGCCATCTCTTCAGCCCTCTTCAAGTGTTTCTTGAAGGACTTAAGACGATTTTGGCTGTGGGTTTGTTTTTTGAGATGTCTCCTATCTTTTTATATTCTCTAGAACCTTTACTGTAAAAAGTGCTAGATTTTTGTTAAAGGTCTTTTCTGTATCTAATTAGATGATTAATAGGTTTCTGTCCTATTTGTGTAGTGTATTACATTTATTGATTTACATATATTAAACTATCTCTGCATCTTTGGAATGAAGCCAGTTTGGTCATGATCAATAATCTTTTTGATATATTTCAAAATTTGGTTTGCAAATATTTTATTCAGAAAAATTTGAGTCTATATTCACCACAGATATTGGTCTATAATATTTGTTCTTCTTTCTGTATCTGTGTCTCTCTGTCTGTTTCTGCCCATCTCTGTGTTCGTCTCTCTCTCTCTCTCTCTCTCTCTCTCTCTCTCTCTCTCTCTCTCTCTCTCTCCTTCCTCTCTCTATTTGGTTTTGACATTAAAAAAATACTGGTACTAAAATTTTGAATATTTCTTTTCCATATGGAATAATTTGAGGAGTTCGTTCAATGTCTTGTCTAATTCTATGCTGAATCTATCTGGCCCTGTGGTTGTTTTACTAGTGAGACTTTTAATCAGTAATTTTAATGATTTATTTTTATTATTTGTATTTATATGTGTCTTGTGTATCTGTGTGAGTGTGTGTACACATGTGTGTGCAGGTGCCTGTGGAGACCAGAAGAAGGCATCTGTTGGCCTGGATACGGAACTACAAGTGGTTGTGAGTTAACTGATATGGATGCTAGAAACTGAACTCTGGTTTTTCTGAAGAGAAGCAAGCACTCAACTTCTGAGTCCTCTTTTTAGCCCTTTAATTATTGTTTTTATGTTATTGACTGTTGGTCTGTCTAAACAATTTGTTTCATCTTGATTTAACTTTGGTAGGTACACTAAGCCATTCATCCATACCTATCAGAATTTTCATTTTTGTGTCATATAAACTTTTAAAGTACGCCTTTATCAGTCCCTGAATTTCCTCAGTATCAGTTGTAATCCCTTCCTTCTTACTTCTAACTTTATAAAGTCATGTATTTTTATTTTGACTACATTGAATATAGGCTAATCTTTTCAAAGAGCCAACTCAGTTTTCTTAATGTTTTTGTTATTTTTTTCATTTCTATTTATTAACTTTAGCCTTTAATTTGACTATCTCTATCTTCTGCTTCTAGTACTGTTTGTTCTTGTTTTTCCAAAGCCTCCAGCTAATTTGTTATTTTGAGATATCTCATCTCATTCTTTAGCCTTTCAAAATTTTCTTTTATGATTTTATTGAGAATATTCTCTGTGCGTTTTTTATGGTATTCGTTTTTATTTTGTACCATTATCCAAAGGTTGGGTCTCTTTATGATGTACAGAGCTCTTTCATTCATTGTTCATATTTCTTCTTAAATTTATCATTATTAAATTATTAGTATCATTAAATTATCAATATATTAAGTGACCCAATTCTTCTTTCTCGTCTTTAATCCATGACTCTGTTTTCTACATGGTCCATTACATTGGTGAGGCTTTCTACTGAGGTTTTTATTTATCTTAATGAGTTATTCCTTTCAGGCATCATTCCAATTTGGATGCTCAGCTCATGAGCTCCCACTGTCAGTATTTTTCTGAGTCTTTTTGTTTTCCCAGTTTCATAAAAATGGCTCACTGAGCTCTGAGTATAACATGCTAGGACTTTTCTAGCCCAAAGTCAAGAAGAAGGCAATAATGAATGCTTGTATCCTACTCTTGTATTGCTCCTTTTTGTATAGTTCTAGATTTCATCCCAGAGAATGGTATTACTCACAATGAGTTGGTCTTCTCAATTTAATTAACCTGATTAAGATAAATCTCCACAGGCAATCATAGAGGCCTTGTCTCTCAAGTGACTCCAGATCTCATCGGGTTGACAGTAAAGATTAACCATCGAAAGTCTGTTGTTTGATCATGATGTTTAAATCTTTCTGCTTAGGATCTTGTCTTTAACGCAGTGAAATTCCTGTCTGTGACTGAGTTTGACTTTCATATGTTGATAATTCTTTATGTCATTTCTTTTCTGAAATGTTGATTGAGCTCTATTTATGCTCAAAGCTCACTGTTAGTGAAGCATGGAATATATAGAGATAGCAAAAATATTTCTATTTTAAAAATGTAATTCATCTTAGGTCAACACACATACAGAAAAATTAAATGGTAGATTAGGAAGACTTAAACTTGGTATCTACTGAATTTCCTCATAGAAGAAGAAGATGGGGGGCCATGTGGATAAAGCCTCTTTGTGTCAGCAGAGGCCATGGAAGAGTGCTGCTTACTGGCTCAGTTTACATAGCTTATTCAACTTGCTTTCTTATAAAACCCTGGACCACAGGCCCAGGGATGGCACCACACACAGTGTACTGGGCCCTCCCCATTAAGTACTAATTAAGAAGATGAGCATCAGGCCTGCCTCCAATCTGATCTTATGGAGGCATTTTCTCAATTGAGGTTCCTATCTCTTGGATGAAGTTAGCTTGGATCAAGTTGACATGAAACCATCCAGCACAATGGTGTTACTGCTTGCTTTGTTATGGGTTTATACTTGCTTAAAAGAGGACACTTGCTTAAAAAAAGAAAGGGAACCAGGCTCTTGTCTGTGTTTAACCTCCATATTTTTACAAGTTTAGAAGCAGAAAATCTTTCTTATTGTGTCATGGTTGGGATAGAAACTGGGGAGGCTAAACTAGAAAATTGTGTTGACTATACTCCTCCTGTGACTTCTGAATTTAAGTGAAATGGGCCTCAATAGGCAGCCAATTTCTAGCTAATAAACCCAATAATAGCAAAGAAATCATTCATTAAAAAAGGAAGAGAGAAGAGAGAAAGGGACAGGTAGGGATAAATTTTAATGTAAAGGGGCACCTATGAATAGAGTTTAGTCATTAAGGTTGAAAGGGGACTCTTTACTTAGTGACTCAAGCAAATAGTACCTGGAAGATGCTGGGTGACTAAAGCCCTCTTTATCAACACTAGAGTCCGAGAAAATAACTCTGACTTCAGATCCTTGACAAAGATTAGTCTAGAAAAAATAAACGTAATTGAAAATCTAATATACATAGACCTAATGCATAAAGACAAAGAGATAGATAGTTAGATAATATTATTTTCTCTTTTTTAGTCTAGTGATTTCCACCTTAATTATCTAACGAGATTGTCAAATTCCTGATTTGTAAGCTGAGTTAGAATCACAGCAGACTAGCACGATGTATAATTAAAAAAATCAATATTAGCCTATGGTAAGAGTTAGATTATTTTATGTAAAAATGTGAGGTTCCTGAATTTTCCAAAACATTCTCAAATATGGAAATGTCTGTTGTTACACAGTTCAGTGGTCCCAAGTTTACTCTCTCCCTAACAATGGGGACAAGAAATCTCTTGTTATCTTTCCCAATTAGTTTCATGGCCATTTCCCTACCCCCAATCCATTCCAATCTGTTGGTATTTGAGTTTGTGACCTACATTCTAAAAAAGGAATATGAAGTCATCAATAAAGAAAATCAAATTGAAAGTTCAGGAAGAACCCAATGAATCCTGCTGCAGAAATTGCCTCTACCGTAAAACATCAGTGGAATATTCAACCGAACCATATTGCATGAGAGATAAATATCTGATTTTGTTTGATATATTTGCCCAGCATTTGGCAGGACAATGAATGGCTCTTTTCTTCCAGTCTGGGGCTATACCTTTCTTAGAGAAGGTTTAACAACGTATGCTTGGTTCTTATCAAGCGGAATGGGAACAGACATACAGGAGCCATTGCTGTTGTCTTCCCTCTGCAGTTCTTAGTGCAGAATAGTTTCTTCAGTTCTCAACATATCTGGGAGGCCTTTTGTTTTCCTACACTGTTTTATTTCCCTAGTTGTGCAGATAGAGGGAGTGGCTAACATAAGGTCCTTATTCTAGGATTCAGCTGCAGAACTTCATATGGACTTGATTAATCTTCCTCCTTATTTTCATTCAAAATGTCTTCTTACACCCATTTAACTTTTCTTCTTGCTTAAACTTTGACTTTGAAATAACAAAGGGCTGACTATTGCCCTTTAAAGTTTTCTCTTTTTCTTTTTCTGTGTGACCAGGCTTTACAAAAGGCTATTTTATTCTAAGAAATTAGGTTTCTGGTTATCGAGAGCCCTAAATAGACATGAATTACAAGAACGTCCTTTGAAAACCCCATGCAGCACTTGTTTCATTAAATTCCATGGAGCAACCTTAATTTAGTGGAACACTGGATAGGCTGTTCTTTTAACCTATTATCACTTTGGCCAGGCCCATAAACCATATTCATGGATGATTCCATCAAGAAGGACAACAGTGGGATTAATATTATTTCAGGACACAGTAAATGCCACAGTGATGAAGCTGTTTAAGATCTGGTGCTCTCGGTGTCACACTGAATGCATTGACATTTACTCCGCTATCACTTCATTTCCAATATTCCTTCCAAATCAGCCGATGCTAATGCTTCAGTATGTGTGCAGAATACAATGTGGGTGGGGGTTGGGAGACTGGGAAGGGATTGTATGAGCCCTTTGCTTTCCTTTTGGTATTCAGCACCGGCACCTGTACTTGGATAGTATTTGTTATGCACTTGGATCTCAGGTCTTTATAGGACCACAGACTCCCTGAAACTTTTTTTTTTCTAGAGTTGGGTCAAAATTTGCCATTGAATCCTTCTTAATTGCAACTGAATAGTGTTTGTGACTGTTCTGGTACGAACTGGAACCTCATCTGGACGTGCTGAAATTGGCCACATAGGAGAGTCTGTAATAACTTAGAAATCCTTATGTGTGGTGCCTCCTTCTTATCCTTAAATTTGATGTATTTGATAGCAGTATAGGCACAAAGATAAGAAGTATCTGAAAGCCTACAGGCAGATTTGGGGAATATCTTTTAAGGCAGTAGGTAGCAAAGGTGTTCTGCAATGCTATTACCGATTTTGCCATGATCTCTTTCTCTCTCGCTCCTCTCCTTTCTCTTCCCCTTCCCACCTCTCTTCTCTCCTTCTGTAACAGGAGTGCTTTGAACTAAGGACCTTGCTCATGTGAGGCAAGTTTCCCATTTGATTTTCAAGGAGATTCCTAGAGTTGGAAAAAAGTTGGCAGTTGTCTGACTCATGGCTCTCAACTTTTAATGTGATCACAAATCTCCTGAAGTGAGTCTCAGGAACTTCATTTCCAGTGTTCCCAGACTTGTAATCTGACATTAAGGATGCAGGTCTGCATAAAATCTCAGTCAGGAGATACAGCCTCTGACTAAGGACCACTGAGACCAGCCAGTGTGTGTTCCTTGTTAGATGAGCTTTCTGTACGTGTCTAAATTTCTATTCTATGGGGCATCACATACTTCCTTAAGGTGATCGACAGGCTCCGAAGATAAATGCTTTACTTTGCAGCCACAGTCCCAGCTACAGTCTTACTAATTTTTTCCCAGCTCCAACCTAATACAGCAAGGAAGAAAATGTCTTCTTACTAGAGGAAAGCTTGGCTCTTCAGCATTTTCAATCTATAAGAAAGTCTTCAAGTGGAAAAGCATGGCTGATATACGGGTAACTTGTCTCCTTGAGGTTCCTCCTGCCTGATAAACTCAAGTCTCTTTTCTGATGTCCGGAAACTCTTTTCCTCAGTTTGGTTCTACTCCTCAATTAAATAAGTGATCCATCTTTGGAACTCATATATACTAATATGTACATTATTTTTGTACACTAAAAAATACTTTTAAAATTCCTACTAGATTATATATTTGTTGACTCAGTGCTAGTGTCATAATTACCCCCAAATTGTCTCTCATGCCTTCCACACACTCTAAGAGCTCATACTATGTTTCATAAATTAAGTAACAAGTAGATACCATGACAGAAAATTTATAGCACCAACAAAATATAAAGGTGACAAGGCAGTGAATTATCACACAGATAGGAGAACAGTGGACTTAGTATTACACATGGACTTCAGATCAAAGAAAACTTCCAGCATAGAGGGGAGCAATTGAAAAAGACTTTATGACAAAACTAGGTGTTAAAAAAAAGCTAGGTAGAGAAGAGTTTGAAAGTGACAGGATTCAGAGGCATCGAGGGTCATGAGGAAGTCAACTAAAGTTTGAAAAGCTGATGCTAGATATGTCAATAAGTAAATCACTAGCATCTTTAGCAACTCTTTGGGGGAAGAAGAGGAACATAATGCATTAGTCAAATCAAATTAATATGTAATATGTTGATTATTAGATAAATTATAGAAAACGTAAAGCAATAAATTAAACTATTGTATACTCTCAAGTTCCTAGCGTTCTCTAAAAATATTTGGGAAAGTTCTGGCTCCTACACGCCAGTCTGTCCAATCTCTACTGCAGTTTTCAAAGCTTCATTGGGTTTAAAATGAACAAAGCCCCCAGGAAGCCAGGCTGCAGGACACATCTTCCATCTCTTCAACAGTTTAGAGCACACTGGGAGTGGCTGGTCTGGGAGGCACTGTGCTGCAGATGCAACCATCTCAGGAACCCCACTGTACAGAACAGCAAGTTATACTAGAGAGAGGCAGTCGATGGTTGAGGTGTCCTCTTAACTGAAGCTGGGTGATGTGACATGTATCTTACTCAAGTGCATTTCTATTACATTGCATTACCCAAGTTGAAGAATTAAATGTGTAACACTTATTGGTGTGCTATTTAGAGTAGTAGTCTATGTGTGTGTGTGTGTGTGTGTGTGTGTGTGTGTGTGTGTGTGTGTGATAAATTTAATCACTTTTAGAGTTAATTTAAAGGTATAAATTCTATTCATTATTCCACCCAACAATCCTAACATCCAACTTCAGATGGTCTTCGTCTTGCCTAGACAGAAGCACTGTACTTGTGAGCAATTAGTTCTTATTCTGCATCACTTTGGTTCTTGGTAAATATTTCTAGGAATTTGCAGACTCTCTGTATCTCATATTAGTGGGATTATACAGTATTTGCCTTTTTTATTTTTAACTTATTAAAATGTCTTGAAGTTTCATGTATAGTTTGTATATGGCAAGACTTACATTTAATATTGGAGGAATAGTTTATTGTATGCACACACACTTTGTTGATCCACTCATCTGCCTATGGACATTTGGGTTGCTTCCTGCTTTCTGGCTCTTAGCAATGTGGCTATAAATGCTGGTGTATAGGCTAATGTTCTGTTTGAAGCCCCACTTTCAATTACTGTGGTATGTACCGAGGCATGAGCTGGATCATGTGGCAATAATGTCTGGAACCTTTTGTGGGATTGCAAAACTGTTCACATATCATCATCATCATCATCATCATCATCATCATCATCATCATCATCATCCAGCACTTTGAACATTAGAGATGCAGAGGTATTGAGAGAACTATCTATGAAGAGTATTCTAAGAATGATACAGAAAATGGGCACAAACTATAAGCATCTATAACAGTGTCATGTTAATTCTACGGGAGCCAGGAAAAGCTTGCTATTGGGAGAGTGCATGAAGAAGCAGATAGCAATGTTAGGAAGACAGCAAGTTTTAGAATGACGAATTCCAACCCAGCTATAAGAGGAGACAAATGGGGAGGCATAGCACATGCAGAAAACAGAAGTGGGAAGCCTATAGATAACTGACACCTCTGTGAGGTCCAACCTCCAATGCCAGGGAGGAGGGTCACAGAAAGCTGTGAGGTTGGATGTTAGCAGTCATAAGCAGATGAGATGTACGTACTTTATGCACACCAGCTAAAGCCCACTCCGCAGGCAGATGCCAGAAGGCACCCAGACATACACTTGCACATTTGGACTGCATAGGAACATGCACAGACTGGCACACAGGTCACTGGTAGGCACACAAACCTACACACACACACACACACACACACACACACACACACACAGCTGGCAAAGGCAAAGGCTTTAGACGCATAGATATATTTATGTAAAGCCTATAAAAAGTGACATTTTGCCCCAGCATGTAACGGATTATGCCAGTATTTACTTTTGAGTTTCTTGAACTTCCCATGTCAGCTATTTTGTGCTGACCCATAGCTTCCTAGCCATACAGCATTAACCTCTCAGAAACCAGATTCTTACTATCCTCTGTTCCTTATAACCCTTAGGCTGCTATGTCTGAAAATGGGTCATCTAAATTTAATACTCTTACATTTGGGAACTTTGAAATTGTGTTTTATAAAAAAGAAAAAGAAGCCCGGAATAAGTTTGGTGGAGATATGGATGAGAAAGGGAGTTGAGGGAGTAGTAGCGATAGAGAAACACACACACACACACACACACACACACACACACAGAGTGAAGGAGAGAGACAGAGAGACAGAGAGAGATGGGGGGGAGAATGACAGTAGAGGAGTAGAAGCCAGCAATGAGAAGGGACAAAGAGGGAAGAGAGGAAAGGAGTAAGAAGAACAAGGGAAGAGAGAAAGGAGGGGCAAGCAGCCCCTTTTATCCTGAGTCAGGCATACCTAGCTGTTGCTGGGTAATTATGGGGCGGAGCTTCCAAGGAATGCCAACAGAAGTAGTCTGGTCCACAATGTGGAAGGCTTGGTTTCAATCTCTGTTTCTGTCTTTAATCCTTTCTTTGTCTCTCTGTCTATCTCCCTCTGTTCTTTATCCTGAGACAGGTTTTGTTGTATGTAGCCCAGCTTGTTCTTGAACTCATAATCCTGCCTTACTCCGACTTCCAAATGCTGGGATTATATATGCATGCCAGCATGCCCAGAAATCTTTTATGAGAATAAAACATATACTAACAACATATCAATGCATGACTTGTTACATATGAAGTAGACTTTGTTTTCTAAAAATACAAGCTACTGTATTTCTGATACAAGATTGTACTTCCTATTAAGAAGAGAAGTTGGAAGTCAGTTTTCCTTTTTCAATTTCTTAAGTGTGTACAGTAACTGGAAAGATTATGTGAATGTGTAATGTATACATGTACATATATTTACAGAATCCTGTGCACTGGAGTGTAGGCTAGTTCCCAATAAGACTGCAACATCTCATGAATAGCAAATAGAATTTCTTGCAGAAGACAGTTAGTTTGTGAGGATGGAATTAGGAGAGGGGCTGGGGCTGAGGCTGCTGGGATGTACGACAGAGTGAGCACTGTCTGGGGAAGTAGGTGCAGGAGCCCAGGGAATGACATTCTTCCTTTGTCCTCAGAGTCCCATCCTGTTGCAGGATGTAGCAGAAGCGAAGCTACTCCATGTCTTTCTGGGCTGTGAAGGAAGAAGGTGAGCCATTGTTCTTGCTGTCTCTTTTGTTCCGGCTCAGGGAGGCCTGCCATGTCTCAGCCCTGTGGAGCCACGTTTCTGCTTCTCGGGAGGGATGCACAAAGGGGTACAGTCTTGTATTTCCCATGTCTTTTTCTCTTGTCCCCTCAAATGAAGTGTGTGCTTAGACAGATTTGTGGGTCTTAGGAGCAGGGACACTTTGCACATAATCTTGTATCTTTACTCCAGGGACCACCTATGGTCTTTGCTTGCTTTCTAACAAGATGCCTGACCAGAAAGCCATGGGCCTTACCCTTGACTGGCAGTGCAGCCAAATATAAACAAAGAAGGGAGCACCTGGAGTCAGACATTATGTTTACTAAACAAAACCGACAAGATCTCAGTGTTCTGTGAGAAAGCACTGCAGCTTTCAATCCCCTAGAGCTGTTGAGGATCCATTTTATTGAGCTTGGTAATGACAGTCCTGCAGGAGCAGCTGGGTAGTTCCTATTAGCTCTAGGAGACCCGGGAGGGCAGTTTTTTCTTTAGAAAAATTATGTTTTTCATTTAGACCAACAATAGCCTGGTGGTCTCAGCATAGTTTCCTATAATTTTAAAAAGAGTAGGAAGATCATAACCCAGACTGTTATTAAAATATCAGGGTGGCTAGAGTCGACAAATAAAATCATAAGACCTAGTTAAATGAAAGTTTCAGATAAATTCTTTTAAAATTTATGTAGGTATTATGGGATGTCTTTGCTGTAAGAAGGTATTAGTGGTTCATTTAAAATTCAAAATTAGCTGAGTAGTCTGCATTTTATTTGGGAGTATTTAGTAGTTTTCCTAATGTAATTGCTTATATTCCATTCATGATAAGAAACTGACTTGACTTGGAGGTAGATATTGTTTAAGCAGTAGGGACCCCACTAGAGTTCTTATCCTAGACTAGAGGGCAGAAATGTCTTTCCTTTGTCCTGTAGGTAGTTTTGTTCTTGCCAGAGGTCAAGAACACCAGAAGAGGAGTCATGTTTGCTTTCCCTTCCCATAAATGAGCACCCTTGCCTGGGAACTCATGTGCAGATATGATCAAAACTAAATCACATGCACACCCCATAGATGGGCTACAATGAGCCAACCCCTCACCCCCTCAATAGGCCTCACTCTATTGTCTTCCAAAAGTCTTACAAAAAAGTTCCTGGACTGATACCTTGGTGGTATTGTATATCCAGGAACCCCTCCTCCTACATAGAGCATCTACCATCTTTCCTTAAGTTCCCAAAGAATTTGGATGACATGGGGTCCTTGTCCCCTCAAGAACACCCAACTTTTCTGAATCATCCTGGTGCATGGGCTAGGAGAAATTGTAGGGCATGGACTGGTGTCCTACTTTATGCGTCTGTCTATTTGTCTATCATCTATCTATCTATCTATCTATCTATCTATCTATCTATCTATCTATTTATCTACTAATTTGTGTGTATGTGTGTGTGTGAGAGAGAGAGAAAGAGAGACAGAGAGAGAGACACAAAGAGACAAGGAGGAAGGGAGGGAGAGAAGGAGAAAGGGAGGGAGAGGAGAGAGAGAGAGAGAGAGAGAGAGAGAGAGAGAGAGAGAGAGAGAGAGAGAGAGAGATTCCACCATGTGAGAGCCCAGATATACTTGTTGGAAAATATCTTTAACATGAAGTCATCTCTCCATCCTGCTGTATGTGAAGAGGTGCAGTAATGAAATTGAGGACATTACTGCTTCATGGTGTGTTGGGTTTTATTTTAGGTAAAAGAGAGAAGAGTTGCAGAGGAATTTGAAGGAGTCTGGAGCAGAGAGCAATAGAAGTAGACTGAACATGGCCAGGGCCATCTGTGAGAAAAAGGAAGACAAATGGAGGAAGAGAGCAGAGAGCACGGAGGGAGAATAGTCACAGCATAGTAGTAGTAAGAAGTGCTAGGTTATTGGAGGGATGAGTATGTGAGGGGAGGGAAGCCCATGAGCTGGAGGGTTTTAGGATAGAGGAAGAGCTAAGAAGGCCTAAGATGCGAGCATGGTCTTTGAATTGTGCTTTGGACTGGTGGAATATGGAGGGCAGCCTGAACCTAGATATTCTTGTAGGCAACACAGGTATATGGCAAGTGAAGTACTATATGTCCCTTTTGCCAGAGTTAAGAGAAATGACTCCTTTTGGTTGTTGGGAATGAGCTTCACAAGTTCTGAGGAATGTCTTTTATCTAACAACCAGAAATTCTCCTATGGTCCAGATTGAGCTCCTTTCTGGATATTTGGACAGCCTTTTGGAGTTTGGGGAACTGAAATTTCATTTGGACCCGATACCCACAATGGTTTATTTTTCATGCTTTAGTTTAGCGCTATTTACCCTCCACCTTCCTGTTCTCACCTACAGGTGGGAGGTATGGGCTGTTCTATTTCCCATCTCTGTCTTTTTTATACCCCCTTTGAATTGGAAACTGGACATGATTAATGTTTCTTTTTGCTCTTATGAGGTCAGGATCCAAGAGTGAGAGTGTGTCTGGATACCGCCTTCTCTATCTCTACATAACAAAGCGTGCAGCATCAGCCTGTGAGGACTAACGCTTTTAGAAAACTGGACCTGGGACATCAGTACAGATCTCTCCAAGTCTGGGAGATGCACAGCTCTCCTTGGTGATACCAAAGCTTGTGGCTCCATCGTTGCTGCCATCGACTACAAACCAGCCCAGCAGCCAGGCTAGGCTGTTGAAATGGACAAACGAACTGCCCTAAACATCAGTGCTAAGGATGCTGTAACTAAGGGTCTTGGGGCCCCTCATCTTTCCCTCATGACTCTTTCCGTTTCCCCCAAGCTTTATCTTTATATCTTGTCTCAGGTCTATAAGTCCCTTGCGTTGGCACTCTGCCACTCTGGGAGAAGATAAGGGATCTCATCTTTCTTTCTCTGCATAACTACTCCTTGGTGATGAGGGCAAGATCACCATGGATGGCACAGACATGGACAACATACACACGTGTGCACACACACAATCACATCCACACACACACACACAGAGATAGATAGATAGATAGATAGATAGAGAGAGAGAGAGAGAGAGAGAGAGAGAGAGAGAGAGAGAGAGAGAGAGAGAGAGAGAAGTTAGAGTTAGAGTTCAGGATTGCTTAGGTACTTCAGTCCTTTGTGTTCCACACCCACAGACCTTTCCATGTTGCTGGCTGCCCACTTCCTTGCTCACTCTTTCAACTGCTCAAATCTTGCTGCAAGAAAACTGACCTTCAGGAACTCTCAAACTCTAGGGCAGAGGGTTACATTCTAAGTACAAACTCTCACACCCTAGGTGCTGAAGTCTGCCAGTCTTTTGTATAACTTGGTCTGTACAAGGTCCCTAGGCTTCCTGCCTTGGGAATAATGCTGGAGCATGTAATGTTTTTTTCCTTGGGTTGTTTTTTCACATGTCTGAGGTTCATGACTTATGGTAAGACATAAAGGACATTGAGTTAACTCCCCTTCCCCACATACTTCTTGGATGCTGGAATTCTATTTGTCTCTCACCTTTGCCATTTTCTTCAAGCCAGAGAAAGCCCTGCTCAAAGTTATGGGCAGGGAGGAGAACAAACCAAGCCTAGCAGGCCTGGTCTCACAGGCTACTGATCAAATGGAGGGTATTGAATAGCCCTGGACCAAGTGCCCTGCGCTCACACTTAGTATCTGCTTGAGCCCAGTGTCTCCAGACAGTTGCAGTTTTGAGGATAGGTATTACACAGGCTGCAAAAACTTCAGATCACTGCTGTCATTTAAAAGCTTGCTTTTCAAGTTCCTTAAATACCCTGTCAACACTGAGAGTCATAGATCTGTCTGGTCTCAGCTCACATCATCTTCAGGTTGGGCAAAGTCATAGCATGGGATGCTTTCTCAGTCCCACATTTCTCATGAGCTTCCAAAGTAACAGAGACATTTATGGATACCAGGAATGCTTCTCTTTTCCTTCAAACAATAGCTTGTAAAGTCAAGTATATAAGAAATTTGGGTTCCTACCCATAGGTCACTGAAGATCCTTACAGGATTAAAAATTAATAGCATTACTGAAAGAAGCAATCACATCCTTATTAATGTTAAAAGGAAAGGAAAAGATGGCAAAGCTTGATCCATTAGCATCTAATGGGTTCTGACTCTTGTTGGGCAGAAAGCTTACTCCTCACTGACTAGATTTCAGAATCTGGAAAAACATGCACCCCAGTACCCAAGAAGGTTTGGATTGGTTCTCACTGATCAGAGTTAAGTCTGGAATGGGAAGTAGATGGTATTATTGATTCCCAGGCCTATTGATTTGCTCCTTAATTATACTCCACATATTTCTACCATGGACTTATTTAAAGGTAACCCAGCAAAAGGCAAAATGTAGATCATGGTGAGTAAAAGCCTCTTCTTTTCTCATGGTCATGAGTTGGAACAACATAGATGCCAGGTCTATGTAGGTAAGTATGGCTGAAATGGAAAGGCTCATCCTGTCCTCATGAGTAGGACCCGAGGAGGATGAGTAAGGGACTTATCTCAGGACACTCTGATGGAAGGACAAAAGAAACCAGAATACTCTAACATGCCATTTTAGTTTTATCGATATGTCCATAATCCAGGGAAAATGCCTGGCATTTTTTTTTTTTTTTTTTTTTTTTTTGCACTCAGGCACAACCTGAACATAAGCAAAAAAGTAGAATATGTGAACCCCAGAGAAAAGTACTAATTTTAATAATACTTTACAATTAGATTAGTTTTACAAGACGAAGTCAATTGGAGTGAGATCCCCTATATGCAGTTCTTCTTAGCTGTAAGACAGACTTATACAGAGAGTGACTTGTTGCCCGCATTCTATGAAGTACTACAGGCAATTCGCAGATGTAGCTAGCTACCCTCAGGTAAAGCCTTCTCAGCCTTTCTCTCCTCCTTACTGAATGACCCAGAGTTCCCATTCTTTCCTCCAGAGTATATTCTTCCCTCCTGTCTTTGCATTAGGCAGGCATTGAGCAGACTGGAAGAACCAACCAAGTGCACACTCCATTTTCTGACAACACTTTAGACAGAGACACATTAATCATAGAAATTTTTCAGGTAACCCAAACAAGTACATTACAGTTTTTCAGGGCTTAGTTAGTCCTTTAATTTAACCTGGATGTATAAAATTTTAAGTTTAGAATTTAGACATACTCTAGCCAGTTTCCTTAAAACCACTACAGAGAATTCACTTTAAAAATTTATTTTATGTGTCTGAGTGTTTTGCCTGAATGTATGCCCACACTACATGCATACCTGCTGCTTGGCAGAGGCCAGAAGAGAGCGTTGGATCATCTGAAATTGGAGTTACAGGGTTGTGAATCTCCGTAGTGGGTACTGACAAACAAACCCTGCCCTCCTCCTGAAAAATAATTAGTGCTTTAACTGCTCAACTTTCTCTCTAATCCATACTAAGATCTTTATAACTGCAATCAGAAACAGATTTAGAAAGAAGATAAAACAGGGGAAAAATGATGGTCCTTATGGTCAGACTATATAGGATTTTATCCTGAATTCTAATTCCCAAGAGAAAAAGAAAACATGCTTTTCTTTGTTTTGCTTGTGAGTAGAAGGGCCATCTCAACTGGAAATGACTTAAGAGAACTATGAAGCCCCTAAATCCATGCCTACCTGCCAAGGAGGACATTGGAATATCTCTCTAAGCATACACTCATGGATATTCCAAGTATATAGCTGGTATCTATGGTGGTATATTTGTACTCTAGGTGATAATTAGATAATTTAGCACTACTCAAAGTCTTGTTCTATGAAACAGACTATAACAGGAGTGCCTGTGTCTAACTGAGGTCATACACCTTACCTGGGGAGCTCTTGGATACTCAGTTCACCTTTGCAGCTCTTAGAATATTCTTCTTAGCAATGGTGTTTTGAATAAGAATGACTCCTATAGGTTCATATATTTGAATGCTTAGTCATCAGAGAGTGAAATTCTTTGATATGATTAGGAGGACTAGGAGGCATGGCCTTTTTAGATGAAATGTGTTACTAGGGATAGGATTTGAGGTTTCAAAAGTGCATGGCATGCCCAGTTAGTTTCTCTTTCTTTTTGCCTGAAGATCAGAATATAGTTCTTAGATATTGCCCCAACCCCATGCCTACTATGCCTGACATCATAATGCTTTCCTATCATTATTATAATAGACCAAGCTTCTGAAAATGTAAGCAAGCCTCCAGTTAAAACCTTTATTTATTTATTTATTTATTTATTTATTATTTTTTTATTTTTTTTAAATTTTATTTATGTTTTATTCATTTCTTTTTTATTAAACGACTTTATTTTACAAAACAAAGATATATGTAAAGATTTTAAATATTTTTTTGCTTAAAATTATACATTTTTGTCAGTACTGTTTTTTCAGACATTAAAATAATTTTTACATAAAACCATGTGAATATATTTTTTAGTCAGTACTTGATTTTTTCAAGGGCTTGACAGTATGCATTGAAAACCTAATAGTTACAATAAGCGTAAAGTACATGCAAAACAAAATGCAACATGGAAATAGTCAAAGTCTTCTTGTTTTGTAAATATATATATATATATATATATATATTTGTTTTCTTTATTTCTTGGACTTCATACAGTCTGTGAGTTGTTTCTGGGGGAGTGCAAGCCTCTGGGGTTAGCATCCCACTATCAGTGACTGCATATTATGTCTGTTCTTTTGTGACTGGGTTATCTCACTCAGGATGATATTCTCTAGATGCAGCCATTTTCTTAAGAATTTGGTCAAGTCATTGTTTCTGGTGGCTGAGTAGTATTCCATTGTGTATATGTACAACAATTTTTGTATCCATTCATCTTCTGAAGGACATCTGGGTTCCTTCCAGCTTCTGGCTATTATAAATAGAGCCGCTATGAACATTGTGGTGCATATATATTTGTTGTGTATTAAAGTGTCTCTGGGGTATATGCCGAGAAGTGGAATAGCTGGGTCTTCAGGTAGTACTATATCCAATTTTCTGAGGTATCGCCAGACAGATTTCCAGAGTGGTTGTATTAGCTTGCAACCCCACCAACAGTGGAGAAGTGTTCCTCTTTCTCCGCAGCCTCGCCAGCATCTGCTGTCATCTGAGTTTTGGATCTTGGCCAATCTGACTGGTGTGAGGTGGAATCTCAGGGTTGTTTTGATTTGCATTTCCCTGATGGCTAAGGATGTGGAGCACTTCCTCAGATGTTTCTCAGCCATTCGGTGTTCCTCAACTGAAAACGTTTTGTTTAGCTCTGTACCCCATTTTTTAATAGGGTTATTTGATTCTCTGGTGTCTAGCTTTTTGAGTTCCTTGTACACCTTGGATGTTAGGCCTCTATCTGATGTGGTGTTGGTAAAGATCTTTTCCCATTCTGTTGGTTGCCATTTTGTTTTTTTGACAATGTCCTTAGCCTTACAGAAACTTTGCAATCTCATTAAGTCCCATTTGTTAATCTTTGACCTTAGAGCTTGAGCCATTAGTGTTTTGTTCAGGAAATTTTCTCCTGTGCCTATGTGTTATAAGGTTTTCCCTACTTTGTCATCTAATAGTTTCAGTGTATCTGGTTTAATGTGGAGATCTTTGATCCGCTTACACTTGAGCTTTGTACAAGGAGATAAGAACGGGTCTATTTTCATTCTTTTGCATGCTGAGTGCCAGTTGGACCAGCACCATTTGTTGAATAGGCTGTCCTTTTTCCATTGAATGTTTACTGCTCCTTTGTCAAAAATCAGGTGACCATATACATGAGGGCTCATTTCTGGATCTTCTATTCTATTCCATTGATCCACATGCCTATTTCTGTACCAGTACCATGCAGTTTTCAGCACAATTGCCTTGTAATATAGCTTGAGGTCAGGGATAGATTCCTGCAGATGTTTTCTTGTTGTTGAGGATGGATTTCGCTATTCTAGGTCTTTTGTTATTCCATATGAAATTGCACATTGATCTTTCCAATTCCATGAAGAACTGGGTTGGAATTTTGATGGGGATTGCATTGAATCTGTAGATTGCTTTTGGTAGGATGGCCATTTTTAAGATGTTTATTTTTCCAATCCATGAGCATGGGAGATCTTTCCATTTTCTGAGATCCTCCTCAATTTCTTTCTTTAGAGGTTTGAAGTTCTTGTCATACAGGTCCTTCACTTGCTTAGTTAGAGTCACACCAAGGTATTTCATAGTTTTTGTAACGATTGTGAAGGGTACCTTTTCCCTAATTTCTTTCTCTACATGTTTGTCCTTTGAGTATAGGAAGGCTACTGATTTGTTTGAGTTAATTTTGTATCCAGCCACTTTGCTAAACTTGTTTATCAGCTGTAGGAGTTCTCTGGTGGAATTTTTGGGGTCACTCAAGTACACTATCATGTCATCGGCAAAGAGTGATGTTTTTATCTCTTCCTTTCCGATTTGTATCCCCTTGATGTCCTTTTGCTGTCTAATTGCTCCAGCCAGGACTTTCAGTACTATGTTGAATAGGTAGGGGGAGAGTGGGCAGCTTTGTCGAGTCCCTGATTTTAGTGGGATTGCTTCAAGTTTCTCGCCATTAAGTTTGATGTTGGCTTTTGGTTTGCTGTATATTGCTTTTATTATGTTTAAGTATGGGCCTTGGATTCCTGTTCTTTCCAGGTCTTTTAACATGAAGGGGTGTTGGATTTTGTTGAATGCTTTCTCAGCATCTAGTGAGATGAACATGTGATTTTGGTCTTTGAGTTTATTTATATGGTGAATTATGTTGATGGATTTCCTTATGTTAAACCATCCCTGCATCCCAGGGATGAAGCCTACTTGGTCATGATGAATGACGGTTTTGATGTGTTCTTGGATTCGGTTTGCAAGGATTTTGTTGAGTATTTTTGCATCAATGTTCATAAGTGAGATTGGTCTGAAGTTCTCTTTCCTTGTAGGGTCTTTGTGTGGTTTAGGTACAAGGGTTATTGTAGCCTCAAAAAATGAGTTGGGTAATATTCCATCTGATTCTATCTTTTGGAATAGTTTGGCGAGTATTGGTGTTATATCCTCAATAAATATCTGATAAAATTCTGCACTGAACCTGTCTGGACCTGGGTTTTTTTGGTTGGGAGGCTTTTGATGACTTCTTCTATTTCTTTAGGTGTTATAGGGTTATTTAGATGGTTTACTTGGTCCTGGTTTAACTTTGGGACCTTGTATCTGTCTAGGAATTTGTCCATTTCCTCCTGATTTTCCAATTTTGTGGAGTATAAGTTTTTGTAGTAGGATCTGATGATTTCTTGAATTTCCTCAGTTTCAGTTGTTATGTCGCCACTTTCCTTTCTGATTTTGTTAATTTGGATACTCTCTCTTTGCCCTCTAGTTAGTTTGGCTAGGGGTTTTTCAATCTTGTTGATTTTCTCAAAGAACCAACTCTTGGTTTTGTTGATTTTTTCAATGGTTCTTTTTGTTTCTATTTGGTCTATTTCTGCCCTAATTTTGATTATTTCTTGCCGTCTACTCTTTTTGGGTATATCTGCTTCCTTTTGTTCTAGGCCTTTTAGCTGTGCTGTCAGGTTTCTGATGTGAGCTCTCTCCAGTTTCTTTTTGGAAGCACTTAGGGCTATGAGTTTTCCTCTCAGTACTGCTTTCATTGCATTCCATAGGTTTGGGTATGTTGTGTTTTCGTTTTCGTTGAATTCTAGAAAATCCTTAATTTCTTTCTTTATTTCTTCTTTGACCCTGCTATCCTTTAACAGAGCATTGTTTAGTTTCCATGTGTATGTGGGCTTTTTGTTGTCTTTGTTGTTGTTAAAGACCAGCCATAGACCATGGTGATCTGAGAGGATGCATGGGAGTATTTCAATCTTCTTATATTGATGGAGGCTCGTTCTGTGTCCAATTATGTGGTCAATTTTCGAGGAGGTGCCATGGGGTTGTGAGAAGAAGGTGTATTCTTTTACTTTGGGATAGTATGTTCTGTATATATCTATTAATTCTAGTTGGTTCAAAGTCTCTGCTAGTTTTGCAGTGTCCTTGTTCAGTTTCTGTTTCCCTGATCTGTCCATTGGTGAGAGTGGGGTATTAAAGTCTCCCACTATTATTGTGTGGGGTGAAATGTATTTTTTGAGCTTTAGTAGAGTTTCTTCTATGAATTTGGGTGATTTTTTATTTGGAGCATATATGTTAAGGATTGAGAGTTCCTCCTGACAGATTTCCCCAGTAATGAGTAAAAAGTGTCTTTCCTTATCTTTTTTGATAACTTTTGGTTGGAAATTTAATTTATTCGATATTAGAATAGCCACTCCAGCTTGCTTCTTGGAGCTGTTTGCTTGGAAGTTTTTTTCCCACCCTTTTACTCTTAGATAGTGTTTGTCTTTTTCTCTGAGATGAGTTTCCTTTATGCAGCAAAAGGCTGGATTTTGTTATGTATCCAGTCTGATAGTCTATGTCTTTTTATTGGGGAGTTGAGACCATTTATGTTAATAGATATCAAGGAATAATTGTTTCTGTTTCCTGCCATTATTGCTTTTTTGGGTTGAGTTGTGTCTTCGTTTTTTTCTTCTTTTAGTTTTCTTGTTTAGGAGTTTTCTTGTTCTTACTAGGCTGTATTTTCCCTCATTGTATTGGGTTTTCCACCTATAATTCGTTGTAGTGCTGGGTTTGTGGTCAGATATTGTGTGAATTTTGATTTGTCTTGAAATATCTTTGTGTCTCCATCGATGGTGATTGATAGTTTTGCTGGGTATAGCAGCTTGGGCTGGCACTTGTGCTCTCTTAAGGAGTGCATGATGTCTGTCCAGACTCTTCTAGCTTTCATAGTCTCTGTTGAGAAATCGGGTGTGAGTCTGATTGGTCTGCCTTTATATGTTACCTGACCTTTTTCCCTTACTGCTTTTAGTATTCTTTCTTTACTTTGGGCACTTGATGTTTTTACTATTATGTGTCGGGAGGTATTTCTTTTCTGGTCCAACCTATTTGGAGTTCTGAAGGCTTCTTTTATGCTCGTGGTCATCTCATTCTTGAGGGTAGGGAAGTTTTCTTCTATGATTTTGTTGAAGATATTTACTGTGCCTCTTATTTGATACTCTTCTCCCTCTTCTATTCCTATTATCCTTAGGTTTGGTCTTCTCATTGTGTCTTGCATTTCCTGGACATTTTGGGTTAGGAGCTTTTTTTTTTTGCATCTTCTCTGGCTGTTTTGTCTATGTTTGCAATGTTGTCTTCTGCCCCCAAGATTCTCTCTTTGATCTCTTGTAATCTATTGGAAATGCTTGCTTCTGTGACTCCTGGTTTTTTTTTTTTTTTGGTGTTCTGACTCTAGGGTTATCTCTTTTAGTGTTTGCTTTATTGTGTCAATCTCTGTTTTAATTTCCCTCTTCCATTCCTTTATTTCTTTGGTTCTGTTTTCCTCTCGTTCTTTGAGTTCTTTGAGTGTTTTTCTTGTTTCTTCTTTAAAAGCTTCTGAATCTTTTTGCTTTTCCTCCCTTTCTTGTTAAGTATCTCTATCAGCATCTTGAGGTATGATTTCAGGTCTGTGTCTTCTTTTTCTGGAGTGTTTGGAATTCCAATGTTTGCTGTTATGGGAGAGCTGGGCTCTGGTGTTGCTAGATTGTCTTGCTTCCCTTGGGATATACTCTTTCTCTTTCCTCTTGCCATTTTGTTGTCAGTGATATGTTCTTGCCTTTTTCTTGTCTCTGGTCTGTGTCCCTGGTGGTTCAGGTGTCAGATGGGTCGAGCCCTGTTTTATGCCTCAGAGTCGTCAGGTGTGAGCAGAAGTTCCAATGTTCTGTTTCTGTTTGCTGGATCAGGCAAGGCAGGGTAGGGCAAGGCAGGGGGTGCACTTTCCCTGTGCACTCCGCAGAGATCTCTCTGCTCCCCTGCGGTCTAGGTCTCCCACTCACCAGTTGCTCAGCCTCTATGAACCGCCGTTCCGCGTGGCAGGTAGGCCAGGCTCCGCTCTCTATTTATTTATTTATAAAGTTGCCATGGTCAAAGCAACAGAATAGTGACTAAGACAGAAGTTGATATTAGGGAGAGGGGTATTGCTGTGACAGATATGACCATGCTGTTAGTTGGAGGAATACCAAAAACCTTGGGATACTGGAGTAGAAAAGCAGTTGGGCATTTTAAGTGAGTTTTAATGGGTCATCCTTTTAGGGGCATGGAAGCTAGTGTTGCAGAGAGTAATTTGAACTATGGAGGCCCAGCTCATGAATTTTCAGAGGAGAATAGTGATTAGTGGTCTAGAGACCATTATGATATTTTGGCAAAGAATGTGGCTGCTTACTGCTCTTATGTTAAAAAACAATCTATCTGAGGCTAAATTGAAGAGTTTGGAATTAAGGGCTTTGGCAGAGGAGATTTCAAGACAGACTTGTATTGACTGTATTATGTTGTTATCAGTATTCACGTATCTAGATCTCTGATGAAAAGAAGCAAATAGAACCAAGATAAATACAAAATGTACAGTTTATGGAGAAAAGAAGCACCAAAAAGTGTAGTGAAGTTGTCTAGCCCTCAATGAGATTAAAAGTTTTAGAAAAAGACTTAAAGTTAAGTGGAATAAAGGGACCTATGACTTCAGGGCAAGACCTTACCCAGTTAAGCTTTCAACTTGTGAAAAAGATGTAAAGAAAAGCATAAGAGGTGTAGGAACTCATCAACAACAGAAATCTGATGCAAATGTAATTGAAGGAGGGAGCCAAGTTCTAGCCCTAGCAAGCAGCAGAACTTGGCAGCTTCAGACATGTGGTTCTGGCATTAGAGTCATAAATACAAGAAAGGGGTTCTAGAATCTTCATCCACAACCAAGAAAAACTAAGGCCAGGTATATGTAAGGGGTGTCCCTGCATGGAGGCCTACAGAGTCCATTATGTGGAAGCCATGAGGGTAACTTCTGAACTCTGTTGGAGACTTCAAGATATTGGAAATGCTGGAGTTATAGGATATCTGCCAAGAAGAGCTGCTAACAAGGAGATAGACAGACAGACAGATAGATTGATAGATAAATAGATAGATAGATAAGGATGTTGTAGTCAACAGAACTAAAAGAAGCTAGTGGTTTTTAATCAGTCACAACTGATTAGTTGTTTAATTGATTGGGTGTCAGAGATGGAGATGCAGAATTTGAAGTTTGCACAGCTGGTTTCCAGTCTTTCATCCAGTATCTCTCACTATGGCCTTTTTCTTCTCTTTTGGAATGGTAACATACATTCTGTGCCATTGTATGTTAGAAAAAAATGTGATCTTTTTGTATTTTTATTTTACAGGGGATTACAGTTAGAATGCTTTAAGTCTTAGAGAAAAAAGCAAGCAGTTTGAAACAAGCAGTCTTAAGAGACACTTTTAAGAGACAGTTTTAAGTAGTTTGCTGGAGGGGAAGAGGCAGTTTAACTGTAAGCTAAGGTAAGTTAGCTAGGATACCTGACATTTGCTTCTTAGAATAGAGTTGTGTGATTTTTTTCATGAGACTCCCCATAAAGGAGATAAAATTCTAGTTAAACTTTAATGAGATCAGCACAATACAAGATTTAAAAAAACCTTTTTATTATCTTGCCTTGTCATATGTGGCTACAAGCTTATGGGGAACAGGAAAAGAAATGGGTGGTTTAAATAAAAATGGCCCCCATATGCTCATATATTTGAACGCTCATCTACCAGGAGTGGAACCCTTTGGAAGGTTTAGATTTACAGTGGTTTGAACTAGTCAGTTACAACCTCTTGAGGTTGCATATCAGATATTTATATTACACTTCATAACAGTAGAAAACTACAGTTATATAGTAGCAACAAAGTATTTTATGGTTGGGGGTTACCACAACCTGAAGGACTATATATACTAAAGGGTTACAGAATTTAGAAGGTTGAGAACCACTGGTTTAGAAGGATTAGGGAATGTGGCCTTGTTAGTCAAAATGTGTTACTAGGAATGGGCTTTGAGGTTTCAAACACTCATGCTAGGCCCAGGAAGTCTCTACCTTTTTTTCTTCTCTGCCTCTAGGTCATGATGTAGCTCTTGATTACCTCACCAGTACCATGCCTGCCATGTCCATCACCATGCTGACTGCCATGATAATAGTAAATTAAGCTTCTGAAACTGTAAATAAGTCCCCGGTTAAATGCTTTCCTTTGTAAGAGTTGCCTTGGTCATGGTGTCTCTTCACAGTAATAGACCAGTGACTAAGGCAATGGAGAATTTATGTTAATTCTCTTTTTGGAAGAATGTCTCCAGTGTGATATTGACTTACTAAGTGGACTAAAATAAAGCAGATAAGATCAGACTATTTTTTTTTTTTTTTAAATAATCAAGAAAAGCTGTAGCTTTTTTAGATTAAAAGTGACAGGTCCTCAACTTCCCTTAAGCAGGAGCCAGTCTGTTTGAACTGAAAAGAAGTCATGTTTGAATTGGAGCTTTCATCATGTAGACACCAGAGAACAGCCGAGGAAAAGAGATACTTAGTTTCACTGATCATCATGGGGATGTGAGATACAAGTCTAAGGCATAAGCACAGGCACCATGGAACACCACAAATTTCCACCCTTGTAGCATAGATAGGAAGCCTCCTTACCTCCTTCATAGTCACTCATCACACACAGTCTAGAAAAATCATCTCTGGAATAAAGAAATAACAGGCTCTACACACTGGGATGCTGGCCTTTGGGAAGTGCAGAGGAGAGGCTAAAACCTTTTGACTATTTGTCTATTAAACAGTGTTATGCCAATTTCTTCTGACTGTGCTCAGGAGTACAAGAAGCTATATCCTATATCAGAATTATATGCTACCATGGAAGGAGGCCAATGGATTTTGGTCTTGGAAAAAGGCATCTCAAGAGGAATTCATTTAAGTGACCCATCTGCTGACCTGTGGAGTCTCATAATGATTATTCTACTTTGACCTTCAACAGTCCACAAAACTGCCTCTCCCTGCATCAACTGCTTTAATTAGCTTCCCAGCACTCAACCCTTAAAGGTAAATGGGCAAGGTTCAAAACACATTTGGATCTATATCCATGAAAGACAGGTTTTCCTAACTAATGTCTTCTCTTCCATTCTGTTTGGCCTGTAACTTCTCAGACTTCTCCTACTCTGATCCTGTCCTTGGCCATGTAACTTGAATCAGCTAGTGGAATAGTAGTTAACTACATGTAAGCAAAAGCTTGAAATCCCACTGTGGTTTTTTTTTTTTTTTTTTTTTTTTTTTTTTTTTTTTTGTTACTCACATATAATGTTGGAGTCTGGCTGATGATCTGCAACAGCTCCATACTTTCACAGGTATGGACAGGTACCTATTGAGACATGTCTGTGTTCCTACTTAACAAGCTTCTAGTGCCAGGACATATCTCATCTGAAAGTTAAGTTTCACCACACGGTGCTACATCCCCGCCTCCACCCCTTTCCCTGACATCTGCCTAGGAATTCCAGAGCCTGGCTGTAAAATCATGCTGTGTACTGCCCTCAGCCTCAGTATATTAGTTTGCTCCTATACTACTGAAACGAAACACTGACCACAGTAACTTGGGGAAGAATTTATTCGGCTTAAAGGTTCTAGGCCATCATCAGGGAAAGGAAGATTTGAAGCTCAAGTCAGGAGCCTGGAGGCAAGAATGCAAGTAGATGTGGTGGAGGAATCCTGTATAATAATGTATTTGATAGTAAAAGTGTAAAATCCAGTGCAAAGTTTCACAGCTTCAGAATGAGGTATCTATACAGAAGTTCACCAAGTTACATAGACTTTGAGCCTAGGTAATTTTGGTATGTTTTTAAATTATAATTTTCTTTATAAATAAATTTTAAATTAGAAAATAAAACAAAGTGGTTACCTTTGTTTGTTTCTGCCACTTGGGCTCAAATTCTCTTCAGAGACCTTCCTACGCTATCTTTGGTTCTAGGGCCTGAATTCTCTTTGGAGCACCTGTCATGTTGTTGCCCTTCTTTCTGTCTGTCCATGGCATTAATAACTCTTGTAATAAACATTAAAGTCTCCAGTGATATGTTCAGTGTCCTCCTGAACCATCTACCACTCCTAATCCTAGCATAAACATTTGCGGCTGTCCAAAACGCCCAACTGAACACGATTTATGACTGAACCCAGCTGAATCAGCCAAAGAACTGCCTTCTGTGGGAAAGACGAGTGCTATGACATCAAATCTGTCCCAAAGTGTGGATGAGTCACCTCTGTCTTCTTGCCCATTTCTGTTCTGCTCTGCTTGAGGTATAAGAATGTCTGCTTAGCCTTGCAATCCAGCTGTGTATAGGAGTGGTATCCTAAGTCATGCCCCATTTGTAACTAGATGCCATAGCTGGAGTCAGGAAAAGCTGAATGCTAGATAGGCTTTGCTAGCTACAGGTATCATACTCAGGTTCCCTCTCCTGCTACAGAACTCCCTCTTTGTATTGATAGCTTGGTGGCAATTTTTTCTGTGGAATTCGGAAAAACTCTAGGAGTGTCAAGTAGACCCAGAACTTTGGAAGGTATGTAAGATCACCTGCTACACCACCCCCAGTCTGTTCTTCTTCCTGTATGTTTTAGCCACAGACAGCTCCTTTGTCCTCAATCTCATTTTAAGCATTATAGATGGACAACTCAAGCACAAAGAGGAAAACTTCTCTTTAGAAAAAGCAAGATATTAATCTTCTTGCCACAAACCTCAAAGAAGAAAAGCACACATGCATAATTCTAAGAACAAAAAGAGCAGGAAACAACATTCATTATTTCTTAATATCTCTTAACATCATTGGTCTCAATTCCCCAACAAAAAGACACAGACTATCAGACTGGATACATAAACAGGACCCAACATTTTGCTGCATACAGGAAACTCAACTCAGTAACAAAGATAGGCACTATCTCAGAGTTGGAGGAAACTTTCCAAGCAAATGATCCCAAGAAACAAGCTGGAGTAGCCATCCTAATATTGAATAAAATAAAATTTCAACCAAAAGTCATAAAAAACATAGGGAATGGTACTTTTACTCATAAAAGGGAAAATCTATCAAGAAGAACTCTAAATTCTGAACATTTGGGTGCTCCAAATGCAAGGGCACCCAGATTCATAAAAGAAATACTACTAAAGCTCAAAGAATACATTGCAACGCACATAATAATAGTAGAAGACTTCAACACACCAGTCTCATCAATGGACAAGTCATGAAAGCAGAAACTGAACAGAGACACAGGGAAGCTAACAGAAGTTATTAACCAAATGGATTTAACAGGCATCTATAGAATGTTTTGCCAATAAATAAATAAATAAATAAATAAAGAAAGAAAGAAAGAATATACCTTCTTCTCAGCACCTCAAAGCACCTTCTTCAAAATTGACCAAATAGTCACTAACAAAAGAGGCCTCAACAGATACAAAAACACTGAAATAATCTCATGCATTCTATTTAAATACTGAGCCTGGTCTTCAATAACAACAAAAACAACAAAAAGCCCACATATACATAGAAGCTGAACAATGCTCTATTTAACGATAACTTGGACAAACAAGAAATAAAGAAAGAAATAAAAAACTTTTACAGTGTAACAAAAGTGAAGGCACAACATATCCAAATTTATGAGATACAATGAAAGCTGTGCTAAGCGGAAAACACATAGTTCTGAGTGTCTTTAAAAGAAACGGGAGAGAGAGCATATACTAACAGCTTGACAGCATACCTGAAAGCTCTTGAACAAAAAGAAGCAGATACACTCAAGATAAGCAGATGACAGGAAATAATCAAACTCAGAGCTGAAACAAACCAAATCAAAACAAGAAGAACTATACAAAGAATTAAAAAAACAAAACAAAACAACAACAACAACAACAACAACAACAAAAAACAAAAACAGGAGCTGGTTCCTTGAGAAAATCAACAAGGTTGATAAACTGCTAACCAGACTAATGAGAGGGCACAGAGTGAGTATTCAAATTAACAAAATCAGAAATAAAAGGGGAGACATAGTAATAGAAACTGAAGAAATTCAAGAAGTCATCAATCCTATTACAAAAGCCTATATTCAACAAAACTGGAAAAATCTAGAGGAAATGGACAATTTCCTAGAGAGATAGCAGGGACCAAAATTAAACCATGATTAGATAAATCATCTAAACAGTTCCATAGCCTCTAAAGAAATCATAAAAAGCCTCTGAACCAAAAGAATTCCAGCCCCAGATGGGTTTAGTGCAGAATTCTATCAGACCTTCATAGAAGACCTAATACTAATACTTTCCAAACTATTCCACAAAATAAAAATAGAGGGAACACTACTCAACACTTTCTTTGAAGTCACAATTACACTCATTCCTAAAACCATATAGAGACCCTACAAAGAAAAAAAACTTCAGACCAGTTTTCCTCATGAACATTGATGAAAAAATACTCAATAAACTTCTTCCAAATGGAATCCAAGAACACATCAAAATGATCAGTCACTATGATCAAGTAGCCTTCATTCCAGGGATGCAAGGTTGGTTCAATATATAGAAATCCATCAACATAATCCACTATATAAACAAACTTAAAAAAAAATGCATTATCATTTCTTTAGACATTGAGAAACATTTGACAAAATTTAGCACCCCATAATGTTAAAAGCCTTGGAAAATCAAGAATTCAACGCCTATACTTAAACATAGTAAAAGCAATATACAGCAAACCAGTAGCCAACATCAAAATAAATGATGAGAAAATTGAAGTAATTCCACTAAAATCAGGCACTAGACAAGTTTGCCCACTCTCTCCCTACCTATTCAATATAGTACTGGAAATCCTAGTTAAAAAAATGACAATAAAAAGATGTCAAAGGGATACAAATTTGAAAGGAAGAAGTCAAAATATCACCATTTGCAAATGATATGATAGTATATTTAAGTGACCCTCAAAATTCCAGAGAACTCCTACTGCTGATAAATAACTTCAGCAAAGTGACTAGATATAAAATTAACTCTAACAAATCAGTAGCCATCCTCTACTCAAAGGATAAAAATGCTGAGAAAGAAATTAGAAGATTGACACCCTTCACAATAGTCACAAATAACATAAAATACCTTGGTGTGACTCTAACCAACTAAGTGAAGAATTTGTATGACAAGAACGTCAAGTCAATAAAGAAAGAAATTAAAGACGGTCTCAGAAATTGAAATATCTCCCTTGCTCATAGATTGAGAGAATCAACATAGTAAAATGTCCATCTTTCCTAAAGCAATCTACAGATTCAATGCAATTCCCATCAAAATTACAACTCAATTCTTCATTGAGTAGGAAAGAGCAATTTGCAAATTTATTTGAAATAATAAAAAACACAGCATATGAAGCTCTAAGAGAAAGAAGGCCAGAGTGTGGATGGCTCAGTACTTCTTTGAAGGGAGAACAAAACACTCATGTGAGGAAATAAAGGGACAAATTGAGGAACAGGGGTTGGAGAAAAGATTATCCAGAGACTGCCTTACCTGGAGTGCCATCCCATACGCAGCCACTAAACCCATGCATTATTGCTCATGCGAAGTAGTGCTTATTGGAAGGAACAAGATCTGGATGCATCCTCAGAAGCTCTGCCAGAGCCATACTGATACAGAGGATGCTTGCAACTTACAATCGAACTGAACATGAGGACCCCAATGAAGGAACTAGAGAAAGAACCGAAGGAACTGAAATGTTATTCAAGTCCACGGGAAGAACAAAATTATCAACTAATGAAATCTACCATAGTTTCCAGAGACTAAAATACCAACCAATGAGTTCACATGGAGAGACCCATGGCCCCAGGTGCATATGCAGCAGAGGATAGCATTCTCTGGCATCAATGGAAGGAGAGGCCTTTGGTCTAGCGAGGGCTTGTTTTTTCCTAGTGTAGGGGAATGTCAATGGGCTGAGATGGAGTAAGGTGGTTGAGAGAGGGAGCACCTTCATGGAAGCAATGTAAGGGGAAGGGGGTATGTAATTTGGGGAAAAGAAATAACACCCAAAATGTAAATTCAGAGCATATCCAATTAAAAACAAAAGAAAAAAGAAAGAAAAACAATAGTGTCATTTCTTTGAGGCTCTTCCTCACATTTGTAAAGATATTTTCTTCTTCTTGATGCTGACAGAACTTAAGGTCTTTGTGGAAGCAGAAGTACATGAAATAAGTAATTATTTCTCTGGGCTCTAGCTCTAGGGTAAACAAGCACAAAGCAAATGTAGAAATAATTTGGTTGAAATAACAACATCTTCAATGAATCACAATTGTTTGAGTTATCTGAGTAATAGAACAATACATAGTCTCTACTTGGCTCATTTAGTTTCTGGGAAAGGCAAGCCCTGCTGTGGGAGATACTGGCTATCTCTAAATTTCAAAGATTACTGCAGTAGATTTTATGACAGGGCAAATGGAGATTCACTCAGTAGACATGTACAGGAAGGGGTCGAGTTCAGTTTGTCTGGCCCATATATCTGCTCTCTCAAACAAAGAAGGCGCTGGATAATCATCTACTTTGAGGCTAGAACAATCATGATCAGATCAAATTCCCTAGTAGTGGTGGCGAGCAAGTGAAATTTTTCACTGTTTTTAATAGCTGAACGATTTAAGTCAAAATGTCCCTACACTGAATCTCAGATTTTGCAGGAATAAGAAAAGGGATTGGCCTGGATAATTTGTAGGGTCTCTTTTAAGTCTCAATGTATATAATTTTAAAACTTTTCTGGGCTGGAGATTCTACAGCATTTGTTTTCTCATGTCTAACTGGAGCTAATTCTAGCAGTTTGACCTCATTTATGCCCATAGGAAGGGAAGTCAGAGTTTTACAGATGTTTACATGTACCTTCATATCAATGTGTCTGCAAAGACCAAAGATGTTTACAAGACCATTTCAGTTCTTGCGTGTTGAATGTGTACAAATGTGTATATGGGTGTATGTGTATTCATATGTGTGTATGTGTATGCACTCATGTGGCAAAGGGTCGTGACTAGGCCTCTAGAGCTGAGAATGGCAGAGCTACTGTTTTTAATGTGTTGGGTCACTCTGTCAGAGAGAAAGACCATTCCAAAAGTTAGTGAATTGGAGATTAGATGTGTTGTCTACAAAACGGTATCATAACCTTTCTCAACTCATGTATAATTAACTCCCCAATGTTATATAATTGCACAGTTTTGGATATAAGGTCTAGCCATGGGCTCCAAATGTCGGGAATGTAGGTGTTTTTAGAGAAGATCAGCAGTGGTCACCTAAAATGTGAACACCATATGTGTTTTTTGCATCTTACACTACTGGATGTTACCTGAGTTGGAACTTCTAATATTACAGCATGTGCAGAACGACTGGCTGGGTGGACAAGAACATGCTTTGTTTTCCACAATAAAATTGAGTGCTGGGTTCAAGGGTCAAGGGTATGAAAAGAAATCATGTAAAGTCAGATTTTCCCTACAATTTATCTTGATCATAATCTTTTCATTACTTATATCCCAGTAATGAAACAAGCTAAAAATGTTACCCTGAACTAAGTAAGGTCAACATCAATTAAAAATATCATATATATGGTACACACACACACACACACACACACACACACACACACACACACACATTTAAGTATGTATATACACACATATATATGTTTCATGTGAAACCATATGGTTTTCAAGCATATGTGATTTTCATCAGGCCTCATCTGTTTGTCATTTAAGGTTCAGTCATTTTCCATATTCTTATCAAAGGTTGTCTGCTAAAGATGAAAGCTTGGCAGATAAACTGTGGAAGAGAAGCTTTCTGAAGCTTATAAATAACCAAATGCCCGTGGGAAGAATGACTTCATATATAAGAATACAGTGATGATCACAGCTCAGAGGAAGCCCAAAGCTAAAGGATTGTCTTCTCAGGAGGAGATGACTGTGTCTTTGTTAATGGTAACATTTCTGGATCTTCTCATCCTCCAGTAGGAGTTAAATAGATGGAACAATGAGCAGAATTCGGAAATTGTTGAACATAGGTCACACCCAGCACGGTTCTAGTAAATGGAGGGAAAGCCATGTTTGGTAGTGCTTGTTAGTGTTCTTGGTAGAAATACTTATTCCAAGATTACTGTTATGTTGCTCATTAGACCTGGACTTTAGAGGAGATGTATGGAATTAAAACTTTCAAGACAGCATAGATACAGGCTTCTATCACTGACTGAAGACACAAGAGGCTGCCCCCTGCTGCCCACTTTCTGCTTCTGGTTTGAGAACAGCCTATTTGGAGCTCAGCTGGTGACCATTCAGAGGAAGACAATGGCAAAAGAAAGGGAGATCTCATGATGAGGAATATTGGAACCTACTCATTAATTTTTTAGGGTAGTAGAAATAGACTACTACAAAATGTGTGTGTTAGAGCAGCAGAAATCTACTCTCTTACAGTTCTGTATTCTGGAAGTCTGAAATCAAGGGATTGGCAGAATTTTAGGATCTCCTAACATCTAGTGATTTCTAGATAGCCTTGGCATTCATTATTAAAGCCATACCACACCAACTGTCTCTACCCCATGCCTGTGTATATTATTTCTTCTTACAAGGACACTAATATCAGGTTTAGGTCTAAGGTGGTTTCATTCCCAGAGCCTTAGTTCTATTCCCTCCAAACCTTCTTTCTGCAATTATGTGGTTCCAGAATGCCATGCACAGTAAGATATCTGTGACTGAATTCTATTCACACATGCAGAAAGAACAGGATGAATTACAAAGAGAGCTGGGCAGGGCTAGAGCTGGCCACCAGGCTCTCAAACCTTCCCCATGATGCCTCAAGCAACACCCAGTCTGTGACCTGTTTCTTGATTATGACCTCAGGTTCTCAGTGTCTGGGACAGCTATGTTTATCTTCTACTTAGTCACTTCTGTGTCGCCCAATCTAGAGAGCTAAGAGGGGGAAGATCCTGACCTGGGATCCTTCTAAGGTTATGGTTGGGTCATTCTCGCCTATCCCTTTCCATCCTTTGGGGACAATTTTTGTCAACACAGCCTCAGGGAATCCTGAACTTATTTACTTTCACACAAGTCTCTGAGCAGTCTAGGCCCTCAAGGAATAGCAAAAATTAAGAGAAGGTAGAGTTGTTGCCCCATCTATTTCAGTTGCTTAGAATGGGGTTTCTCTCCAGAAAATCTTTGAGTGCTCAAGTTTAAAAATATTCCTCTGATATGAAAAATACATACAGCCCATTAGGTCAGTGGAAAATAGTGACTGAGAGTCAGTTGTCAAGGGATCCTCCCAACAATGAGCACTTCCTTGGCCGTATAATAGGAGTTACTTCTGTCTGTGGAAATTTATGGGAGTTGTTCCCAGGCCCTGGTAAGGAAGCCAGCTTGGCAGGCCTGAGAGGGCATGGAGAGGTCAGTTTTATGCCGTGTCTTATGCATAGTTTTGGTTCTATGTATGGAGCTCATTTTATCCTACAGAAGAAAGGTCCAACTGCAAAGAATGAATCTGGTCTGTGTTTATGTGACTTAGGCAAGTTCTTCGGGGAGTCACCAGGGCTTGAGGGATCTGCTATACTACTGAGATCTCTCTTTTCCGCCAACATTCTTTCTTTCCACCATCAACTATGTTTAAGATTGTTCACATTTATGGGAGTTCCTAACTGACATCTTTCTTATTTGGTGCGACTCTATTTCACTCCCTCAGTGGGTTTCGGGGTGTGGTTATTTGGCTGGGTGAGTCCTGTGATCACAGGAAACAATGAACACATAAAACATCTCTCCTTTTCGAGGTAAGCACTGATGCATGGTCCACAGCAGAGAAATTTGAATCAGTTCTATCAATCTCCCGACCATGCTGTATAATGCACACTCAATGATGAAAAGGAAATTCTTCGCGAAATAGCTCATGATTAAGAGGTTTGCCCTCATATGGATAGAAACCAATGGGAAGGGGTAAAACTGGCCACTGATGTCAGTGCCTTCCTGTGACATTTGCACTGAGGGTTTGAGTTCCTCCATTATTCATTGTAAGAGCCCAGTGTGTGTGCAATAGGGACTATACACTGGATGTAAGTTGGGGTTGCATAGGTTTTTATGTATGAGTGCTTATGTATAGTTGATACACTCATGATGTTTGAAAATATATTAAGATTTAGTTATAAAGAACTCTACTTGTATGTATATTCATGCCTTTAGAGACTCCAATGGTACAAATCTTTGGGAGCAGTTGATGATATTTTTTGGACTTGTGAACTACTATATGTCATCAAGATTCAAAGTCAATGATAATAGAATGAACCTACTACCTCTATATTTTTTGTTTTGTTCTCTCAATGTCATGATATTTTTAAAAGGATTTACTATGTGCTTCAGCTTTTCCAGTGTGTTAGGAAGTTGTGAGAATCTGTTAGTCTGAATTTTGGTGCTGCTAATTTTTTTCTTACCTAAAGTAACAAATAGGGTGCATGCACTGCATGGGTCTGTAATGCACGACTGGGTCAGACTGTGTGGGGAGCCAAAGGAGTTGGTGGGAGGTGCACGGTTGCAGAGGGGAACTGAAAGTAGTAACAATACATCCCAAAATAACCATGAGAATCTCTAGTTGCAAGTGCATTTGTAGTTGAAAGAACTTAGAGTATCTGCTGTTTCCAGATGCTTTTCTCTACCATGGTGGCTGCAACATCACAATGAAGTCTTATGCTATGGACAATGTCTTCTAGAGTTAAAAGGGGAATCGTCCTCTGTAGACTGAAGCAGCGTCAGGACAAGAGGAGAGGAGAAACAGACTTGAGTGCCTTTGTTTCTCACTTTCCTGTGATAGCTGTCTCAGTGTCTTTAAAACCAGCAGTGCGAGCCGCATAATAGGATAAAGAGGGGAAAGTGCAGAGGGGAAAAAGAAGGGAGAAGGAGGAGGAAAGGAGAGGGGAAGGAAAAAGGAGAGGGAGGAGAAGACAAGGATGGCTGGGAGGGAGAGAGATTGAGAGAGATAGAGATAGAGAGATAGGTAGGATTGGTGGGGGGGGGGGTACATGCTCTCGGTAGTGGGAGTTGGAGCAGTGGACCAAGGAAGAGAATAGAAAAACATTGGAGGCAGGTAAGGCATTGTGCTAGTAAACAGAGGAAAACAAAGTCGGTGATTGGTAGTCTTACAGCTGAAAACACAAGGCAGAGACAACAGGCTCCAGTGGTGAGTGGAACACACTGGCTTTAGGTGACTGTACCCCCTGACTCTTCATGCCTTTGTCAGATTTATGCCACAAATATCAGATTAAATAAGCAGCTTGATAGGAAAATGATTGATTTATGCTCACAGCATATGGTCCCTTGGTCATACATTATGGCAGGAGTATGTGGCAATGGGCCTATTCTCTTCATGGTGGGAAAGGACATGCCCTGATGAACTAACTTCTCACAAGTCCCACCTCTTAAATTTTCTAGCACCTTCCAACAGCTTTTTGGGCTAGGGACTGAATCTTTAACAGGTACACCTTCGGGGGACCCTTTCCTAAAACACAGAAGTCTTTTCACGCTCACTAGGGTGAGAGAATCGTCTCCCTTTCTGGAATGGGGATGGCGTAATTCTTTGATATGTCAAGAGAGAATCTATAGTGATTTGAAGGAACGTGGTTCCCAGACAGTGACAATTGGACATCCATAAGAAGTGTGCCCTTTTATTTAGCAAGTTTAAAATAAAAGGCAGCAGCAAAGCCCACAACAAAGTGTTTCTGTGAAGCTCAGGAGACCATGCACATTTAGGGGATTCATCACGCTCTAAGGATGCAGATTCAAGTACCAAAGAGGAAAAGGGGTACTCTACAGGGACCACCTCCCAGTGGAAGGATTCAAAGCCTCCAGGATTGCAGGCTGCAGTACACAGTGAATTTCCTTTTCCTGGGGATGCTTTCTGAATAAAGGAGAGATGGATACTTTGCCCGGGATAGTTCTGGTGTAGACTGTTCTGGACACAGGGGAATGATCTAGGTGACCTTCTAGGGGTTTTGTACCTAATCTGTGATTCTGTAAGTAATGAGTTGACAGAAAATTGCATTCTGTATCTGGTCGGCCATCTGCTGTTTCCCCAACACTGACTGATAAAGGCATGGCTATGCGGGGAGAAGGTGAGCTGTAATTAATTATCTATGGCATTGATGAATTTCTTGTAGGCTATTCCCCTGCTAATCCAGCAATATAGCTGCATCCATCCTCTCTCCCAGTGCTAATGCTCTATTTGTGGACTCTGCTCCATAATTAAATGTTTCATTTGCAAGAAAATGATTCCTAGGAAAATCCAAGCTCTTTTTATGTGCCTGCAATCAGTGCATGCAGACATTACATAAGAGGTCTCTCCATGTTGGTTGCTGCTTTTAGCTTTCTGGATAATCTAATGTATTATGTTTCCGGTGTATGTAAATTACTAAATGTAATATTCTTCAGTATGCCTGCTGACTGAAGCCAAATGTATTGTGGGCATAATTTTAATTATTTATATGCTATAAAAATGGAAGAAATCAGAATTACAGAAGCAGGGTTCTAAGAACCCCCTCTGGTTTTCTTTTGGGCAACAGTTTAATGAGATTAAAACTGTAATTGTTTTCAACTCTTGCTTAATACTTGTTCTGGTCATCTTTTGTCAGCATGTGGCCATGCCCACGAAGGCATTTAGTGTCAGTCGAGAATGCCTGCCTTATTAGAAAAAAAAGAAACAAAAAAAAAAAAAAAAAACAACAGAAAACATATTAGACGGTAGGGTTCAAGACAGGGACGCTACAGGGAAAGCTCCGGGCTCTTTTTTGAGCTCTGTCTTTTGTTCTTAATGTATCCCCAGGAGACCCTGAGTGCTTTTTCTTCTGAATCAAGAAGACCATAGTAGGTAGGCAAAGCCCTGAAGCAGAGCTGGCAAAAAACAAAGAGGAGGTGTGTGTGTGTGTGTGTGTGTGTGTGTGTGCTTGTGTGTGCATATGTGCATTTGTGTTTTTGTGTGTGCTTATATGTATGTGTGTGTGTTTATGTACCTCAAGTACAGCAGCATGAAAACAAAATAAAATTCAGCTAGTTTATTTAACTAGCTGTAGATATTGGAGGGCAGTTTTGGTTCAAGGTAAAACAGACTTTGGGGATCTATCTGCGTCCACTTTCCCAGTAACAGATGGTGACATTATCATAGCATAACACGGTATGGGGCATGGATGCTGGAGCCAAGCTCTGCTTTGGAGGTTGTTCAATGCTTTATGGGTTGTTGCACGTGAGACATTTACACAGAGCCTTGGTTTTCTCATCTGTGCAGTGGAGCAGGAGCTGTTCCTGCCTGGCTGAGATGTTCTGGGAAAGAAGGAAACTGTTCTGGGCATTTGAAAGTGAGTCAGGAGTTCTTACAGAGGACCCATGGCAGAGCATAGCTTTGTCTGGCACCAATGGGAGGAGCAGCATTTGGTCCAAGGGCTTGTTTACCCAGTGAAGGGGGCCGCCAAGGTGCTAAGGTGGGAGTGGGTGTTTGTGAGAGGAAGGTAATGGGAGGGGGAAGGGAGATGGCACTGGGGGAAGGGGATAACATTCGAAATGTAAAAACAGAGAATATCCAATTTTAAAAAAATAAAAGGAGTCACAAACCTGAAGTAAAATGGAACCGACCGTTTCTTATCATAGCAGCCCTGTTCTGACCCATAAGTGACACCAGCGATTTGTTTTGTAGCTGATAGGAAGAAGGAAAATGTTTTATCGGTGTTGATCTTGTTGCCTTCGGTGAGTAGTGGTCTTCCTTGAGGTAGGAAAACTGGTCTTTCCTTTGGGACTACAGAAAGGAATATTTAGATTCTAAAGGAGGGCTTTTTGGACCAGCTTACACCTGTTCCTGTTAATGATCTGTAACAAAGAATCAGCCTTAAAATTCTAATTCTTCCCGGACTGTTTAATAAAATATAATAACATGCATTATTAAAACCATAAAACAAAACAAAACAAAAAAAAAAACCCTAGAAAGCACAAGCCTCATATGTGTTTTGTTAGTAGATTCAGAGTTTACCATGCTTTGCCTCTCTAGCGCCCAATTATCTTCACAGGCCTCCAGAAAGCAATCCTGAAAGGGGTTGCTCAAAAGAGCTGCACAGAAGAGACCCCCACACAGAGGCAGGTCTTCTGACTTCACAGCAGTTCCAAGAGGACTAATGCAAAAGGCTGGGCCCAGGGCAGCACATCCTCAATAGAGCTAATTTAAAATGTAAACTGGATATTTCGGAATAAGACAAAGCACATTACTCAACCCACTTTTATGGCTCACACTCCAAAGGAAAGATACCACCCCAATGAAAGAAATCCCAGCCCACAGCCTAGACTCCACCTTTTCTCCAACTACCTCCCACTTAATGACCAGGGGTGCTTGAAGGAAAAGACAGTAAAAACTTTTATTTTTGAGCATATGGTAAGGCCTCAGTCTCTTATCTTGCAGATGTTAAATGCATCCATTCCACACAACATGGGAAACACAAAGCACCTCTCTGCCCTGTACAGGCATACACACACACACACACACACACACACACACACACAGAGAGAGAGAGAGAGAGAGAGAGAGAGAGAGAGAGAGAGAGAGAGAGAGAGAGAGAGAGAGAGAGAGGCATGTACATACATTCTTGGGGGGAAAAAGGCTGATTTCATGTTGAATTCTGGCTGGAAATTCTTCTGTTCCCCACTCACATCTAAGATCTCTATGGCTGTATTTCTGCTCCATGTTCTTCCCCAGAGAAAAGGCCCTGAGCCTTCCCTACACAGGCGACTCTGCAGAATGTAGGTTAGAGATTTTACTGAAGGTTTGAGAATGAATACAACGCAACAATAGAAGTAGACTAAACTTAATTTTTTTTTTTAAACTGCTGCTCTACTCTTTCTGCTTTGACTGTGTACCATTTTCCCTAGGAAACTTTCCCTCTGTGTGTCATTTAGGTTTGTCTGTCTTCTCTGAGTTTTATAGCAAGTTAGCAGCCCATCTGCCAAACACATGGGATAACTTCAATTCTATTGTAGAATTCCCACCCCATCTCTCCTTCCCTCCTTTCCTTCCCTCCCTCCTCCTTTCCTCCCCATCCCTCCTCCTTTCCTCCCCTCCTTTCTTCTTTCCTCCCCCTCCCTCCCTCCATCCCTCCCTCTGCTTTCCTCACTTCTTCCCTCTTTCTCCTTCCCTCCCTCTCCCTCCCTTTGTCCCTCCCTTTTTCTGGTTTGTTTGTTTAAAATTTCCCCTACCTACAATCATGTTTCTTGAAATGGGGTCTGCAGAGTGGTGCTAATTTATAAATTTTGGTTCTCAGAGCATGCTTCATAGTAAACATAGTATAGTTTAGTGTGTGCCTGTGTGTGCATGTATATCTATGTCTCTCTGTCTCTGTCTATCTCTGTCTCTCTGTCCCCACCCCACCCCCCTGCGTGTGTGTGCCTCTATGTTGGGGGCAGAGAGGTGGTTCTGTATTTCCCGTGTTGTGTAGGATGGATGCATGTAAGGTGTACAGGATAAGAAACCCAGGGTTTGCTGTAGCCTCAGAAATAAAATCTCTTAGGTCTTTCCCCTCAAGCATCCCCTGTTCATTAAGTGGGAGGTAGGTGGGGGAAAAAGCAGGGAGTATGGGCTGTGGGGTGGGACTTCTCTCAGTGGGGAGAGGTGTCTTTCCTTTGAATTTTGAGCCATAAATGTGAGCTAGAATTAGGGCTGATCAATGTGTTTTTTCTTATTCCTTATGATCTAGTTAACATTTTAAATAATAATTATTAGCTCTATTGAGAATTTGCTGTACAGGGCCCAGCATTTTGCATTAGTCATCTTGGAACGGTGTGAAGTTAGATGACCCCGTTCTGTGTGTGGTTCTCTTCCGTGGAGCTCTTTTGAGCAACCCCCAACAGGATTGCTTTCTGGAGGCCTGTGAAGATAAGCAAGGATCAGAGAACTAGACAGGAGCAGTGATCAGAGTAGCTATCCCCTGTGGCTGACTCTCAGTTTGTGTCCGGAGGGGGCTCATCTCTCAGCAGCTGCTGGCCAATATCGCTCTTTGCTGGCAAACCCAGGCCTGCCCTGCCCCAGGAAAGAGGTGCCAGGTTCTTGTAAAAGTTCCTGCATTTGTGTAGTTAGTTTTGTATTCTAGACCTCCCATTACTGTATCTTATCTTTAAAACCTACTTCATCTGCCCAGCATGATGGTCCACGCCTTTCATCCCAGTGCTGGTAGAAACAGGGGCAGGAGCAGAGGCAGAGGTGGAGGCAGAGGCAGAGGCAGGCCTATATCTGAGTTGGAGACTAGCTGGAGAGAGAATTCCAGGACAATCAGGGCTGTTACACAGAGAAACCCTGTATCTAAAAGAACAACCCCTACCCAAATTACTTTATGTGGGACTCATTTCTCATCCATAAGACAGATATAAACCACAGACACCACAATTGACAACATCTGGAAGACATGCTGATTGTTCTTAAAAATCACTAATATTGATAGCAAAAGTCAGCACTGGGAAGTTCATGTCTCATACTGAACACTGAAGTAACTTTACATATTATCATATTATTTCCTTTAATGTTGACAACTAGGTAGAATTTTCATCACCCCATTTTGTAACTAATGACCCTGAGGCTTGAAGACATAAAGTATTTGCTCATTTCCAGTAAATGATGTATCCAGGTTATAATTGAGCCTGCTTCACCCCAAAGCACTTTTAAAAAGAAGCCCTTAATTTTATTACTTAGTAATGTGCATGTGCATGTACATGTAAGTGCCTAAGGGGGCCAGAAGAGGGCATCAGAACCCTATGAGCTGTAGTTATAGGCAGCTGTGAGCTACCCAGTATGGGTACTGGGCATGTAGCTCAAGTCCTCTGCAAGAACAATTAATAGCTGAGCCATCTTTTTAGCTGTAGAGCATTCTTCATTAGGACAATGTTCTTGCCATTGGACAGATTATTATAATTGTGACTTACATTGTTATTATAGATATTGCAAATAAGGAAAGTGAGTCCAGGTAGGTAAATCATTTGCTCAAAGCAAGTCAGCTAAAGGAAAAGCTGAGACCCAAAGGCTCTGGCTTCCTGTGGAGTCACTCAGTTGTGTGGCTGGAATTTGGTGGTTAAAGTAGCCCCAGACTTGGCTGACTGCATCAACAGCCATGCCTTCTGCATGATGGATGTGAATGGGAAAGGGTTTATGACCTCTGCTGTCCCCTGGAAGAGCCAAGCTCTTTACAGTGAGCCTGAGCTCGAGGTTAGACAGCAGACTTGCTGGAGCCCAGAACCCATCCACACCCAGTCTTGATTTACATGGGAAGATTTCCACACTGTTGGCATTCAGAAGGGAAATAGCAAATTTTGGATGTTTGCTTACTTCCATCAGTAGTCAGTAATTTCAGCTGGGAAGGGTGGAGGATGATTAATTATACAGCAGGTCATTAAAACAAAATATCCCTTTGAAGCCCAAAGTAGCAAGTGGGAAACTGTTTTGCAATATTGGGGGGACATTGGGTGGGAACCAACTTCTTCCTTTGTTGCAACTCAAGAGTTACACCTTTGCACACAGCTGAGACAAACTTGGAGTTGGGCTTGTGGAATGGTGGTAGAAGGGAAACTATGGGAATACATTGTTGTTAAAGCACATCACAAGGAAAAAAAATCCTGGCTAAGGCTGGGCTAAGTATGTATCTTATTCACAGGGATAGAGGATAGGGTACCCGCTGGGTAGTTGGCATGGTACCTTCAATGCAGTGAGCAAAACCAATCCAGGGAGGCTGGCAGCCACAGCTAGCTGAGAGCCCTGAAGCTCTCAGTGTGTCCACCTCAGAAAGATACTTTAGGCCAAGGAAAATTCTTGTTAAATGTAGTCTGTGTAGCACTCAGCAAGTAACTCATTTAAGATTTAATGCTTCTTTATAACAGAGCACAGAGGCTTAGAAGGCAGTTACTGCCAAGAGGTTACCCTAATCCGATGCCATATTCATTTTAGCTTTTGGCATCTAAAAGCTACTCAATAAATGTCTGTTCAATTTCAGTCATCTTTTGTGGTTAAAAAAATGTTTGGAAATACTCTAGTCATCATCTTCTAGATGGTTTAGAGTTTGGATGAGGCAAAGTGTTGAAATAGAGGGTTACTAAAGACTGATTATTTTTCAGATTAAACCAATAATAAACATGTATTGGTCAGACATTGAGCAAAGGTAGAAAGATGCATTGCTGAGCCAGTAGAAGGCAAGGTGGGAGCCACCCCAGGAGGATGTCTGGAAGCAGAACATACCAGAGGTCAGCAGAGTCTTCCTGGGGACCTTGGAGAGGGGTCTAGGAGGGCCAGGGGAACCTTTGATAGATGTGGGCACAATGGAGAGTTTTGGTTAGAACAATGACAGGAGAAAAGGCTTCAATTCATTCATCCCTGCTGGCAAATATGCAGTAAGCTAGAATTTCTAGTATACATTGCCAAATTGTGTTTTATTCTTCTCTCTGTGTGTGCTTGTGTCAATACCACAAGCTTGCATCTGCTAACTAGCCACTGTACTACTGAGTAATATCCTTAGCCCAACAAAATTAAATTTGTCTAAAGCCCCCGAATAAATAATCATACAAATTATACACTGGCTCTAGGTCAAAGATTCAAAAACAAAATCCTCATCGATCATGGAGACAAAAAAGTCAAAAGCTCGTTCAGAAAAGAACTTGAGTGATCAAAACATAGAGGAAAACTGAGAGATGATGGCTCAGAATTTGTGAAAGATCCAGAGCAATAAAGCATTGAGCATCTGGGGGCTAATCTGTAATTTCTGTCTTATTTTTAGAACATTTTAAAATTTATTCTTTGACAATTTCATATTCATGTGTAATGTATTTTGTCCATATTCTGAGGCCACCCTTTCAACTGTTGTGGAATATCCATCAGCAAAGACCACTCAGATATAGCATTGAGCCAATAGGATGGTTTTTATTAGCTAGCTTACAACTACACTGGGTGTTCAGGATTTCCAGTGCTGGCCCGAGTTTCTCTGAGAGTGAGCTTTTAAGCACAAAACCACAACCTGTGCTGACACACCTCTGTTAGCAAGAACAGTTACCCAGAAGCAAAGCTACAGATGCCAAAAGGCAAGGTTACATTTGTGGACTTTCCCAGAACTATGGACTTTGATGGATTAAGCCTTTTTTCTCATTTTGGCAGGTGGCACTGCCTACGTGCGTGCAGGTTCCGAGTTCCAATAGTACTTGCATCCTGGTGTCAGTTGTATTAAGGGCCCACTAAAGTCCATAGTTCTGTTATATAACTCCACCTGGACATTCTTAACATATCTCTGTTCCATGTTTATTCAGGTCACTGTCTTCTCTCCTCTTTGTTCTCCTCCTCTTGCCTCTTTTTCCTCCTCCTCCTCCTCCTCCTCCTCCTCCTCTTTCTCCTCCTCTACCTCCTTCTTTCCTCCTCCTCCTCCTTCTCTCATCTTTTTCCTCCTCCTCCATCCTCCTTCTTCCTCCTCCTTCAAAACTGCTACTGTTGCTTTTTCCTTCTCTTTTATTTTGAGCCATCTACTAGAACATGGACAACCAGTGGCCACATTTTAAAAGAACCCCTGCTCCCTGCTTTCTCAGCAGCTTCCAACAGACGAAGCAGCTCATTGGTTATGGCCTCATGAACGTCTCTGCTCCACTCACACTGGCAATGCACAGCTGCTACGAATTCTTAAGTGCATAGCTCTGTCATGTCCAGAAGAATGCATTTCATAGCGTTCTTTTTTTATCTCAGCGCGCTTTCCTTCTTTCTATTCCTTTTTCCATAGTGTTCGCAGAGCTTTGTAAAGATCCATAGAAATATCCCATTTAGTGCTGAACACTCAAAAGCCAGTTTAACACTTGGTAAATCATAAGTTTTTATTAACTGAATTCAACTGAAAGAACAACTTCCCTAGCAAGGATTAAAAACAGCACTAACAATATATAGGCATAAACACAAATGTTTAGAAAAGAGTTTGACACCACATTTATTTAGCAGGACAAGAGTAAGTAGGTTCCCTACTATGTTATTCGACCACCTCAGCTATGGGTTTCCACTGGGTTTATAGTACTAGGCATAACTTTTCTCTCATAGAATAAACCTCAAATCAGAGAGTTCTTTAGCAGTGACCTGCATAGCTTCTGCCACTGTAAAGAATATAACCAGCAGGGAGGAAGTATCCATGTGAGTTCCAGTCTGTTTCTCTATGTCTTGCAAAGTGTGTAGTGTCTAAAGCAACAGGGTATTTCCATCTAGTTATGGCTGATAGCCAAGAGCAATGATGATCTCTCTGTCAACTGGAGGCTGTCTCTGGGGCCTCCTTGCCTATTCAGGATTACTAAGGAGGTATTCAATGCCCAGCACCAAGATTTTTTTTTAATAACTCATATCTTTTTGGGGAAAATATTGCTTCTCCTACTATTTAAACTCTACTTTCTTATCCCTGTTCCTAAAATAATATGTAATTTAATTATCTTACAAAGTACTATATAGAGCTGCTTTTTCTGCCAGACAGACCAGACAGAACATTTGTAATTATACTGGAGAAAAAATTATTTGCAGTTGGCTAATTTTATATGTTGGCAAATTTTAATCACTGTGGGCTTGACTCAACGGTGACTTGTAGATTGATAACATATAGCAAGATGATCCGTAGGCATATTTTTATGTTATAATGCTAGATTTAATTATGTTCAAGCTTTATCAGATCTGATATCTGTAGCTGTGTGAGGAAGATGGTGGGAAGTACTGAGTTGACAAAAAAGAGAAATAAAGCCAAATTGGGAGGGTTTTGTACTGGTTCAGGTATAGACAAAGAAGACAGTGAACTTATAAAGGCAGTGGCTTTGTAGGGAGCAAGGTGAGTACACATTAAATTCATTTCATGTGAGCTGAGAGGGATTTTACAAATGGTTCTAGAGTATTGGCTCTTTGTAACATCCTGTGATGGACAAGAGCAGGAAATGCAAAGTAACATATCACTATGTCCTTCAGGATCTTGCAGATACAAAAAAGTTCTTTATTCCACAAAGAAATATCAGTGGATAAAAATATGGAAAGCATAAAGGGGCCAAAGATTGCATCAAGGAAAGAGTTCAGAAACATCTTGAAAGCCAAGAAAGTTGATGGAGACAGGCTCTCCAGGGTTGGCTGCACATTAGAACATCTGACTAATTAAAAAAAAAAAAAAAAAAACTCCAGAGCTTTTTTTTTTTTTTTATTCAGAAAGTCCCATTTAAGAGGTCTGTGTGTGATCTGATCCTATTGAAGTTTTCAATCTCCCTGGGTGATTCCAGTATACAAAACAGTACATGTGTAGGATAGCAGAAACAACAGATCACTTGCAAAGACCTGTCAGCTGCTCTAGGAGGGTGTGGAGAAAAAGTACTTGTTAGATGTTATGTTTATGATGTGAAGAAAGATAGGAAGAGTGGATGTCTGGCCACAGCTGGTGGCTCCCATAGTAAGCTTAGTCTTGGATCACACATCATTCTGTGGATTTTCTCCATTGAGAAGTTTGGAAAGTATATTTTATTAAAAATACAAAACAAAAACAAAGATTTGAATGGTCATGTTCCAATCTTTAATTTGTAATATAATTTCAATTTATTTGTAGCATAAAATATTGAACTGATAGCTTTTGCTGTTGTGAGGATGTTTAAGTCCTTGAAAATTTTTGCTTTGATATCAGTGTATTGGTGTTAAGGAAAGTCTTTTTGAGGTGTTGAAGCCATGAGACCTCTGCTCTCATGATATTACAAATGGTCCTTGACTGACAAGTTTGCATCTGGACAAACCTATTTATCAGTATATAAATCTATCTATCTATCTATCTATCTATCTATCTATCTATCTATCTATCTATCTGTCTATCTAATTTAATTTCCCCTGAGCCTAACTGAGCAAGCATCCCAGCTTAACCATACAGTGTCCAGTATAAGTTATCTACCTTCATGACTTGGTACTTATCAGCTCTATGGAGATGTCCAGAATCCTGAGAGAATACTTATGGCCTAAGGAAAGGTCAATCTCAAATTTCTGAGGATGATTTGTACTAAATGAACATTGCTTTTCCTCCATAATGACTTGAAAAGAAATCATTATATTAAACTTTTTAAACTTGAGAACTATTTGTTTTAACTTGTGGACTACCTGTTGTAAACTTTTAAAAAGAGGGCCAAGACAGTTCCTTAAACCTTTTGAGGACACATAGAAGTCACTATGAGAGAAAGGACTCATGAAACACCAAAGCTATTGGTGCTTTGACCTTGGAATTCTCAGATTCTCAAACAGTGAATAATGAACATCCATTGTCCATAAAGTAACAGACCTAAGACATTTTGCTACAGCATTTACATAGATCAAGATGACACATATATTCCATTTAGTTTAAGAATTGCAAATTCTGGCCAAGGTGTGGTGTTACCCAATATAATCTCAGCATTCAGGAGGCTGAGGCAGGAAGATAATGACTTTGAGGCTAGCGACAGTTATAATATGTAAATCTGTCTTTAAAAAGGTAGAGGTGGATCTTTGCACAGAGCCACAGGCAGAGCCAGCACACAACCAGCAGGGCAAGCGGCCAGAATGCAGAGAGCTGAGCACACAGAGAAGACACAGGAGCGCATACTTTCCTGAGCCCATGGTGGAGCCCACACTCTCTCTCCATTGGTTATTTGGGGAGTGACCTCCAGGAACTCTTAGGGCATAGGTACCATGGTACCGCTTGGGTCTGTATGCTTCAGGCCTCTATCTGCACCCAGAGATAGAGCCAGTCCATTGCCATCAGAACTCACAGCCTGCCCACAGAGGGCTGAACACCCAGGGCCAATCTCCCTTGTAGCCCACGGCCCACAGAAATACAGGAGAAACAAGCTCCCATCAGAGACAGCAAGATCAACTAACATTAAAGATAAGATGGCAAGAGGCAAGCACAAGAACCAAAACAACAGAAACCAAGACAACCTGGCAACATCAGAACACAGCTCTTCCACCACAGCAAGTAGTGTATATTTCAACACACCAATAAAATAAGATTTGGACTTAAAATCATGCCTCCTGTTGATGATAGAGGTCCTTGGAAAGCACATGAATAACTTCCTTAAAGAAATACAGGAAAACACAAATAAACAAGTACAAGCCCTTAGAGTAACACAGGAAAACACAAGCAAACATATGAAGAAACTGAACAAAACCATCCAGGTTCTAAAATCAAAAATGGAAACAATAAAGAAAACACAAAGAGAGACATCCCTGGAGATAGAAAACCTAGGAAAGAGGTCAGGAGTCATAGACACAAGCACCACTGACAGAATACAAGAGACAGAAGAGAGAATCTCAGCGGCAGAAGATACCATAGAAAACATTGACACAACAGTCAGAGAAAATGTAAAAATTTTAAATCTCCTAACTCAAAACATCCAGAAAATTCAGGACACAATGAGAACACAAACCTAAAGATAATAGGTGTAGAAGTAAGTGAAGACTCCCAATTAAAAGCCTCACTAAATATCTTCAACAAAATCATAGAAAAAAACTTTCCTAACCAAAAGAAAGAGCTAACCACGAACATAAAAGAAGCCTACAGAACTCCAAATAGATTGTCCCAGAAAAGAAATTTCTCCTGACACATAATAGTCAATACACCAAATGTTCAAAACAAAGAAAGTATATTCAAAGCAGTAAGGAAAAAGGGACAAGTAACATATAAAGGCAGACTGATCAGAATTACACCAGATTTCTCAACAGAAATTATGAAAGCTTGAAATTCCTGGACAGACGTCATAAAGACCCCAACAGAACAAGAATGCCAGTCCAGGTTAATATATCCAGCAAAACTCATGTAGTTATAGATGGAGAAATCAAGATATTTCAGGACAAGACCAATCTTATACATTATCTGTCTACAAATCCAGCCCTACAAAGGATAATAGATGTAAAACTCATAGCACAAGGAGCGAAACTACACTCTAGGAAAAGTAAGAAAATATATTTTTTGCAATAAAACCAAAAAAAAAAAAAAAAAAAAGAAAAGCACACAAACACAATTCCACCTATAACAACAAAAATAATAATAAAAACAATCATTATTCTTTAATATCCCTTAACATCAATTGACTCAATTCCCCAATAAAAAGACATAGACTATCAGACTGGATACAAAGAAGACCCAGCATTTTGCTGCATACAGGAAACTCATCTCAACACAAAGACAAGTACTGTCTCAGAGTAAAAGATTGGCAAAAAAATTTCCAGGCAAATGGTCCCAAGAAACAAGCTGGAGTAGCCATTCTAATATTGAATAAAATAGATTTTCAACCAAAAGTCATCAACAAAAGACAAGGAATGGCACTTTTTCCTCATTAAAGAAAAAAATCTATCAAGATGAACTCTCAGTCCTGAACATTTATGCTCCAAATACAAGGGCACCCACATTCATAAAAGAAACTCTACTAAAGCTCAAAGCATATATTATACCACAAACAATAATAGTGGGAGACTTCAATACCTCACTCTCATCAATGGACAGATGATGGAAGCAGAAACTCAACAGAGACACAGTGAAACTAATAGAAATTATGAACCAAATGGATTTAACAGACATCTACAGAATATTTCACACCTAAAACAAAATAATATGCCTTCTCTGCACTTTACAGCACCTTCTCCAAAATTGACCATATAGTCTGTCACAAAAGAGGCCTCAACACATACAAGAACATCAAAATAATTCCATGCATGCTATCAGATCACCATGGACTAACACTGGTCTTTAATAAGAACAAAAACAATAAAAAGCCCTCATGCACATGGAAGTTGAACAACAATCCCTCAGCAATAGCTTTGTTAAGGAAGAATTAAAGAAAGAAATCAAAGACATTTTAGAATTTAATGAAAATGTAGGTACAACATACCAAAACTTATGAGATACAATTAAAGCAGTGCTAAGAGTAAAACTAATAGCTCTGAGCACCTCCAAAAAGAGAAAGGTTGGAGAGAATATCATCCAGAGACTGCCTCACCCGGGGATACACCCCATATGAACTCAATAAACCCAAGCACTATTGCTGATGCCAAATAGTGCTTACTGGCGAAACTTGATATGGATGCCTTTTCAGAAGTTCTGCCAGAGGCATACTGATACAGAGAAGGATGCTTGCAGCTAACTGTCAGAATTAACATGAGGAACCTAGTGGAGGAGCTAGAGAAATGACTGAAAGGGTCTGCAACCCAATGGAAAGAACAAAATTATAAACTATTCAAACCTACCACAGCTCCCAGAAACTAAAACACCACCCCAAGATTTCACATGAAAGACCCATGGTCCTAGGTACATATGCAGAAGAGGATAGCATTTTCTGACATCAATGGGAGGAGAGGACTTTGGTTCAGTGAAGGCTTGTTTTTGCAGTGTAGGGGAACACCAAGGTACTGAATTGGGAGAGTGTGGTTGGGAGAGGGAGCACCTTCATGGAAGCAATGGGAGTGGGAGGGGAGATGGGATTGTGTGAAAGAATTAACATCTGAAATGTAAATGCAGAGAATTTCCAATAAAAATATATTTGGGGGAAAAAACTGGACAGAGCATACACTAACAGCTTGACAGAACATCTGAAAGCTCTAGAACAACAACAACAACAAAGCAGATACACCCAAGAGGAGTAGATAGCAGGAAATAATCAAACTTAGAGCTGAAATCAACCAAATAGAAATAAAAAGAACTATACAAAGAATCACAAAACCAGGAGCTGGTTCTTTGAGAAAACCAAGATTGATCAACACTTAGCAAGACAAACTAGAGGGTGCAGAGAGAGTATCCAAATTAGCAAGATCAGAAATGAAAGGGGGGTGGTATAACAACAGAAACTGAAGAAAATCAAGAAGTCATCAGATCCTACTATAAAGGCCTATAATCAAGAAAACTAGAAAATCTAGAGGAAATAGACAATTTTCTAGAGAGATACCAGGTACCAAAGTTAAATCAGGATCAGACAAACCATCTAAACAGTTCATAACCACTAAAGAAATAGAAGCAGTCATCAAAAGCCTCCCAGCAAAGAAAGCCCACTATCCAACTCGTTCTTTGAATTTACAATTATGCTCATTCCTAAATTACACAAAGTATCTACAAAGTAAGAGAACTTCAGACCAATTTTCCTCATGAACATTGATCCAAAAATCTTCAACAAAATTCTTGCAAAGGGAATCTAAGAACACATCAAAAGATTATTCACCATGATCAAGTAGGCTTCATCCCGGGAATGCAAGGATAGTTCAGCATATGGAAAACCATCAACATAATTCACTATATAAACATACTCAAAGGAAAAAACCACACACGACTATCTCTTTAGATGCTAAGAATGCATTTGACAAAATTTAGCACCCCTTCATGTCAAATGTCTTGGAAAGATCAGGAGAACAAGACCCATACTTAAACATAGTAAAAGCAATATACAGCAAAACAGTAGCCAACATCAAACTAAATGGTGAGAAACTTGAAGCAATCCCACTAAAATCAGGGACTCGACAAGGCTGCTCACTCTCTCCCTACCTACTCAATATAGTATTTGAAGTACTAACCAGCATAATCAGACAACAAAAAGAGGTCAAAGGGATACAAATTGGAAAGGAAGAAGTAAAAATATCACTATTTGCAGATGATATGATAGTATACTTAAGTGACCCCAAAAATTCCACCAGGGAACGTTTACAGCTTATAACTACAGCAAAGTTGCTGGATGTAAAATTAACTGGAACAAATCAGCAACCTTCCTCTTCTCAAAGGAAAAACATGATGAGAAGAAGTAAGGGAAAAGACACCTGTAAAAGAGTCACAAATAATATAAAATACGTTGGTGTGATCCTAACCAAGCAGGTGAAGTATATGTATAAAAAGAATTTGAAGTCTTTAAAGAAGGAAATTCAAGAAGACCTCAGAAGTTGGAAAGATTTCCTATGCTCATGGATTAGAAGGATCAACATAGTAAAAATGGTCATCTTGCCTAAGGCAATCTACAGATACAATGCAATTCCCATCAAAATACCAGCTCAATTCTTCACAGAGTTAGAAAGAGCAATTTGCAAATTTATTTGGAATAACAATAAACCCAGGATAGCAAACACTATTCTCAACAATAAAAAAGACTCCAGGGGATCACAATCCCTGGCCTCAAGCTGTATTACAGATCAATTGTGATTAAAAACTGCATTATATTGGTACAGAGACAGGCAGTTATATCAATGGCATAGCAATGAAGACCCCAAAATGAACCCATTCACCTATGGTTACTTGATCTTTGACAAAGGAGCTAAAAACATTCATTGCAAAAAGGACAGACTGTTCAACAAATGGTGCAGGTTCAACTGGCAATAAGCATGCAGAAGAATGAAAATTAATTTTTTCCTATCTTTTTGTACAAAGCTCAAGTCTAATTAGATCAAAGACCTCCACATAAAACCAGGTACACTGAATTTAATAGAACAGAAAGTGGGGAAGAACTTTGAATGCACAGGCATAGGGGAAATTTTCCTGAACAGAGCACCAATGACTTTTGCTCTAAGATCAAGAATCAACAAATGGGATCTCATGAAATTGCAAAGCTTCTGTAAGGCAAAGGACACTGTGAAAAGGACAAAATGGCAACCAACAGATTGGGAAAAGATCTTTTCCAACCCTACATCTAATAGAAGGCTTGTATCCAATATATACAAAGAAGTCAAGAAGTTAGACTGTAGAGAATCTAATAATCCTATTAAAAATGGGGTACAGAGCTAAACAAAAATTCTTAACTGAGGAATATTGAATGGCTGAGAAGCACCTAAAGAAAATGCTCAACAGTCCTAGTCATCAGGGAAATGCAAATCAAAACAACTCTGAATTTTCTCCTCATACCAGTTAGAATGGCTAAGATCAAAATCTCAGGTGACAGCAGATGCTGGGTAGAATGTGGAGAAAGAGCAACACTCCTCTGCTGTTACTGGGGTTGTAAACTGGTACAGCCACTCTGGAAATCAGTCTGTTACTTCTTCAAAAAATTGGACATAGTACTATCTGAGGACCCAGTTATACCACTCCTGGGCATATACCCAAATAAGCCCCAACATATAACAGAGATACATGCACAACCATGTTCATAGCAGCCTTATTTATAATAGCCAGAAGCTTGAAAGAACCCAGATGTCCTTCAACAGAGGAACGGATACAGAAATTCTGGTACATTTATACAATAGATTGCTAATCATATATTTAAAACAAAGACTTCATGAAATTCCTAGGCATATGGATGAAAATTAAAGCTATCATTGTAAGTTAAGTAACCCAGGTAGACTCATGGTATTTACTCACTGATAAGTGGATCCTAGCCAAAAATCTTGGAGTACCTATGAAATAATTCACAGAAATTATAAAGCTCAAAAGAAGGAAGGGCAGAAGGTAGATGCCTCCATCTTTCTTAAAAGAAAGAACAAAACACTCATAGGAGGAAATAATGGGAAAAATATAGGAGCAGGGATTGGAAAAGAGATCATACAGAGACTGCCTCACCTTGGGATACATCCCATATTCACTAATCTCATGCACTATTGCTGATGCTAAGTAGTGCTTACTGGCAGGAATATTATATGGATGCCTCCTCAGAGCCTCTGCCAGAGTCATACAGATACAGTTGAGTATGCTTACAGCTAACCATCGAACTGAACACAGGGACGCCAATGAAAGAGCTAGAGAAAGAACTGAAGGAGCTAAAAGGGTCTGCAACCCCATGGGAAGAACAAAATTATCAACTAATCAAACCCACCACAGCTCCCAGGAACTAAAACAACAACCAGTGAGTTCATGTGGAGATACCCATGGCTTCAGGTGTATATGCAGCAGAGGATAACATTGTCTGGAATCAAAGGGAGGAGAAGCAGTTGGTCCAGGGAAGGCTGGTTTTCCCAGTTTTGGGGAATGGCAAAGTATTGAGGGTAGGAGAAGGTGGTTGGAAGAGGTAGCACCTTCACGGAGGTTAGAGGAAGTGGGAGAGGAATGAGATGGGGGAGGGGATAACATCTGAAATGTAAACACAGTGAATATCCTATACAAAAAAAAAAAAAAAAAAAAAAAAAAGGAAGTTAGAAGTGGGGAAGAAGAGTCCTTTCTTTTCTTGGTTCAAAGCATTCATGTCCTTTGTCTCTAGGACATTTTCTCATTATTTGAAAAATCCTTTTTTCATTAATGAAGTTTTCATGTACAGTTAGACTTGCTTCTATACCTTTTATTCTATCCTAGTCACTTATGTGCCTATCCTAATATTAACTTTATACCTTTTCTATAGCTCTGTAGTGTATTTTAAGATACTCTGACACCAAATCATCCTCAATCACTTTTCCAATTTGGGATTTTCTGCCATTGATTTTAGAGTGACTTTAATGAAATTCTCTATTAGATTTGTTAAATAATTGCAATTGTATTATTAGATAAATCAGATCTGGCTTTCTTCTGAGAGTAAGTCTGTTGCCAAAAAATAAAATTTAACAATGTTTAAAATTTTGTCACTTAATAGCACTGAAGAGTGCTATTATATACATTTTATGCACATTAAAGTTTTGTTAGACATTTAAATAATGTTATCCTGTTAGAAAGGGATATTTTACTTTTGATTCTATTCTTGCTATACATAAACTTCAATTTTTTTTTGTATTTCAGAAGAATCTGATAAAGAGCACACAAAAAAGTGGTGAGTCATTGGGGAAAGAATAGGGAAACTTTAGTAAAATCTAGAGGAGGGTGGGTCTCATGGCAGAGGCTGACATTGTCATGTGAAGTCATCAACAAATGGCAGGAGGTGAAATGTGTGTGTTTGATGCTAACTGGAAAATGCCCATATCAGAATTCAGGGCCTTATGTGGAGCTTAATATCTATGGCATCATTTATCGTGAGTCTGATAGGAACAGTAAGTTGGCATATATGGCAAGTTGAAGTGTGTGAGCTTTCCCTAAGTTTATAGAGTTAAGGGGTAAGAGGAAAAAGGTTTCGCTTTTTCAGGAAGTGAAACCTTAGAGTAGACAGAAAATTCTTTTTCAAAAATTATTTTGTTTTTGAAAATTAGTTGAGATGCTAGAGGATTGCCCAAATGATTATAAAGCCCTGATACGGCTACAGTCTCGTTTCCCATTCTTTGCTCAGCTCTCTTAGACTTGTTTGCTGCTGTTTCTTTAGGGCAGATTGCCAGTGAGCCGCAAGAAAGACCATACAACTGTCTGAGACTTTTACCCTTCCTCTATGGCTTTCTGCCTGTCTAGGCTCTGGCCTAGATGCTGGGACCAATATCATTTCATCCATGAGAACAGTCTCCCCTATACTAGGTTCTGAGGAAGAGTTAGTGAACTTCCAGGATAGCCAAGTTTTCCTGTCATGAGGTCTAAGGTTTTTGCTTTGAATAAGGGAAGGATGTAGGCATGGATGCTTCTGGCCAGCTCTTGGCCCTTTAAGACTGGAGAATAGGCATACAATTTGCATGTTTGGTGGAAAGGCTTTTGAAATAATGAATATAGATATTAAACTCTAGGAAAATTTTTATCTGATTGCCGAAAGAATAAAGGACACTTGGTTAAATTTAGATTTAACTAGGTAGTGGGTACATTTTATTCATACTTATTGACAATTCCTGGAAACATTCTATTCTTTCTAAGATAGATAACACATGCATGATGCTCAATTAGAATTTACCGGTCAGCCTGGAGAGAGAAATGCCTGAGGAATTGCTGCTAGGACTACGTTCTAGAACTCCCATATATACATAGAAGATTCCACTTTCTTTGAACTCCCTGAGAACATGTTTCTCACTAGCACATATATTCTATATTCAGTCACTGCCAACATAAGTTAGCAGAATTAACATAAGGTGTTCATATGTTCAATTTAGTTTTGGGGATAGGGAAGCATTTTCTCTTTGTAGGATCAATTGATTTTCTGTCTCAACATGGCCTCCAGCCCTATCACTCAAATCTACTCTGGGTATAGTCATTTAAAAATGACCCCAAATCCAGTTTCATCATATTCTTTGTTTATATGTTGATAATCATACTTCCCTATGTGTAGAAATTGGTCAGCATCTCTAGAGCTCAGATTTGCCACGGTGTGAGCTTTCTCAGGATTCTCATTCTTTCTGTGAGTTTGATTCTTGAGTTCTTCAGAGCGATACTTTCATACCCATTCTCAAGAACCATTTTCTGGGCAGTGCTAGCTTCAGAGAGGCATCATCACTGACAAAAGTTGAGATTATGTGGGCTGTAAATAGCTAGCTATACATAGAACAACCTGGGTCTGAATAGTCTCTGTAGGGGAGCAGTCTTCAGACTATAAGTATCCTGGGGGAGAAAGCTATGGTGGATATTTTTTCTATACAAATCTCAAAATCTGCACATATACCCCCAAGACTGGCTAATTCATTCCTCTGAGCCTTAACCTGGGTGGTGGGGAGGAGGAGGCTTTGCTATTTCCCCATGGATCTAGGCTATAGTCCTGGGTTTGATCATCTTATGTCAAGAACACACATTCACTCAGGCCCTTACACACTCAGGGCTTCTACTCCCCTAAAGAAACACATTATGGACATGTCTAAAAACATCATAATGAGGCCCATTACTAATAATAATTAACATATGCTAATTAAAGCATTTTAAAAAGGAGCAACTTATTGGTTGATTGGGTCTAGTGAATAAATACTACTAGAATTGCCTGACTTCATATAGCAGAAAAGTTGCTTTAGGCTTGAGTTTTTTGCAATGGAAAGTTCCAGAAAGGTTCAGGAAGCTGCTCCTATTTATCAGTCTTTTTTTCCTTCTCCAGAGAACTTTTGCATTTGAACATGGGACATTTTAGTTGGCAGATGCCCCTCTAATATTCTACAGTAGCTGCTGTAGGCAGGGACCCAATATTGGCTAGTGATGGAATTGGAAGCTATTGGACCCCAGATTTCTGGTTTCATATCTGTACATTTTTTTTTAAATTGGCAGTTGTGCATACAGGACTTGTTCAACAGAATAATTTCCTTGATTGCTCCATTTGAGAATATTTACATATAATAGTCCCGGGCAGGAGTGAGCAAAAACTATGAGAAACCAGGAACATTTACACAGATAGCTATAAGCTGTAACCAGAGTAACAATGAAAATGCTATATATATCTACAGTATTTTAGATGATTTATGCATTTTCTTTAATTTATATAGCATTGTTAATAGATATTTTGCTACCATTTTTCAAATGAAAAAATAAAGTCAAGAATTATCCATCTGTGGATTAAAAATGAGTTAAGTGGGACTAAAGGGACAGCTCAGAGATAAAGAGTCCTGGCCTTTTTTTCCAGAGGACCAGCGCTTGATATCCAGTACCCAAATGGCTCACAGTTGTCTGTAACTCCAGTTCTATGGAATCTGATAGCCTCTTCTGGTCATCAAGGGCACCAGGGGTATACATAGTAGACAGATATACATACAGGAAAAAAAAAACCCGTACATGTAAAATGATAAATGACTTAAGCACAATTGGATAAGTATTTTATTCAGTATGGTATATCTGAAGCTTCTTGCTATATTTTGAGGGATATTTTGCTTTATCATTACAGATTTAAGGATCTGACTGAGGGCAATATGAAGACCAAATGGTAGCCTTGTGTTCATAGCCAAATTGCACACAACTACAATGACAACTGATTGTCATAGCCAATAGTAAAAAGGCAGTATGTGTGTTTAGGTCCTGGGGTCTGTAATGTGCTATGGCTTCTCAGCCAGGCTTTCCTGAAACCAGACTCTGCCTTGACCTGAGTTAATTACTCTGTAGTTATCCACGCAACTGCATTCCTGCTGTCAGTGTTGCTAGGATGCATGTCAAGGCTGCCAGTGAACACAGAACAGAACTGTGAGCTCACCCCAAGCCTGGGCAAGACATCCTGTCAAAAAGTACTCATGTGATAAGGCTTCAGGGCTTCCTGGCACACTCTAGCTCTCCAGCTCTGGTCTTAACAAGCTTTTCTTCCGGAACATCCAGAAGTTAAACTCTCTCACATGGATCACACAGACACAGATACAGACACAGACCCACAGACACAGATACAGACACACAGACACACAGTCTCTCACACACACACACACACACACACACACACACACACATACACACACACAACTGGTACCTTGCTGCAGGCCCCCCTAACACTGGCTTGATAGCAATTTAGCCCTCTCAGTTGGAGCTCATTACCTGGGAGCTGTCCAGAGAAAATGATGAAAACCCACTAGTGTGCAGCTATTATGGTCAATTAGCAGCAGTCCTTTAAATGAGGTCTGGTAAACCCGGGAGCCAATGAGTATCATTTTCAAGCCACTTTGAGTTCATTGTTTTCTGCCTCTCTTCTCCTAATCTACCTTGGCTTCTTTCTTTATTTTTCTGTTGGCACCCGTAGGAGTCTGAACGGATGTGGAGCCCATGAGTTTCTGATTGATAGTATTCTGAAGCATAGTGCAGGTGTTGGGGGTGGGGGCTCTGTGAGTGGGGTGCACTCTGTACACGAAGGTGGTTGAGAGGCTTTAACTCTCAGGGTAAGGATGCTTGACTTTGATGAGAGTCAGAGAATAGAGTCACTGGGGAGGTTAGCATTTGACTAGAAGCCTAGCAAGACGTACCTGCCGGATCTTCTAATTCTTCTCTGGAAGAAGCTGTCTTCCTCTGGCAAGTTCCTGAGCACTCCTACAGAAAGAGGAGAAGCTTCCTGTTACCAGATGGTTCCACTGAAGGCTTACCCAGTCGTTGTCAGAAGCTCTCAGCACGAGAGCATTACAGGACAGTCAGAGCAGGAATGGTACCCCTCACAGCGGATGGGCCCTCTTCCATCAGTCACTAATTAAGAAAACGCCCTATAGCTGGGAATTATGGAGGATGTATTTTCAGTTGAGATGCCGTCATTTTTAATGATCCCATCTTGTGTCAATCTGACATAAGTCTAGCCAGTATAACTCCTAAGGTAGCTTGTGCCCACTTGGGATAGGCTGGATTTTAGGTGATTTTTTTTTTTTTAGAGGAATTCCAGTGTTTACAGCATGGAAATTCCTTTAGGCTTTTGTGTAGTAACCACTTCTTTCTAAAGGCCAGTGCTTTCCACACAAACACTTTAGCCCAGTGGTCCCTGTACCTGTAGTAACAGCATATGGAACCACATGAGAAATCCAACTTCTTAATGGCCCCTTCATTGGGAGGCAGAAGCTGAGCATCAGGGCTCAGAGTCTGTACTAGTAAGAGCTTCTTGGCAATCATCAGCGATGCTCAGACATGTCACTCTTATGTGCTCTGTGAGCATCTCTTCAGAGATAGCAAAGAGGTAAGACTCAGATCCAGCTTGGAAATCTGCTAATCTGATGAATTTTCACAGGTGTCCTGACTACAGCTAAAGCTTGGAAATGTTTCTTAGAGTCAATTGAGACCACAGATAAGTACTGGCCTCTATCCCAGAAACATTCAAATCAGAATGTCTGGGATAATGCCCAGGCATTAATGTTACAGATGTTTTCTTGGTGATTCTAATATAGAGATAAAGCCTAGAGTGATAAGTGTGATCCACTATATGTTCTAAAATCACAGGACACTATGTCTGCTAACAAACAAAGCAACTGGTGATGTGGGCAGCACCTTCTAATGTCAGGCAAATTTCTGCCTTATTCAGGGTATCTAACCTCTGGATGTGCCATTGTCATTCAAAAAGTTGACACTTGAAAAGTTGGCAATAGAGTCATGCACGTACAAAAATCACAAAAGTGTCTAACAACGTTTAAAGCTAATTTATGATTGCATTTTGGGGTTTTTCTCATAGGTGTTCTTGCCTATGTGTGAATGATCGGTAAGACAAACTTTGGAATTTCTGATTCCAATGGTCTTGGAGGTGGCATGGAAGAGTTTGAGTTGGTATAAACAACTATGCACTTTGGGAATAAGGTATTAACTTTTTCTATGGGTTGTGACACCAAAAATGTGACATAGCACATTGTAGAGAATCTGGGTGAGACTCCTAATACTGCATGATTACATATGGTGTATGTATAGAATACATAGGAGACATACGGTGATGGGTTGAGGTTAGTAGGAAAGGAGTTATTGAAAATCTCAAACTCTGAGACTGATAAAGGGAGAACGTTCAATATTTGATGATACTCAAATCACTAATCTAGGATATACCTCTAGATTATTATTGTCATTTATATTTATTTAGTAGAAGCTGTTATCTTATGATTTGTTCATGCAACAGATTGGACATTAAGTTAAATGTCGCTGCTAATAAACTGAGGCCCAGAAAAATTAAAACCATATAAGAAAATAGAGTGACGAGTACAGAGATATTTCTTCATATCAATTGGAAAGGCCTAGGGTTCTCATTTTACACTTCATTTATTGTGTATGTTGGGGTTTGGGTGAGTACAGCACATTCCATGGTGTGCAGGTAGAATCAGTGGACAACTTGTGGAAGTTGGTTTTCTCCTCCATCATGTAGGTTCTGGAAATCCAAGTCAGGTGGTCAGGTTTGGCCATTAGCACATTTACCAGCTAAGCCATCTCTCTGACCCTATTTCTCATTCATGATGGTAAATGTTGTCTTGTGAATGGATGGCACTCAGTTTCCTACTTGAAGCAGCATTTGCGTATTTCTTCCACTACTGCAGCTTCCATGAGTCCTGAGGGCTGGAACATGGTGCTTCCTGGGAATATTCTTAGAACACTCGAAGAGAGAAACTGTTCAGCTAATTACAGAGACCAATTACAATGACACATTTGCCAGCACTCCCTCTCATACAAGTGTTCATCCTGGGGCTGCATGAACATATTATAATTATGTTAATTATGCTGGCTGGATAGCCTCAGGACAAGAAAGACGTACCCCCCTTTCCCTGATTGTTCCCTTTTCTTGGAACAGTTGTTAGTCTGAGCCCTCAGGAGGCTATGGGAAAATCCTGGGAACAGGGAAGCTTGCACAGGAGTTCCTATCCAGAGGGATGCCAAGCCTTTTGGTTTACAAGGAAAAAATCAACAGAGACTGTTGTTAAGGCTGGGCAAAAGAACTTTATGCTGGATTCAATGGAACTATTTAGGACTGGCTTTTGTTAAAATGTGGAAGATACAAATTAATGTTTAGTGTCCTTTCTCATCCTTCTCCTTATCTTTGCCTCTCTGTTGCCTTGACCAAACCATTAAGCACACAGGATTCTCTTCCTGCTTTAGATTTGCTGTCAGTAATGATAATAATATAGAAAATTATGAAACAGAGAGATCCAGTTATAGATATATACAAAGTCACAGGAAGCCTAATATGTAGGAGACATAATGGACACTTGACTAATGACAATGTGACATAAAACAGCATGATTTATATATCTGAGATCAGCCTTGAGCAGTAATTTTTGGCCAAAGAGTTGATCTAATTTTTTTTATATGGAATGGGTTATAACAAAAAATTATCAGTTAGTACTAAGATAAATCTCCTTAGAGGAAAAAAAATCTGGTTTTTCTTTTGTCATATAATGCAAAAAGTCATTAAGGGAAAAAGTAGATCATTAGGAAATTTCTAGAACTGAATAGCAGTGTTGATAAAAGTGATCAGGAAATGGAAACATTTGTTGCTTTTTATGGAGTAAAAAAGATGGGAAATAGGAAAAAGAAGAGAAACTGGTAGATAGATTCTAATGGAATTTTAATGGTATTGATTATGTATACTTAACTGATTTAGATTACTTGTGTTTGTTTTAACACTTTATGATATCTTTAGTAAAGTGTGCTTTCATGGAATTTATGAATGAAAACGCTCCATGCAAATAGCTATTCATTTATAGAAAGAAGCTGAGTCCCATAAATAAATCGGTGCAACCTGAAAATAATCTGATTAATTATATTGTTTCTTAGGTCAGAATAGAACACTGTTTTTATGATCCTTCAGATAATGGGCCATTTGAGCTCTAAAGGACAAAAAATTCTGCTTAACCCATGGGCGAGTATATGGGAGTTGGAGTCGGTCCTGGAATAATGGATGCCTTTGATATTTATCCATTTGCTTTTCCACTTAGACAAAACATATAATTAGATGATTACAAAAAAAGTCATTGAAGTAAAAGACAAAGGTGGACATGTCTAATTATAAAAAGCATGAATGAAGACACACATGGACATAGCAAATAAACAGAAGGTGGGAAGCAAGATAAGAAGAAAAAACAAAGAAAATAGGAGGGATAGAAAAATACAGAGATACTAAAAGATTGCAAGATAGAATCTTTCTGAAAAATGCTGACATGTGGTCAGAAGAGATTTTTGAGCAAATCCAATTACAGCTAGTTCTTGAAAAATAGATAATATAAAGGACACTAATAATATGCAACACAGGCTTGATAGATTGATTCCTCATGCCATAAATCAATCTAGTTGAGAATGGGAAGTTTTGCCATGGACCTCACTTTTCATGGCTGATATGAAACAAGAAATCCCCAACATGCTTTTGATAAAACAACAACAACAAAAAACCTTGTTACATAGAACCCTAGAATTTTTTGTAGCTCTAAAAACTTCATAATACTCAGAAGAAAGAAAGGGTGCACTCCTTCCATGGTCTTCCTGGTTAGCTGAATGTGAGACATTAGTGGCAATCCCAAACTGAACTCAAATGGAAAATCAACTATTGCATGTTTTTAACTAACTAGTGTCTGGAAAACATCCCTTTAGAGACTCATGAGTTTAATATGAGTTTCACTCATGACCTTATAGAGCAGTCTAAATGCATGCATGGCAGAGTTAATTACTATATTATATTAGAATTACTCTGTGTTCTTGGCTTGTTAAATCATATTGTTAATACTCAGTTTCTTCATTAAAATATACTTTTGGCCACAAAAATTTTATTGTTTTCTTGTTTTTTAAAAAAGCTAGTTAAAATTTAAAAAAGGAAGACTTATTCTTCCAGAACACGATTTTGGTAAGCAGGAAATATGATTCTGGAACATAAGGATTAAATATGATTTATATGTTATTTAATGTCAGCATTGGCTTGTACATATTTCTGAAGCATTAGGTAACTGTCTCACTTGCTCTTCTTCTGAAGATGAATTTGAAGAGAGAAAATGCTGAGACTGGATTTTCCATCTAAGGGATGACATGACAAAGTTCCTGCTTCCAAAACAGAGCAGCAGGGCCTCCACATGATTGCTATGGGGGTAAAGCTTGGTTGTATACATATTTTCATGTTTCTCTTTTGGAGAATGTTCTCCCTGTTAAGGTTAATGACTCCATGGTAATCAGAGACAGCAGAGTTCAGGAGAAGAAGGTATTTCTATGTCCTTAAGAAAAATGGTAAACACTGAGACCTTTAGGACAGCCTTTAAGGCTGTGGGAAAGAACTCTGAAAACTTGAGTTCAAAATTATAATTTCTCAACTATGCAAAATATAAGGATACAATACAAATTATATGAAGGGCTTCACAGACCTAAAATAAAAGAAACAGCTGCACTGTTAGCCAACTTCCCAGAAAGATACAAAGACAGGCAGATTCCCAAGTTCAAAGTCAGCTTGGGATAGAATGAATTTTGGGTCCATGCATGGTTTGAATGGTACTCTCAGAGCGGGATTTCATCCAGCTACGTTTACTGTCTGCAATTACAAAGGTAGACAGGTTTCTGAATTAATTTGCAATGTTAAAAAATGTTTGTGGTGGGGTAGCCAGGAAGGGGAATATTATTTTAGATGTAAATGAATGTAATGAGTAAAAACAAAGTGAAATTAAAAACAAACAAGCAAAAAACAAAAACAAAACAAAGTAAAACACACCCACCCAAACCCTAATGTTCTTGCTTTTGTAACAATAAGGGACCTGGGGTCATAGAATGCTGTTCTGTGGGATAATCAAAAGGGAACCTAAAGTAAATAACGGAATTGATATGTAAATAATAGACTAGGCCTTGGTCTTTGAGAGCTAAGCTATCTGGTTGAGCTGTATGAAGGTATCTAAAGAAAGATGTCTGAAAAGCAAACACAGTTCTTTGAGAATTTTTTCTGGCTTTTTGATTTTGATTGGAAAACTCAAGAATTATTTTAAGAATTTTCCTAACAAAATTTCTAATTTGGTCAGAATATCCAGGATTTTTTTTTCTCTGGCAGCCTTTATGACTTAATCAGAAAACCCGTAAGTTATCCAGAGTACATTTAGAATTTTTTTTTAGCGTGAGAGAACTATCTCTAGCAGGGAGCTGTCTCTATCAGCCTACAGAGCCAAGAGCTATCTACAGAGAGCTGTCTAGGGAGCTATCTTTGCAGGACACAGGCTGTCTGCTTGTATCCATGATTTGAATTCCAGTGTTTTTTTTTTTTTTTTTAACCACTCTCAAATAACCTTTTTTTGGGATGCCCAACTCAGGCAGAGACTGCTCTTTGTCAAGAAAAGATTCAATGAATCATTGGGGCCAAGAAAAGAGAAACCTGTCACTTTCTTTTGCAAACTCCATGCAACTAAGAAGGAAAGAATTTGAATTAATCAGGCATTTTCTGCAACAAGACAGTCTCTCTGGACTAGTAAGCTGCTGTCCTTTACAGTGCAGTAGCTGACTCATTTCTGTGATGGCCTTACCATATGATCACTGGCTATTGACTATTTCATATGTGCACTACAGATATTTATCACTTCCAGTAGATAGCAGTCTTCTCAACTTCAAGATCAGCACAAGGAGGTAACTAAGTGAAAATAGCAGATCCAGAGCATAGTGTGGTAAGGGCACACATCATTTTCCTTTCTAATTATTATTTTAAGGAAAAAATGAAATGATTGCATTTACATGAGAAAACATGAGGGAAATTCCTTTGCCTCTCGAACCATTTCTTGCCATTCTTTAGCCCACAATACATTTAGAAGCCTAATATAAAAATTTTATGTGAAACAACAAAAACAAAAAAGACAGTTCAAAGATATACAGGTGGAGATAGGCTGGGCTATGCTGTGTTTTCAAGGAATTCCAAGCAAGAACTAAAGCTTATTTTTCCAAGGACTCTAGCTGGCATGCTCAGACCTTGTAGCTGTCCCATCAGGAGCACATTTTATTCCCTTTTATTCAGTGAGGCATCAGAATTTCTGTGCTCACAATTATCGGCTGAAATTAGATACGCTCGTTGCAATGGCTTTCCTAACCGAAGATGAGCTGAGAAATATCATAGGCTATGTAGATGGTGAGACTGAAGCTACCATTTCTTCCATAGAGCATTTGAAAGAGTCTCTTTTGTTAACTACCAATATCTGGATGGGGTAAATATTTTATAGATGTTTGCAGAGAGTAGACTGCTTAGAGGGACACTGGACAAGGTCCTGTCAAGGTCAGAAATGCTTCCATTAGGAATAGTCTTGCTCAGACCACTGAATTCCAAAGGTGCTCCAGGTAGCACCATAGGGTATAGGTAGATAGCACCACAGAGTGTACACAAACTGCTTGGAGACACATGTCACGTGCCTGCCACTTACAGTCTTCAGGTTCCTCAGGGTGCTCTCTGAGATGTCTCAGTGTTCTCCAAAGTTGTTTAGAGTCATCCCCCTCTCTATTCTTAAACCCCAGGAATATGGATTGTACTAGTTATAACTTCTTTGGCAAACATGACTAAAAATACAGACTGACAACCAGACAAACACCCTCTAAAGCCATGTTAATAATATTGCTTTTGTAGGAAACATAGGGCAGGGCTTGACCGAAAGAGTGGCTAGAAACATAGATTGAGATGCACTAAGCATAGATATGGCCTGGTAGTTTGTATATGTGTTAAGATTTCACACTCTGCTAAGGATTCTAATTAGAATGTTAACTTGCAATCATGGACAGTTGTCTGAATATGTTGGAAAATTGTGGAAGCTTCCACTATAGAAATAGTAATCTCTATCTGGTGCTCTTATTGCTTTGATATGTTAGTGAGAATTGAACATGGGCCTTAGGAAAAAGAGGCTTCACTAGGCTAGTGCTGAATATATAATTCTTACTACATCTAGTTTTGTCTTTTCCACCCAGGAACTCTGACAGGCAGTTATTAGCTCATGAAAAATAAAACCTAATCAAACTGCCCTTTGAAAAGAATCAACAATCACTGTTATATAAAGATTTTATTCCCATTGCAACTCCCAAATCTTGTCTGGTAAGAGTTCTGGTCACCAAGTGGCTCTTTCAGTATTCTGAAGAATTTGAGAAAATTCTAGAGGCAATCAAATACTCAAACACTGTCCTTCTCTGAGTGTTTGCTGGAGATGACAGTTTCAGCTTCAAAAGAGCCAAGCAAACAGAATATTGAAATGTCCCCTTTTGTTAAATTCCCAGCCAACAGGAGAGATTGCATTAGAGGAGGAGAAAAGGTGGACGGAGTTTAGCTTGATTTCTGCAATGCTGACAACCATCAATTTTTGCAGAGAGGGTAAAAAGTAATCCAGAGCAATGAAACCACTTTCCTAATATCCAGGTGTGCGTTATCACTCCAACTGAGCCATGTGGCATCTAATGGCTGCCCAACCCTCCAGTTCTATCTTTCATGGGTCAGCTTGACATTTTTATAGTGATGATACAAGAAAAAAATTATGTGGCTTCCTTTTCTATCATTCAACCTTTAGGAGGGTGCCCCTACTCAAGAGTCCCTTTTGATCTGGTTTGCTTGTCATCATAGCAGGGGGTTCTTGGTTGTACTATGGGAGTGTGATGGCTCTGGGGACAAGTTGCACCAGGTCTGGAATGTTAATAGATGGAGAGCAAGTGATTTTTGAGTGTATCAGAGGGAAGTGTTGTTTCTTTTCCATTATGGCTAATCAGAACCTTGGTCATGTTACATTGGGCTGGCTTTCCCTCTGCATACTAGACTTTACCCAAGTTCTATTTCCAGAAAGTAGGACTCTCTCCCCCTGGACTTGTTATTTGTCTTTTCCTTAAACAGTAACCCACAAAGGTGGTTACATATAATAAATCAGAAAGAAAAGCTTATTGTCTGCTGGGCCACCAGGCTTCTTCATTAGAGTCTTTGGAACTGGAGATAAAATACTGTCACTTTCTTTTCTTCTGAAGCTTTGAGCCATTTCTTGCCACTCTTTAGAGCACTATAAATGTAGATGCCTAGTATAAAAATTCATATAGGAAACAAAGAAAAAGATAAGAGATGGGTTGAAGACATACAAGTGAAAATCGGCGGAGCTATGCTGTGTCAACAGGGAATCCTACAAATGCTATGATGCATATGAGCGAAGAAGCCAGGCTCTACCCATGCTTCTAAGAGGGAATCATGAGTTAAACTGTGTGTGTGTGTGTGTGTGTGTGTGTGTGTGTCTGTCTGTCTGTCTGTCGTGATGGCAACAAGAACATAGAATCTCACAAAGTTAAATGTTCTCCATAGAATCAATCTTAATGAGGCTGTGTGGATAGAACAGGTTGGAGGTGACTGGGTCTGACTCGGAGCTGTGGGGCACTCCCAGTTTTGCTTGGAGTTTTCCAGGCAGCAGGGACTTACAGGACATTCTCTGGGGAATTGTAATTCACCCAGGGTTTCCGGTTTTTCTAACACTTGTCTTTTAATCTTTCTACTAGTAATACAGCATGAGATAGAGGGAAGGAGAATTTTGAGCTGTTTGCTCAGTGTTCTGTCTGACTCATCTGGAAACTTCATCCATCATGGAAGACATGTAGCAAAGGACAAAGCTGCTGTGTTTGTTTAATAGGGTTGTAGTGATGTGTGTAACTTATTTTCCCTTGTTCTGTACCACTCTTAATCCTAATTGGCATTATATTATTCTGAAAAAGTCTTCAAACAAGGATCAAAACAAAAATTGGGACTTACCCCTTTTTTTTTTCAGAAGTGATCCTAGGTAGTAATAGTGGAACCCTAATCCTAAGGCTGTGACCCCACAACTCTAAACCTAATATACTTCTACCATGTTAGATGCTGAATCACATTTGTTTGTGTGAACACAGCCTTATGCTGACAAGGGGAGGATCTGCAAAAAGACTGGAAACTCAGAAACCGTGTTAAGAATATATGTGTTAGTAGTTATTTATTATCATTGTTTTGATATCTGGTTCTTTTGAAGACTGTCCAAGATTCTGTTAGAGGGATGGAGGTGGGTGGGGAGGGGTTGACATAAAGACAGCTCTTATTTCATCAGTATTTTGATACTCCTATACCCATAAAGCTGTGTTAAAAGTCTTCAAGGTTAGAGGTATTCTCTCTCTCTATCTCTCTCTCTTTCTCTCTCTCTCTCTCTCTCTCTCTCTCTCTTTCTCTCTCTCTCTCTCTCATACACACACACACACACACACACACACACACACACACACACACACACATAAAGAAAATTCCTGTGACAAAATTCCTGATCCTGCACATAGCATGTACTTGATGTGTGTTTAATTAATCTGTTGATTAACATAAAGTTCATTTGGACTTGTTTATACTTGAAAAGCTAAGATGCTTTGAAGATGAGACAGGATGGTTACAAATGCCTTCATAGACCACTTTATAAAAAAGTATCACCCAACTAGCTACAAAACCTGAATCACAAAATGGAAAATTAGAGTCGGAGAAAAAGAAGTCTGTGTGCAAATATGGCCTGAACAGCAGATTGGAATCTGACTGTAGGACAACCATGTCTCTGAGGGAGTCTAGTGCCTCTTGGTGATCCCTGTTCCTGAGGAACTCATTCACTGTTAGTTTAAGGTGGTAATAACGCAAACCCCAAAGCTGGAATGGCCATTGATCAAAGAAATGAGCTGGCAGTTTTCAGACAGAATCACAAAATGAAATACCTCAAATTGACCAGCTCAAGAACATTTTTCACATTCTATCCATCCCTTCTGAGCCATTCAGGGAGCAAAGTGAAAGAAATCAGAAACCTGAAATTGCTGCTTGTTTGTAGCAACCTCTTTGGGACACCAATGAGCAGCCGTTTATCTAGTTTTTGCTCTTGGAGAATCGGCATTGACCACACTACTGTAGACATGACTAGTACAGTTCTAATATTCGTTCTGATTTGATTTTCATAGACAAACTGGCAGGGAGCGGGGAGCAGGGAGCATTCCTCTTATTTTATAGATGAGGAACCCGAGGATCACAGAGGGAAGTGAACTATCTGAAGTCACACGGCTCTGGGCTGAGAGCTGTGCTCTGAGCTGCTTTGCAAGCTGCTCTTTCACTTTCCAAACATCGCCCCTTAAAAGAGAGGAATAGTCTTTCTTCCAAAGTGGAGTTTGAAGGCCCTGCATTAGGTTCTGACCCATTAAGTGACATGTTCTTATGTTTTTGAGACAGGAGACATGCAAAGTTTGTGTTTTGTAGTCATTTCAAACAGGGAGGACACACTAAGAACTGGGTGTGTTCTGAGAGGGAATGCCCTTCCCTTATGGAATCTGTTGCAACAACACATGGTACAATTGTAAGTCCTTTGGAGGTTGGGTTGCTAGTATCCTGAATGGCTGAGAGAAAGGCAATAGAACAGGTGGGCCTAAAGAGTCCCGGTGAGCAGAGGGAGAGAGAAAGATGGGTTTGGTTTCCCCTGGTTTTTACCCCAAGAGCATTTTGGTATGGGGTGAAAAAATATCAGTGATGTTCTGAGGTTGAATCTGCCTGAGGCTAAAAGATGATGCGGACAGTTAATTAGATCAGAATGAGTGATGCTATTGAGAGGCATGGAGTAGAGATGCAGGAGAGAACCGAAGGGAGGAGCCAACCAAAATGAGAATCTTGAAGAAAGAGGAATGTAATAAAAAGTGGTCCATCCTGAGACAGGAACAAATAGTGTAGGATAAATGTTCAAAGGAACTCCTATATTGATAGATTCCTTATCTACCTACTCCAGGGTAAACATACTCAGGTGTCAATAGACTTTCTCCTCAGTACAAAATTTGGAATTCACAAGCTCTATCAGAAACATGTAAATAGTCATGGCAATTTTATCTATTAAAAGTTAATGGCAGAATTATCATGTATCTGCACAAATATAATGGTACATGTCAACTGAAACTGAGCAGCCGTGGAGCTGGATTGTGACTCAGAGGTTGAGTACATGCTGTTCTTGCAGAAGATCTGACTAACAGCTGGATGTGTTCTGGGGAGGGAATGCCTTTCCCTTAGAATTCTGTCACAATAATTCGATGGTACAATCACAAGTGGCGCACAGACACTTGTATCTTCAACTCCAGGGATCTAATGACTTTAATCTCTGAGTACAACTGTATTCATGTGTATGCAACTCTCCCCATATTCATAAATAAACATATAATAAATATTTAAAAATGTAAAATGAATACTACATATATAATAATACAGAATACAAATTAATCTTAATGACGTAATGTTGGGTGAAAGATTTGGGGGAGGAGGCACTGGAAACACAGTGAAACAAGACAAGGATTGATTTTGGTTTATCTCTTTAACAGACTTTGAATTTTTGGGGGAGGGAGATTCAAGATCACTTTCATTTGCAGAGCCTGCAACAGTTGGTTAAGAATGCTAGCAAGCTGGTACAATCTGGAAGCCTCCTCCTTGAAGAAATTCAATGAACAAAATCTCTACAAACCAGACAAGGGACCAACTGGGATACACTTCCATACACCGGGAAAGAGGCTGCTCACTCACTTTCTCTACACATATTTACAAACAAGATCTGTTTTATAGGCAAATGCAACTCAAACCCATAACAAAGCAACTAGGCATCTTTAATATCACTGATTCCCTCCTCATCCCCAGAATAGAAAGCAGAGGTAAGCGGGGAGACTCTTCCTAAGAAAAACCTGGCTAGACCCCAATGGAGAAAAGATGGCAAGGAGGCTGGTGCCTGAGGATATCGACAGAGACTGAAGTTTAATCTTCCCCTACAGATAGATCCAGAAAGTTCCAACCCACCAGCTGCTTTTGAAAAGATTTTTTTCCCATTTTGATTTTTTTTCTAGTGTAGAATCAGTTTCCTTCCCTTGAAGTTCCATTTGCTTCTTGAACTAGTGAGCACAAATGTTGGCGTTGCTGGAAGGTTAAGATGGCCAGACTTAATTCTGACTCTTGGGTCAGGCCGGCCAGCTAGCTAGGTTACATAATGAGGCTTGTTCTCGGTACTTGCTAATTTGGATTTATATTTGGGTCAAATCAGTCTTTCTCAGTAGCAGATTTTACATAAAATGCAAAAAATAAAACAGACAAAACAAACTAAACAAAACGAATCAACCAACCAACTAACCCAAACCAAACCAACAGTTTTTTTGATAAAAGATTTTTTTCTGTGTGTCTTTGAGTGTGAATTTCATGAATGTTTGCCCTAGATAAACAAAAGGAGTAAGAAATTCTCATTTGGACATCAACAGGTGTCAAAGGCCACAAGCAGGGGAGGAGAAACTGAGCATCCTAGTTGTGGTGATGAGATCTGAGGATAATCCCAGCAAATCCCATGGAAGTTTGGTGGAAAAGAAAGAATCTGAGTTGAGCAGAGATGAACTTTTAGGCAGCATCTTCCTACTACCAGGACTTGGAAGGGGGATGCAAACTGAGTCAAGTATCAGAAAGTTTACTCTGCCTACAGACAGAGGCAACTGTCTGTTCCCATCCAGCCATGGTGTTTGTGCTGAGACAGGTGTAAGCATCCAGGAAGTTAGGCTGCTTACACTTCAACCATTCATTTTAATGGGATCAATTCTGTGGAAGTGCTGTGTGGAAAGAGAGATGGGGAGGAAGGGGAAGAGAGGGAAAGAGAGAGCTCAACACCGGGTGGCTTCTTTATTGATCTCTATAAATTATTTTTCTTTTGAGATGAGCTCTCTCACTAAGCTTAGAGTTCACTGATTAGCTAGGAACTCACGCACGTCTCCTGTCTACCTCCAGAGCTGGAATATACACATATGTATAACTCTCTGAGCCATCTTATTGACCAGAAATATACTCTTTCCTAAATGACTGTTATTTTACTTTTTGTGTGGGAATTAAAAAAAAATTAAGAAACTAGAGAGAACATTTTGGGTTTCTAGTTTATTTTTCAGTTCTAATAATAAACAATAGCTTGTTATTCTTTTTATACACAGAGACACATACATCATACCCATACTCATATGCAAATTTGCACAATATAATTTATAAATATTTTATATTATATCTCATATAATACATTAATACATGTTTAAATAATATTAAATATTATTATACTGTACATTTGTGTGTGTGTATGTGTGTGGTGTGTGTGTGTGGGTGTGTGTGGGTGTGTGTGTGTGTGTGTGTGTGTTGTGATGAACATGTGGAGGTCCAAGGACAGTTCATGGGGAGTCAGTTCTCTCTTTCTCTTATGCTGGTCCTGGGGATTGAACTCAAGTTGCTATACCCTGTGACAACCTTCTCTAATTGGACATCTCATGCTAACTTATCACCCTTGATTCATAGGTACTTTTTGAAGGCGATCTCCTGTAACTTGTCATAGAACTTCTGTAAATTATCTACAACTCTTCTTCCCAAGAACGGTCAATGCCTGGTAATATTTCATGCCTTTGTGCTGGAGGAATCTTTACTTTAACCAAGACCAAAAAGCCGGATGAAATAACTCCCTCTAACCAGCAGAATTGCAGGTTTCAAGCCATAGGTTAGGAAGTCACATCTTTAGAATGCAGGGCCTAGACCTTCCAAATCATTTACATGTCACTTGTGTCTATAGGCAAGGCTGCCCCAGTGTATCTGTCATGTCCCTGCCCAGGCTACATGGTACTCTAAGTGCAGACCCTTCTTGTGGGCACTGATCACCCTATGCTTCTGCCTTCTCATGGGAAAGGCTAAGAGCTTGCAGCTTGTCTCCTTCTCTGTTGCTCTCTTTGGTCTTGCCTTTCCCCCTCCAGCTTTCCCTTGGGAGAGTGCCTTCCTCCAATGCATTTTGAAATGATTTATCAATGTAACACTTTTTCTTTCTTTCGGAATGATTTTTTTTTCCTTTTCAGCTCTTGATTATTTTAATGCTGCCAGATGGTTTTTCATGATCTCTCTCTATTGGCCCTTGATTTAGTCTGCCATTTCTTTTTTCCATTCAGTACAGTTTTTTATATCCTTGTCTGCTCCCTCTCTATTTTTCAAAGGTAGGAGCTAATGAGAATATAGGTTTCCAATCTTACTAGCTTAGTCACCATATGAGTAAACAGAATACAATTTTAACAAAGCCACACCAGCACTGACCTCTAAGACCTCCAAAAACATAAAACACCAGTTCTTCATCACTCCATAGCCACTTGTTTTAAAACCATTTGACCTCAAATCTTACATGTCTTATAGGGATCTTCAAAATTTTTCCCAATATAAAGAGAATAAATATTAACATTTCTGAGTGGGTTAGCATTAAGCATTTACCAAGCTTTATGCTGATTAACATTTGTACCTTCTGGAGTGTTTTTTTTTTTTTTTTTCAAAAGGCTGATGTCCCAGAAGTCATCTCTAACATTGAGAAGGAATTATGAAAATATTATGCAAATAAAGTCATGGAATTGTCACATGGCTTTTAATAGCTTGATTGATCATCATTTTACTCACAAAGATTTTTTTTTTCAGTTATGATCAGTAAGAGATTTTTCTTTGGGTTCACCATCTCTTTATTCACCCATCTACTTACCCATATATCTAGCAACCCAATGCACACACTTTTTTGATGCTCAGTCCTAGTAAAGCACCATATAAATGTTGATTATCCATGAATAGCAAAATCCCAACCCCTATGAGGTTACAATTTAGTAGAGAAGAGCTTATGCTAATAATTGCAGGCAATATTTACTAAGCACCAACTATAAACCAACCATTAAAAACAACAGTTTAGTCAAAGAAAGTCTTGAAGCACATTAAAGGTGAGGAATATGATGAGATGGACAGAAACAATGGACACAGAGATGAATTTGGCTGTAGAAAGTGTTTAGCTCTAGTCTATAACCTTAAAACAAATTCAGTGTTTGTATGTCTAGTTCCTGGATTATTTTCCTCATCCCATGAAAATCTGTGGGGTATACTTTGAGAGCTATCACTGGATGTCCAGAATGACAAAGCCCTCCTTGTGGAGATGCCTTCCAAAGCAGAGGGTTAGCTGGGGACTCTGTCACTCATAGGTGTATAGGATGTAATGTCAAACCTGAAGGCAGTCTGGATGCTTGAGAAGGGCTTCCTATGGTGATATTTGTTTGGACCAATGAGATGGCGTATTAATGATGTGGGTGTCCTCCTTGTCTTTCTACTCCCCTTACTTCTCTTTCCGTTAAACTTGAAGTTTCTTCTTGATTGTTTGTGAGTGATAGGTTGATAGCTACATCGTAGCAGCAACAGTCAAACATGGAGTGTAAGAAATTCCCCCGAAGTTCTAGAGCTAAGTGACAGGATTATCATGAATTCAGTTACGTGTCTACCATACTTCCTTTCTTCATTATGCTTTTTTGGATGTGGGATTTTAGTACAAATAGTAAATGCTTGGAGCTGTTTGGTCTATACACATGAACATGACTTCTCACCCTGTCCATTGTCTCATCTGAGCCAAGTTAAGCCTTACCATCATCACTGGCAGAAGTAGGGTGACGTTTAAACTCTCCAAGCTGTCATGAAGAGAAAAAATGAGCTAAGAGGTAGGAATACTGATGTAGTTCACCTCACACGAAAGGACTGCCCACCTCCTGACTCTAATCCCTCCCCTTTCCTGAATTTTGGCTTCTTAAAGGCATAGATCTAGCATAGAAAAGCTTAGGAACTAGCTGGCACATAAAATAATATAAACCTATGAAAAAACCAAGCTTTGTCAGTCCCCAGTTTATCCATTTGCTGTCCATTTTTTCTTAATTTGAAGAGTCATGTAGACATACTATAGAACACTGTTGTACCTCCTTCTCCAATGATTGACTCATTCTCAATGTCTTCACTCAGACAATCCATTCTCTGGTCATAGTTCTCTGGGGGTAGAATCTGGCAGTCTCTACTGTCTCCTCAGGAGTAATCTGATTCACCAGTTTTGGGACCCACTGACCTCAGAGCACTTCATTTTTCTCAGTATTAAGTGTCTTATATGGGTTTGGTAAACAAAACACATGATATTCAGTTAAACATGAATTTTAGTTGAACTATTAATACATTTTGGCATATCCCTGAAATCATATATAATGTAAGGATGGATGATGAGGATTATTCATTGTTAATCTGAATAAGAAAACAGATGTCCCGTATCATCATTTGTTAGATATGACAACTCCAGTCTTGTAATGGTACAAGGTACACAAAGAAAAGAGGCTACCTTAATACATATGCTTTCTTTTATCCTTTTAGACACCTAATTAAAAATATCCTCAAGTTGCTAACTGACATTAGCTGAAACTCCTGAAGCTAATTTTCCCAGTACAGATACTATTTTGGCCAGTTCACTAGTGTAGGCAGATTAGAGTTGCAGCTGGAAAGATTCTCCAACAATTTCTAGGTTTGGAGTGTCTAGGTGACCACCTTTCTGTCATTTTAAGGGAAGGTAAGGCACCACCTAGGACTCCCCTCCACCACCCATTACCTTAACCTGCCATTTCCTTCTTTCTGAATTCTCAGCCATCTCATATCAGATGTTTTATAATATGCAAAAGGCTGCGAAGATGAAAAAAATGTTCTGGGTTTCATCAGAAGTGTTGAATGACAATGATTCTAGCAGCAGGCCAGTAAAGAAGTAGATCAGACCCACTTAACCATAATGGTCCTACAGAGTAATGGAGACCCAAGTGGTGCTTATTAGGTATCAAGCTGGGAACCAGAACTCATCTTCCATTCTGATTGTCAAAGGAAAGAGGCAATTGGTGGGGCTGAATAAGTGTTGTTACTATTATTACTACCTTTTCTTTTAACTCCAGACAGACATGGCAGTTAGAAGGCCGTCTGTCCTTAGCCTTGTCGGAGAATACCAGGTGTGCAGCACGAAGGTTGCCTTTCCATTAAGTCTTAAAATGGGAGCACTAATAACTTTTGCATTGAAATAAGTAATGGCCACATTTAATGACCAGTTTGTTTGAGTGTTAACAGCTTGTGAGCCAACAAATGAGTCGTTAACAGGTGTTAACTTTCTCCTTTCTGGTTTAAATGACACATTCTATCTCTGCCCTTTTTGGATTGAGGGCTTTTGCAAATTGTGAGCTAGATTTTCATTTTTCTTGAGATGGGCATCTTGTATTAAGCAGATAGACAGGCCTGTCTAATGGCTTGTCTCTTCCAGGATTATTTCTTACCTAGTTCATGGAAACATAATTTTTCTTTGAATTAATTTTTCCCTTTTGAAATATGAAGGTAGTCTAGGTAAATTTGGTTCTGGGAGAACTTAGGTAAAAAGTTCAGTGTAGAACGAATACAAATAGGTTGACAATACCATGGATTTGAGACAGAATTTGTCTATACTGAGGGGACAGGAAAAAGATTACTGTCTCAGGGCTAGAAATGAAACACATGTGATCATTAGTCCTACAGGTGCCTGCACTGCACATGCAATGAGACTCAGCTCTCTCAACAAATCTCCTGCTTATCACCTCTCTTGTGTTTCTCCAATCTGTTTGACTATGCAAGTCATGGGAGGCAGGAGATAGAATATACTTTTCTATAACTTATTCTTGCAGAAATGGGATTGGGGGATGATGCCATAGCAGAAACTTTCTATAGACAAAAGGAAGTTTTAAAATAAGAAATCCAAGTTCTGCCCAAGGGGAAGCCATTTTTAGCACCATATATGTGTGAAGAGTATACATGTACTCTTCTGTCAATTCCAAGCTGTATCTCATAAAAATTCCAACAGTTTGTAAAATACAAATGACTTAAATGCCCTGCCAATGCCAAACTGTTGAATATGTTTTTCTTCTGATATTATGTGCCTATTGTACGAAAAACAATGGTGCATGACCAAGTATCAACACATACACGAGAACTGATGAGCTCCCTGAATTTGCGTGTAGTCTTTGCATATCTAGCTGGGCTACTTTTGACATGTCTGCTTTTCTGTGATATCTTCAGAATAGGACTGCCAGAGGCCTTGTCTTAGTACAGGTGCAAGTTGAAAGGACTCCGCTGGCAAAGGCATTGCTGTTTGGGGAGATGGTAAGAATAGGCTGGATATTCTCACACGTGGAACTGATTAAGAATAGGATCCACAAGGTCTTCTGCTCTTACAAATATGAGATTTAACCCTTAGCAGCAGCAACAGCAACAACAACTAGTATAATGAAATCAATGGAGTAAGGACGTTGACCCAAGATATGAAGATAAAATTCATCGAAGAGACAGGATTCCTGAAAAATAGAAAAAAAACCCTCCAATGCTTCTTAAAATGAAAAATATCAGCTAAAAAAAACCCAACAAAAGGTGCATCAAGTGCAGATCTTGTAAAAAGTAAGGAGTCACGGGTGGAAGCCAAGGGAGAGGAATTGGATCATTTAATAAAAGTCAATGGTGAAGTTTTAAAAATTGAACAGAATGTGGGAGAGCTCTGGAACACAACAACATGAAAACACCTAACTTTTGGGTTATAGTCACAAAAAGAGAAGTCTGTAACAAAGGCACAAAGAGTATTTTCAGTAAAATTCCAGAAGAAAAATTTCAAACCTAGATCATGGGAGTTCAAGAGGTGCCAGAATACATCAAGGCATAAGAGGCTTATAGAACACCAAGTGATTTAAAAGCGTGTATTTGTTTTTATACCACTATTAAAAATACTAGGCTATGGTTTAGTTATAAAAGCCCACTTTGGTCACTTCTTCAAAAGAGTTCAGATAAAGATGGCTGGATTTCTAATGTAATGGTGTTCAAAGATTAGGCTCTTGGGAAGTGACTGGCTCATGAGGACTCTGACCTCAACCGTGGACACATCCACTGCTAGGTTGATAACTTGGTGGTCTTACTGAGAGCAAGCAGGTGAGACATGACTGAAGGAAGCACACCAGCAGAGGAATATCTTTGAGGAGTATCTGTTTTTGGACCCTTCATGTCTATTTGCTCAATGGCTGCTGTAAGGAATAGTTTTCTTCTACTGTGCCCTTCCTCTTTTCTGCTCTTTCCTGGTCAACAAACAAGGGGCTATCTGACCACAGAATAAGATATTTTAGAATTGTAAGCCCAGATCATCACTCTTCCTTTTTAAAACTGTCTATCTTCTCTGTCTGTCACAGTAATGAAAATGTCTAATACACAAGTACCCCTTACTGAACTTAATTAACAGAGAGAAAGCTCAGTAACTTCCTTGACTCTGTCAGGAGCGAAGATCAAGGTTGCCCCCCCCCCCAAAAAAAAAAGGAATCTAACAAGTTTTTGTAAGTGTCTGGAATTCAACTTAGTGCATTAGCAATTAGCCATTAAAATGGGGCTTTATTTTTATAGGACGATTTATGGCCATTTACATGTTTATTTTTCCTTCACTATTGGACATTCAAAGAAGAAAGAGTATATGGGTCATAGACCCCCTTGTCCAGCAACAGGCTACATCTCTCCAGGTGCCTTAGCTTGGTACAGAGTAATAAAGAGCATATTCTGACAGTGATCTGGGCTGAGAGATGGTCTCATTTTCCATCCAGGAGATAACTGTACAAAGTTCATTCTCACCCTATTCAACTTGGCTTTGCCTTGCTCAGTGAAGCCTGAGGTACCACTTTCATGGTCTTCCTTCTGTTCTTGTGCTATGAGAAACAATCGCTGCAGTCCCTTCTAAGAGTTTTCCTAGTAGATGGGAGACTTTTTGTACCCAAGGAATTAAATTAACATTAGAATTTAAATATTTCAAAGCGTTGGTCCCTGGGCTAAATCTGATACTCTACAAGGGCCTTTTGGAATAGTAGAAGGGATATTCATGTCTGGTGGGATGGGAAGAATTGGATGTAGGATCTGAAAAGAAGCTGGAAGGCCTTTGCCAGATGCAGGAGCAATTCCATTTGTGAAGACCATCCATATGTGTCATCCACAGTGTGTGGCTAAGCAAATTCAGTTCAAGTGGACACCAATTTATTTTCATTCCCAAGGCAAATGAGTTTGTGTGGACAGCATCTGAGCTCATTAATTGCTTGGTGGATTTAGCACAGGCAGTTTCTGAGAGGCTGGAACCCTGAGCCTGGAAACACTGATATCACACCATCAGCACTATGTATATGTGTGTGTGTGTGTGTGTGTGTGTGTGTGTGTCTGTGTCTCTCTCTCTCTCTCTCTCTCTCTCTCTCTCTCTCTCTCTGTGTGTGTGTGTGTGTGTGTATCAGGGCACATAAGGGAAGCTTTGAGTTGTCAGGACTCTAAGGTAGCACAAAGAGAAAGACACCCCTGTGGTGACTTCCAGTAAGCAATGGAGGTTGACACCAGGATAATTCTAACAGTTCAAGGTCCTTGAAGAATAGTATCAATAAACATCACACCAAAACCACTAGAGGAGCATGGGAGAACACGGGGCTATGCTGGAGAATGCATAGAATGGGGTGTGGATGCTGGAGATGCAGGGGAGGAGATTGCTGGGAAATATGAGGGTGGAGGAATGTTGATTATACCAGGCATAACTTTTCTGTTTTGTTTTTAATGAGACTCTTGGATTTGGGAGGAGAGACTTTTTAAAAAGTACTATCTAATGTTTCTACATGACTGTTTTTAATAGACTATATTGAATTGAACATGTTAGCCTTCATTTTATAGAAACATTTTATCAACGTATCTAGTGCCATGGTGGACTGTATACTCACATAGAAACAACTCTTGTAGACACTGTTTACCTCTGCATTACATCCTTTCTATTTTCGTGGACTGAATTGCCAATACAAACTGATATCACACCTCATTTGTTTGGGTTTTACCTCTTTCTTCAGTGCGTGGACATTCATTGATGGAGGCACCAGTGGGCAGTGAACTGGATGGCAGGGCCTCCTCTGTGCATGGAAGGAAAGTGGCCCAGGAAAGGGAAGGATTGTGGCAACTCTGAAGTACTGAATCTGTGGTGCTAAAATTAGCAAGGGTCAATCCCCGTTCAGTAAGGTGACTGGGTTGTGTAGCTCCTGTTTCAGGGAAGCACCTCCTGTACTTGATTCTTTTGTTTCTGTAACATAATTTGTACACGGATAAAAGTTTCTCTAGGCTGGAAAGGGAAATTTCACAGATCACCCAGACAGAAACCAGTCGGGCAGCAGAGAGTTGACTGTACCACACTTAATTGACACTGGAGGGGGACCTCAAGTTACGTGCCTTTTCACTAAAGTTTTGTATTAGCTGTTTGCTTGGAAGGGCAGATGTTTTGGCTCTGGTGGTCACTGCTCACCTCTGTCTGGGAGGTGCATCAATCACTTTAATTATAATGGAACATGGGGCCAGGAACTGAAGGAGAAAAATCAACTCAATCCCAAGAACAATCTTTCTTGATGAATTCTCCCCTAAATCGAAACAATTCACTGGGTATCCCAGCTGGGGTTCATATGCTTTTGATTACTGTGGGCTATTTAGCTCTACAAAATGACAGGCTGCTTAATGGGCTTTTAATGGTTATAGGTTTCTCTCTCTCTCTTTAATGAGCTTCACCAGTTTGTTGCTAATGCCCTGTAGAAATTTGGCGAGGGTCCAGACTTGATGCTACACATTTCTGGTTTCGAGGCAGCAAACATACAACCTTCCTTGCCGGTGGGGAAGTACGCTACCAGCCTTAAGGTAGGGCCATGATGGCGTGGAGAGGAGGAATGATAATAAATGCCTTGTATGCGTAATGGTTATGTCATCCTAGAGAAGGCGGTTCTACTTTGCAGCTGAGGTTCCCTTGAAGTCTTTTTGCAGATGGCCGAATTGGCAATGTTGGCAATGCTTTGCCTTCTAATGTAGTTTTCTTCAATGTTGGTAAAAGTGATCCTTGTAGGTTTAGTTGTATCCTGCTCACCAATGGGTTTTTATGGTTCTCAGGGTTTATTTGATTGATTTCATCATGTTTGTATCCCCAGTGCCTCATGTAAGACTGAGGCCACAGTAGGTTTTTAGTTCAGGTCTGTAAAACTAGAAGACACAGAGAAATGGGAAGAATTGTCAAGGTCATACCCAAAGGGACTTACTTTCTGGGTCTCAACCATGAAGCACAAGATCTGGGCTAGAGAGGACTGGGCAGTGTATGAGGCTAGGAAGAGAAGGGACATCTGGGTCACTAATAATTGAAATCACATTCATTCTCTTTTGCCTTTAGTGCTGTGCTAAAAACGCTTCTGTGTACTGTTTTCACCTAATCAGCAAAGCTAGGAGGGAGCGGAGGAAATTCCAGTGATGATCAGTACTGTTGTGGTTACGCAGTTGGGGAAACATGCCTAGGCATGAGGTGTTTGTTGAGTTCTGTGGTAGGAACACCAAGCCATGACCATTTCATACTACCAGTTTGATACACACTGAATAAGCGAAACAATAGAAAAGCTAAGTGACATTTGAGCACCTCTGTGAATCTATCAGCACAGGCGTCATTAACTAAAGTTCCTGAGAGAAGCTGCAAGCACACAGAATGTCCTACAAACCTGGCAAATTACAACTTTGATGACTGTGGAGATGTTGGGATGTTGCAAGTCCAGAGCCACATTATCTTGAGTTGTCTTAGGTCTTTAAATAATCATTCATTGTCCACATTGATGTGTGACTTTTGTAGCTATCGGGTGAATCCTTTTTGGAATGTATGAAAAGTCCTCTAGCTTCCACCAACCAAGAGCTAAGAATGTCGTAAAATAGCATCTAGGGCTACAGCAGAGGTTTGCTTAGTATGCTCTAAGCTGATGACCACAACTGCTTTCATGTGGCTCCAGGACAAACTATCTCGTATGCCCTTTGAAGAGAGAGAATTTTGTACACTGTCAGGAGTCATTAATACCTATCTTACATTTGCACCAGAAAAGCTATCATAAAGAAATAACAGGCAAGATCATAGAAGAAGCTGAAAACTGACCCCAGGCCAGAGTGATTGTGTACAGAACCACCTCCCTAAACGAGCTGCACACCATGGAAGTAACTATACTGAGAGGAAATAGGCAATATGGTCCTCCTCATGTACAGATAGCCAATTCTGACTCTGCAAGGCTTCCCTCTGAGGTGTCAGGTCACAGTACACCTTTTGTTATGTTTTTCTTCCATGTTCTTTATTTAGTGTCTTTTTATGTCTCTTGGCAGTTTCCTGTCCTATAGAATGACTTCTAGTCATGCCCTCCCTCTTTTCCATGCCTCCTTTCCTCCCACTGACACACCTATTCCCAGCAGATCTCATCTCTATTTTCCTGTCTTCGTTTTATATTTGGCCTACTGAGTCTGATTGTAGTTTCTTGCCCAAGCATGGGTGGGAGGTTATTTACTGGAGAAAGGTCAACTAATCAGTGACTAACCCATTTAAAAAATGATACTCTCCCTGCCTAATGTGAATGGCTTCTAGGTGCCAAGAGCTGGCACTGATGAAATAGGAAATGGCTCTCTCAACATGATGAGAGATAGTTTATTCGGAAGCCAAATATGAGTGACCATGGCCCCAGCACAGGATTTGGGGTCCCTAAATTTCACGCTCCAATGTGGTAGCAGTTTCATGAAGGTTGTGTACTAACAATACAAAATAGTTACAACTCAACATGTTTTCAAATACACTGGTGGCTACATTAGGTAGGTGGGTTAGAGTAGCATGGGAATCCTCTACGATGTATATACATGTATATGTAGGTGTATGTGTAGGTGTAGGTGTATTTCCCAAGATAAACTGTAATTTGGCTCTGGACCTGCAACATTCCAACCCCTTCACAAACATTAAGAGTCTTATCAGTTAATTGGCATCCGTTGAATGTTCAATGTAAGTTACTGCTTCTCTGGGAACTTTGGTTCAGTTTCTAGAACACCCCTTCTTCACTCAGCCCTTACTCTGGAGATTTGATTTAATTCTCAGAAATGAAGCTCTGGCCTCTGATCCTATTCTGAGATATTTAGTGCAGTGCCATTTCCTTATTTTACAGGCAAGCAGCCCAGGGGCCATAGAGACTAAACAACTCCATATCCGTACACACTTGTCAGTGACAGAGCCAAGAACACTGTGCGGTCTTCAGATTCACCAGTTAAAGTTCTTCCCTCTAAACTATAGTCTCTTCCCTCTAAACTATAGTCTCTTCCACTTCGTACGAGTAATAAATGCTTCTCAGTGTTTCTTTAGGTGGAGTTTGGCTTCTCCTGTCCCGAGGCTCATGTCCTTACTGACTGCTTCCTCCCCCAGCTTTAAAGACAGCGTGTGACTTCCCTGGATTCGGGGGTAATGAGCCGAGGATTCAAGGACAGGCTCCGGGCACAGCTAGCTTTGTGAAGTGAACGGCGCACACATGAAAGACATTCTTTGGAAGTTTTAGTGGGTGAGGAGGAGGTAGGTCAGAGAAGGTGGGAGCTCCTTGAAGAAATACTCTCATGTTCCCAAGTCCCAAGAGCCTACTAAATCAGACTCAGGTCACATGGTACCTATACTTGTCTCCTGGCCCAGGGTGAAAACAGTTCACATTGTAAAATTAACTTTCCACATTTGGCCAGCCTACATGTGCCAACTTTCTTTCAAAGTGAGTTTGCGAATGAATGAATGAATGAACGAACGTGTTGACTGGGTTATTGTTCTTAGGGGAGCCTTTTTTGCCTTCGACTTGGAGAAGGATTAAAGTTGGTTTTGAAAAGGGCTGGTGCTCTCCCAAACACAGCAGGCTGATAGAATTCTGGTTGCACTTTTATTTGCTATGGAACAAAATGTTGTCGTTTCATGGAAGAAATAGCCTAGCAGATGGTGTTTGGTGGATGGCTTGAATGTAGCTTTGTAAATAAGCTACTCAAAATAGACTAGCTTCCCCAAAACTTACCATCTGCCCCTTACCCCATGAGGTCTACAGGTGATAAAAGAAAGGAAAGAGTTTTGTACTTTCAGTTGTTATTGTTACTATTTCTGTTTCCAAATTAGGAAAAGCTTCCCACTTAAGGTTTCCTTAAAATTGGCTCTGAAGAGATGAGAGATTGTCTCCAACATAATACATATGGTTTCGTCTGGTTTAACAATAATTGCCTAAACTGGACATCATGGTTATGACCACAGCCCCAACTACTTGGGAGTAAGAGGTAATGTCATTTGAGTCCAGGAATTTGAGACCAGTTTGTGCAACTAAATATAAAGTTTTCTCAAAACAAAACAAAATAAGAATAAGAACAACATGCACGTAGACACACATATGCAGACATGCATGTCTAAATGACATTCCCGTGTTATTTCAGCCACCCTTCAAGGTAGTCTTTGATGTGATTCTGCTTCGGCAGCTGTCATGCGTGCGATTTCTTGTCCTTTCTCCTGGCTGAAGCCAAGACTCCCCCTGTAATTGTTTCTCATTTCCGAAGACCAGGTTAGTTTATTATGTAGCAGCTCTAGAAGTGCTACATCTGGGCTTGAACTCTGTTTATACAGTTTCAAACTGTTAGGGTTATTTAGCTCCTCTCAATCTCAGTTTCCTCGTTAGAGGGTCGAGCATGCTGAGGGAACAAGACTGCTAGAGAAATTCTTAAGATTAAGAAAACATGGCATGCGACACTCGGGTGTTCCTTGTTACCGCTTCTGTCATTGTTATCAGTACCATGCTTAACTGTAGCACACAGCCAGTAGGGGACGTGATGGGATGGAGCACGTAGCCAATGAAAGACATGTCAGGTCGGAGATGACTTACTTCAGCTGCTATGTGAAGGGTATTCAGACTCATCAAGTTGATAGCTTCCATACCTTTTGCTTTCTTTTCCTAAACAGGGGATTTCCATGGGTTACCAGCCAAAACACTGGCTGGAGGATGGAAGACAGTATGAGGTTCTTGTTGGACTGCGTTGATTATTGAGGCATGGGAGAAAGATGCTAAAATTTTTCTCATATTTTAAATGATGGATGATTCTATGGGAGTGGTTTAGGAACTAGAATTAGGAATCTGATGTTACAATCTTTTAAAGGTCTACTTTCAACATAGGGTCCTGGGCCTTTTGAGTTTGAGTTAGAGAATGGATTTACTCAGACCTTGAGTGTGAATTTCAGAGGACAATGTAGAAAACTCTACCTCTTAAAATGTTTGATTCCATTTTAAGTGAGGGTACAGTCATGGTATGTAGGTGAAATTAGGAGACTGGGAATGAATCCTTCACTTTATGGCTTATACAGCCACCCATGTGTGCAACTGTCTCTATTTTCTGTGACTGTGACTCATGAAGGAATGATTGCTTTTGAAGGGAGTATAACTAACCAAGAAAAAAACAATACATGTGAAGAGAGTTAAATCTTTCAAAAGAATTTAAGGAAATTGATCTCTAGTGACCTCTCTAGCATTTACCTGTATTTAAATCTAAAATAACAGACTATAAGGTGCTGGAGTTGTAAAGTTATCATAATGGATTTGAAATTCCATCTCTTAATGTTGCAAGTAAGGCAACTGCAACCCAGTTAAATCAAATGTCGATCACCTTCTTTCTGCGATGATCTAAGAACCAAAGTCAAGCTTCCCTATCACCGTGGGAGAGAAGCTAGTGATGCCCCTTGTCTTTACCCATTGGTCTGGCAATAGATTTTGCTGAGCTTGTAGGCTACTAAATACACCACTGTCTTTAATAAAATTTGAGGAACTGTCTCCATGTGGACCAAGTTGTGTTCTAGACATAGACACAGTCAGTGTTGATTAGGGCATGAGCCATGCACATAAAGACCTTCAAATATTTAATAAATGCCTAGGTGTGTTGAAGTAAAGGAGTCTTGAATGTAAACATTTCATGAGAAGAGCATAATTCAGTATTTCCTGTCAGAGGTGAAGATAGGAGTGCAAGTGTGGGCTTTCTGGATCTCTATTATGTTAAACAGAGTACAGTGCTTGTTTTGTTTTGAGCTTGTCTTCTATGTGTTTACAAATAATAATTCCTCTGCCCTTCTTATGAGGTATGAAACATTAATGAGACAATAGAGTCACAAAGAGTAAAGAATAGTGGAAATTGGAAGAGTCACTAGAAGTTGGAGTGATCCCACTCTGGTGAAGGCAGCTGATCATTTGGTTTATCATTTGGTCATTGTTATCTTCATGGTTATCATGGAGGAGCTTTTTCACAACCCAGATGCTCATCATTAAGACATGGCTACCACTGTATACCTCAGCCTTCTATAAGCAAGCCTCACTTCCATGCCAAGTGTACAGGTAACCATGAAGATAGGTTTACATGCCCGATAGTTGCTGACTCCTTATTGCCTTGTACATGTGTGCACAGAAACATGTGCATCATTTATTCCATAGCCACACTAAGCCCAATGGGCACTGGAGTCTTTACTTGATGATGGGATTAGTTTTTTTAAAATCAAGTCTGTAACTTGAATGTTGACTATTTTAGATGTGGCTGTGATGGATATTGGGAAATTTTATGCAGTACACATTGCAATAAGTCTTAAGAGATGAGTGTTTGAACATAGTGGAGCATAGGTCCTTGTTATATGATGGATCATACCAAGATGTTCTTAAACAGAGGAATAGATACAGAAAATGAGGTACATTTATACAATAGAGTACTACTCAGCTATTAAAAATAACTTCATAAAATTATTGAAATGAATGGAACTAGAAAATATCATCCTGAGTGAAATAACCCAGACATCAGCACTCACTGATAAGTGAATATTAGCTCAAAAGCTCAGAACACCCAAGATATAATCCACAGATCATATGAAGCTCAAGAAGAAGAAAGACCAAAGTGTGGACGCTTCAGTTCTTCTTAGAAGAGAAAACAAAATACTCATGGGAGGAAATACAGAAACAAATAGAGTGAAGTAGAGACTGAAGGAAAGACCATCCAGAGACTGCCCCACCTGGGTGTCCATCTCATATGCAGCCACCAAACCCAGTCACTGTTGCTGATGTCAAGAAATGCTTGCTGACAGGATCCTGATATGGATATGTTCTGAGAGACTTTGTCAGAGCCTTACTGATACAGATTAAGATGCTTGTAGATAACCATCAGACTGAGCTCAGAGACCCTAGTGGGAGAGCTAAAGAAAGAACTGAAGGAGCTGAAGGGGTTTGCAACCTCATAGGAAGAACAACAATATCAACCAACCAAAATCCCTCAGAGATCCCAGGGACTAAACCACCAAACAAAGAGTACACATGGGGGGACCCATGACTCCAGCCACATATGTAGCAGAAGATGGCATTTTCTCATATCAATACAAAGAGAGTTCCTTGGTTCTGTGAAGGCTCATTTCCACAATGTAGAGGAATTGCAGGGTGTGGAGGAGGGAGTGGGAGCATCTTCATAGAAGGGGAAAGGGGGTAGGAGAGGGAAGAACTGGGAAAGGGTATAACATTTAAAATGTAAATACATAAACTATTCAATAAAAAAGTGAAATGAGCTTTTTGGATCTAATAGAGAGCTGGAGTTGTGAGCCTACTGTGGCTGGGTGCTTATCATTAATTAGAAAACGAGGACTGAAATGAGCATGCAAACTGAATATCAGGTACTTATAAGTCTAATATTTATTTTATGATTTTCTATGATTTTGCAACATAAGCTAGTTTTTATTCCAGAAACAATGTCTCTTGTTCCTCTCACAACTCCAAGTTAGCAAACGATCTTAAAAATCTTTAAATAAGACTTCAAAAACTCGTCCTAGAGAAGGGACCTCTGTTCTGTCCTTTCTTATAAAGGACCTTTCTCCTTCTGTTCTTCCTGACTTCTCACCCTAGAAATTGTGACTGTAGAGCACCCTGCCCTTGCCTGACCACACCTCAAACCACAGTGTAACCCTGAAGATAGAAAGTATGTACTGAAGCTAATGTAACATAAAGATGGAGGAAGCATGGTCCTATGGTATTGATTTAGAATTCTCAGCTCCTTCACTCTTTACTGCATCACACTGCAATAAAGCAGATGCATCAGTCACTGTTTTTTTCCAGTTTCTACTCACAGCACATAAATGTAGACTCTCACCGCTACAGATGCCGTTCACCCAGTGAGGACTGCCCTTGTTTCTTTGCAGTAGATCCTGGAAACACCGTCTGTTGGTCCATGCTGACTCACAAGCCCCTACAAGAGTAAAGTTGGACTAAGCCTCTGCTAATGAGCAGCAGAATTGCTGGCGAATACAATGCTGGGATTATAAGGTGCTGGCAGCCATACCAGAATAATAAGGTCAGATGGAAAACCATTCAGTGAATACCTTCAGTGAATACCCCGTCCTTCGATAGGGCCTCTGAGCACTGCAGCCCAGACCCACAGTTCATTTGGTGGAACTGTAGGTCCCTTTACTTCCTTTGGCAAAATGATGAGGGGCTTTATTATGGGTTCAAGGTTCACTCTGTGTAGCTATTCAGTAGGAGTCCATGTTCCTTCCAGTTTATAACTAAAGCACGTATTCATTGGAATTTACACCAGCAGTTTCATCTGTAATATCAAAGATGGTGGCTGCAGTCTGCTTTGCTAATCTCAAGTACCTTTGGTTGATTCCTGTGAAGAAAGACATGTACCACATTCTTGGCTCACTAGACTGCACTCTAGGCACATTGACTCATCAGTGTGGTGTATGGAATTTTGTAAACTTTTGATAAAAATGTAAGACTAAATTGCAGGAGAAGGTTGCAGAAATAATCTCATCACCACTAGCCTGCTGTGTCTTCAGTATCTTTCAGAGATAATTTTATACATTTTGGGAAGTGACAGAAATAGCATGAACCCAAGGCAGTGGGCCAAGGGAAGCAGATCTGCTTATGGGTAGCTTTGTGGGTGCAGCATTCAAAGGTTGAACCTGGACATGTTTACCAAGGTTGTTCCTGGTACCATTTAGTCAACTTCATAAAGTAGGGTGGCGATTCTAGCCCTCATTTCATTATTTCATGCCCTGTGCCAATCATTGGTGTTGCTTGACTTTTAGGAAAGAATCCACTAGTTGGTAAGTTTGTAGGAGCACCAGTCAGACTGTTCATTTGAAGTCAATTGCTTATACCGTGTTTGTATGTAAGCAAGTTTTTTGTCTGCTTGACTAATATCTCCTCCCATACTAGAAATAAGGATAGCTCACACTGACACTTAAGATGCGACACATACGCTTGAAATTTTGGAAGTTAGCAACTGTAGTCACAGGTATTTTTTTGTTTGTATTTTTGTTTTGTTTTGTTTGTTTTGGGGGATAAAAGTTTTGTGTATTTTAAAGAATAGCTGAAGTACCATCTATATAGAAGACATTCTATAGATGTTTCTTTCTTTACCTAGTGGATGGAAAGGCCCATAATTAATGCAAAGGAAGGAGAAGGTAGAGGAGGAAGGGGTAAAAATCACAGGGAAGAGAAGTAGCAGGAGACTAACAATTATGACAATCCTTAGAAGGAGTAATTAAGGGGGCTACGTTGCCCATTGGTCTGAATAGTGGGGAGTTAGGTGGGTTAACCCTAAAGGCACATATTTCTTGTATAATCCTGCTTATCTCAAAAATCTTAATGATCATTCACAAAGGAGACTGACTAGGTAGGTGGGCGAGGCTGCCGGTTACAAAAGGGAAAAAGCAAATATCTACTGTCTAGTGACCTGAAAGCAATTCTTCAAGTCTATTCTAGTAGAAGGAATTTCTTTCTCTTGGAGCAACTTGTAGTTAAAAAGTGAAGGGCATGGCCACAAGAAAGGGGCCTGCAGAGAGAAAATACGTCCTTTCATAGACCCTTCTCCGCACACACGGTCTCGGAGTTTGTTCATATTTTGATAAGACTTTAAATACAGATGCTTGCTTTAAAACTTCTTTAAAAGCCCTTTTAGCTTTCAGAACTTCAGGTATGTGGGTAGAATGGGCAAGTTTGAGGCAAGGGGTGTGAGTGGGCTGTGGCTGTGGCTCAATGGTTGAAACACTTTACGTGGCATGATTCAGACTCAGCGTTATCAACCCCAGAAAGAAGGAATCAACCAAACTAGCACATATCAAAGATCCTTCAGGGTCAGGCCTTGCTGTGATCCTATCCTCTAGATGTCTGGACCAGCACTAAAGAGAATACATGATGAATAAGTAATTTTAGTTTTTGGTAGTCATATTAAAAACACGGGGAAATGTGCAAATGAAATTAATTTTAATATTTTCAAATTTAATCCAGTTATTGCAAACATCATCTGAGCATGTGATAGATATAAAAAAGTTAATTAGCTCTCTGTCATAGCACACTTCCTCTCAATAAACTCTTTGCTTTTGTACCCATTGATCTAGCATCATGTAAAGCACAGCCACAGTAGCTTGTGGTTACTGGACGGCCGGGGAGGTGGAGATGCCGTAGGTTACACCTCATTGTACACCTTTCTAACAAGCAGTTGCCTCAGGAATGGATTTCTCACAATGATCATTGTCTGAAACTCGAGCTTGTAGTCGTAGACTTTTTAAACAGGAAGAGAAGGGTCTTCTTAGGCAGGCCATGGATTCCATATTTTCTGCAAGTTACCGCTTTCCAAGCAGGTAGAGTCAAGGCATCTGGTTTTGTACCTGTAGGGGGAGCTCTCTTCCCTCTGCTCTTTAATTCCAACTCCAACCTTGGTTCTCAGAGCCCTGTGGTTGTGAGTTCTTTCACCTGGGTCTGCGGAGAGTTTGCACTTGGCTTTACACCAGCAGCACTTTTACAGTCTCCACACGTTAAAGGCAGCTAAAATGCTAGGACACCAGCCGGGTGGCGGCCTGAGTCTTGTGATTCCCAGGCAGTCCGGGGAAATGATAAACAAAAGTCTTTTGTGCAATATTAATAAGCTTTAAGCACTCCCCAGTGAGCCTCTTGTCATCCAAGTAAGTCATGTGTATCAAAAGCCCTTATATGTTGAGGTTTGTTTTCATATCTGGCCCACGATGAATGGGAGCCCCCTTTGCCATGTTGTAAAACAAACATTTGTTTATTTTCTGAGCAGAGCTGGCAGCATGATGCAGGAACTGGAGCTGAATGGAGAGCCCCCTTCCAAGGAGGCGCCTTTGAAAACCTTCTGCCTCAGCTTTCCAACTGTCAACTGATCTTGAACTGGGTTTACGTTAAGACAATAAGAGCGTTTCCTAAATAAATAAGTTAGAGACACCCGCGGTCTTAATGAAACCCATAAAAGGCTTGTGGGGTGGGCGAAAAGTTAGGTTTTTTTTTTTTTTTTTTCCTCTTCTTCTTCTTCTTCTTCTTTTTTTTTGCTGCGCAGGAAAATAAAATTTAGTTCATTTTACCATGTATGGGAAGCTTGTGTTTCTGAGACAGAAGAAGTCCTTTATGGTAATTACACTGGTTAAAAAACAAAAAAAAACAAAAAACAAAAAAAAAAAAAAAAAAAAAAAAAAAAAAAACCAGCAACAAAAACAAAAAAAACCCCGCCCCTGATAGAGTTTTCTCTGGACCTCTGGGTGGAAAAAAAATGTGACACTTCCCTTGGGTAAATGCCACAGTGCTAAACAGGCATTTTCTAAAGCAGAGAAGTGTGGTCACCCTCCCAGTCGATAATGTAACCCCCTCCTGGCACGTAAAGAAAATAAATGAAAACTGTAAGAAGAACCATCTGCTACTGGGATCTGGCTCTTTTCTTGGTCGGCTTCGGGCTTCCGGGAATCCATTTAACTCCAACAAGTTTTCAAGCACAATGGCCTTGGAGGCAGAGGGTGGAAACCAGGATGCTTCGCGGATCCAGGAGCCTGGGTTTCTGTGGGTTTTCCTGGAAGGTGGGAATTTCAGCCTATTACTGGAAGCTGCATTTCTAAGTAAAAGACATTTTCTAGGGAAATACTGAGAGCTGAAAGACACCAATTGCACATAAACGAAAACAAAACATTTAAATACTACTGCATATCACAGAAAGTCTGCAAAACAGAGATTCCCTCATGCAAGTATGTTTAGTTGTACAGTCATTATTTGTGACTTTATGCAGAAACACAGGAGTGATGATAATATATGTATAATATGATCTGGGTTATAGCATATGCATAATTTTATAACTTACTTTGGGAGGCTTATATTTTTATGTGCATTTTCTTCAAGCTACCACCTAATATTTATAACCATCATTTTTATTATTATAACTATATATAATGATACAATATATAACTAATATTATTATAATGTTATAATAATATAACTAATATTATGACATCATTTCCATGGATATATAATCTTCCAAGTAGAAGTACTGTAATTTCTATATCAGCATTTTTCTTTCTGGCAACATGGGAGGCTTATGATTTTTTTTTCACAGCGCAGTTTCTTTCTTGGAGAAGTATTAATTGGGATAACCACAATGTCACGAATACTGGGGGATTTTTAACACACAGTATCATATGGTTTCCCAGAAGAACTTGAAAATAAATTGCTTTTCTGACTGTAACCACTCCCTACAGTGCTGTCTTCTTACCTTACACTTCCTCTTGGCTTTTTCTGTTTTTCTAGAACAATCCCACCACTCACCAGGCCTTCCTTAAACACCTTCACATAAACATTTTATCTATGTGTAAAGTGGTTCTGGGATGTTGTTTTTCAGAGACCTTAAAAAAACATGGCGAATTCAGCCTGTTTTGATTATTATGGGCGAGATTGTTTTAGTCCGTAGCACACTGCTAACTGCTGTGGCCTCGTCTTTTATAAGACATACTTACTTTGGGACAGTATGCAGTTGATATTGATTCCCACACCTTCCAATCATTTGTGTTAATGTGGTAGACACCATTTGAGAAATCTGTCCAGTCTAACAGATTGTCCCAGCCTCTGCATTAACACCTGTGTCTTGTCATGTGACTTCCTCACTCCTGCCGCATCTAGGGGGACCAAGATTGACCTGTGTGTCAGAGGAGTGAGAAGATTCAAGGAGAAAGAGAAGGCAGTGCCTGCACACAGAAGAGCAAGATGGAGATGGGAGAAAAGGTGCCTCCTACATTCATAAGGATCTTCTAGTTTTTGCTTCCAGTAACTCAGCCATTTCTCAAGTTTGTCTGGTTACAGGCTCTCCAGTGTCTCCCTCTTCATGGCTTTGTACATTCTGCTAGATGCCGAGATGCTGATGCTTCTGAAGCTCTAGACAGATCTGTGTGTGCCTATGGATTGACACACCCATTCCCCCATGCATCTTTTCTGTCTTGGTTTGTCTGTCTGTCTGTCTATCTGTCTGTCTGTCTCTCTTCTCTCTCTCTCTGTGTGTGTGTGTGTGTGTAAGAGAGATGGGGGGAGGGTGTGTGTGGGAGGGTCAGAATGGAGTATCTGTTCATGACTGTGATTAGACAATAAGGAGCACTAGGCAGAGCTATCAAATTATTTTAAATGGGCCTCTCTATTTCCCAGTTTGCAGTCTAGCTGGAGTTTATCTGTGGATTGACATATTTTCTAGCATATGTGACCTCAGGCAGTCACTCTTCTTTTTTTTCTTGCCAGTGTTTGTCCATTCATTTAATTAAACTGTGTCAACTGCCCAGAAAATGTCTGGACCCATGCTGGATATGATGATGACAGACACACTGCTGCTCAATGGATCCTTGATCTGATGTCATAAGGCAGCTTGCCCAGCCGGTGTGGGCCAGTGAACCAAGTGGCCAGCAGGCTTAATATACAATTCTCAACTCTAGGCAATGTGGAGTATCATCAGTGGGATGAAGGACGTGTCTACGAGTCATTTCCTATGCAATGTGGCTTCTACAGCAATGACCAAATGTGTCCAAGTGCTGTCCTCAAGAACATGATTGGTTGGCATGTGTTGCTTGTAGCTTGAGCTACCCCCGCCTAAGTTCTGAAAAAGGGCTGGGTTACTAGCCCCCACCCAGTTTCCCTTGAAACCACAGATAAAAGACACAGACACACATGTTGTTCATTTTCAACTTGCCTTCTTGACACAATTGCTGGGCATTATTAAACTCCTTCGGTTAGCATGCCCTAACCAAAACTCATAGCTCCGCACTTCCCACCTGCCCTAAACATTTTTTTAGTTGCTCAGTTACATCTAATCCCTGCTAAATTTCCCTGACCACCAGCTTGTAGGGGCAGCCTGTGTGGCCACTCTGTTTTGAGATCTCACGTGGCTGGCCAACTTTTCTCCTTGGAAACATGGTGAAGTCTCCTCTCCTCCTTGTGTTCATCTGCTTGCCTCCAGGGGCCCGAAAGTCTTGCCTATCCCTTCCACCCAGCAATTGGCCCATAGCTCCTTTATTGACAGATCAAGAAACAACTGGGAAACATGTCTACAGCTTCAGAACTACACCCACAGACATGATCTCCCACATTATCACCAAAGACAGGCTTGGATTATGTGTTGAAGAATGAGCAGGGCTACAGAAATGGCCCTGTGGATGCTGGGGAGAGATAGGACTAGGATAACCATAGCAACCATGGCAGACAGCTTTGGGATGAGGCAGAGGGAGCTTGAAGACATGAGAAATTGGTTTTGAATAGAGATGTCATGACTGTCTTGAGATTTCTGGACTTGAGCTGAAAGCAATGAGGTGACAGCTTTTGACCATTTTGTACTTTTCTATAGTCTCCCTTTGACCCCATTCTATTTTATGTATTCATATTATTATTAGTTATGCAGATATAATCTTAAGTTCATAATAATGGGAGTGTTACTTTTAAGAGATGCTACTCTAAATGTGGATACTCTTACCACGTATAATGCATTACACATCCCTCTAGTTTACTGAATATGCATTTGACTGCCAACCGGATTTCCGATTTTTGCTGAAGCTATTACACACTTCATCACATTCCTCCTGAGTGAGGGCAGCAGCATACGCTAGTCATAGTCTTATTCAACTTTTTTCATCAATGTACTCATTTTTGGAGGGTGAGTGTGTGTGAGTGTGTGTGTGTGTGTGTGTGTGTGTGTGTGTGTGTGAGTGTGTGTGTGTGTGTGTGTGTGTGTGTGTACTCCTTTGTGTTCTTGACCCCATGCTTAAAGGTCCCAAGCATGGGCATTATTGTTTTCTTTTTCCTCCTTGTTCAGATGAAGTTCTTTCTCCACCTTCGGAATATTCTAATCTTTTTCTTTCCAGCTTTGCAGCCAGGAAGCTGAATCTGAGCTTCAGGTTGAATGTGTTGTTAAAAGGGGCCCAAGAACTTTACACAGAATGATTTATTATGTAGACGATTTCATGTTCCTTATGGGCTCCAGTCAGTTTTCCAGAAAAGCATATTCATGTAGGAGGCTCTGCAGAGTGCACAGGTGCTTGGGGTGGTTGTGGAGCAGATCACCTTTCTTACACTATCTCTCACGGTATTGGTAAGTTTTTCAAGTTTTATGTTATCTTTCTTCAAGCCCATGTGAACAAAGTGAACATGTTTGTACACATATGAATGTAAATAAGTAGATCATAGAACAGATGTGCTCTATGACAGATAAACATCTTTCTAGCCTTTATAAATGTGTTCATTTGAACTTTGGGACAGGTGTTTGGTCAAGCCCTTTCTTAGGTGAGCTGAGCCTGAGAACTCTCTTCTCTTACTTTGGATTACCTGGTTTTTCATACAATAGAGATTTGACCTGCATGGTACCTACTTCTCCTAATGAGTTGCATTGTAATCATCATTGAATGGATGAGCTAGAGAGAGAGAGAGGAGGGATGAGCAAATCAGACCTGAGAAAAGTGCATTTGCCTTTCTGATACTCTTACTAAAGTAATACTAATACTACTGAAAAGAATGCCCAGAACCATCTTTTAAACAAGTTTTCCACAAGGTCAAATGATGGATATAATTGTAGCTGTGCAGACTGCAAATTAAATGGTTATTTGTTTATTTTCATAGCAAAGGCATACATGATTGGACCTGAAGGTATTTCCAAGGTGTTCCAGATCCCGATGCCCAGAATTGTCTGTGAGAGCAGAGTGAAGGCCACCGTCAGGCTGCAGAGGGCAGTATAAGACTGTGGCACCATGAGCTGGGTTGTACTGCCAGGGCCTGTGCTAATACAGACCACCTGTGATGTTCCAAGATCAATTATGCCAGATGGGGAAACTAGTCTATGGATTTGCCGTAAATGTGTGCTAGTTAGCTTCAATCCAAAGAACATGTTTCTGGGTTTCACCTCTCCGGATTTCAAGACATTAAAAGTATTGACTGACTGAGTAGAAAACTCATATCCACTTCACCTTTTAGAGTCGACTGTGTTGCATAGTTCCCTGCAGTGGCACTTGGGACAGTGCTTCCTGCTGCACTGAGATGAAGTTGTGTTTAGTGCTGATATGCATCTGGGTGTGGCCAGAAACTTCTTAATAACAGTAGCAGTGACAATAGTGGTGATCATCATCATCACGAACATCAGCATCATAAGTGATGTACTAGCTGGATCTCCTTTTAAAAATTTTATTAACATTGTTCATTGATAATTACATACATGTATGCAACATATTCTGGTTGCTCTCCTCCTCACCTTTTCTTTTCTCTTTACTGCCCCTGTCAACTCTTCCTCCTCGTTACACGTCTCTTTGTGGCTTTTGTTTTGTGACCCTCTGAACTTACTCAGGGCTGTCTGTGTGACCGTGGGTTTGGAACTATGAGCTGTGCTCATTACCATGTAACTGAACATAGTGCCTGACTATGCCTCCCACACAATCTGTTAATGTACAGAAGTTCTTCAGAGAGGGGAAGGTCATATGAGTTCTTTCCCAATCCACAATTGACTGTTGACAGGCTTTGTCTTCTGAAGGACTAGAGCAAGCTGCCAAATTTGCTGTGTGATCATGATTACAATGGCAATGTCATGCCCAGAAGGTGGCATTTTACCATTCTGTACTCTTTTGATATCAGCCAATGAACCATCATCATCAGAAACAGTGTAAATCAGTGGTTAGCAAGAGGCAAAGTGGAGGTAGCAAATGCCACTATGATCTTCTTTCTGCTATACTCTTTTTACCTAGTAGACAGTGGCTACCAACAATCCAGTGGAGGTTGGTATGCTTGGATTAATGAAGCAATCAGGGCAGGTAAGGGGCTCTGTGAAAACTTGACACTAAAACTAATGATATGGTCATATGTTAGAATCAGATAGGCCCGAATGTAGATGTGACTTCCTAATTAACTTATTTCCACTCCAGTCTCTTCCCCCATAAACTCAGAACAATCAATTAAAAATTGCTGGCCTAAGTAAGAGGTGGTTTGGAAGTGAAATGCCCCCCATAGACATGTGTTCAAACATTTGGTCTCCAGTGGGTAAAGTTGTTTGGGAAATAACCTTTAGGAGGTAGAGTCTTGCTGGAGGAAGTGGGTCACTGGGTGTGGGCCTTGAATTGCATAGCCTGGCCCTACTTCCTGCCTGCCAATGCAGTGTAACCATCGGCTTCCTATTCCCTCTATTGTGCCTTCCTTGACACCAGGGAACAGATCCCCTTGAACTATAAGTCAACATAAACACTTTTTTCCCCATAAGCTGCCTTTTTAACAGGTATTTTGCTAAAATAATGACAAAACCAAAACCCTAATATGTTAAATAACATATATGACAGAATGACCCCCAGCAGGCTGTATTCAGAACATGGTATCATCCGGTTCACAGATATTTATTGCACACCTACTAGAGGACTTGACAATGAGAAATATAGACATGCATAGGTATGGAAGACATCATTAGTGAGCTTAGCATGCACAGTGAATCCACAAAGAATGTGGACACTTACATCAGAGGACCTACTTGAACCCACATCTATTATTTCTAGCTGGGTGACTCTAGAGTCTCACATACTGTCCACTGGTACCTACATCGCCGGGCAATGCGAGGGTTATATGAGTTTTACTTATTATATTTCAGAATAAAGTCTGGCATGTGGTAAGCATCAGAATTGTTTAACTGTTTATTATTACTTCTGTGTAAGAGTTAGAAGGAAAAAGACCAGGACTGTTGCAGTACATCTCAATAGAGAACTATTATGTAAAGCACAGCTAAGTAAAGTTCCTCAAAATGTGAAATGACTCACAAAATGGAAGTGACAGGTGAGTCAGAGATAGATTTATGTATGTTTTTAGAAAAGAATGCCCATGACAAACAGTTAAGGATAAAAGGCAGCAGAGCAGCGCAGTATGAAAGACAGTACCCATTTCCGTAGATTAGTAAAATGTACTATATTATCCTTCTCTATGCATATATGTGTCTGTCTACTTACTCAAAAACGATTTGGTTAGAATCCATTCAAAGACTCCTAATATGATTGCTTTGAGGTAGGGATCTAAAAAATAACTCATTTGCTATGGAAAAATGGTGACTCAGAGGCAGAATCAAGAGCTCAAGGCATGGAGCCAAGGGAGAATCATCCACTAAGCAGGAAACATCCTAGGCCTATTCAAGAGGCTGGTGATATCATAGGCTGGAATGATATGTGCTTTGCATGCCTGCCCTTTCTATTTGATTCTTTTGGTTAGATTTTTGTTGTCACCTCGACACAATCTAGTGTTATTTGGGAAGAGAGAACCTAAAGTGAGGAATTGCCCAGATCAGAATGGCTGACGCAATGCCTGTAAGAGATTTTCCTGATTGATGATGATTGATGTAGTTCAGCCCAGCCCAGTGTGGGTAGTGCCATTCCTTAGGTAAGTGGATCTGGGGCTGAGATGAAAGTTATCCAAGCAAGTGAGCTACTGAGAGACACTAGTAAGAAACATTTCCTATGGTTTCTGCTTCAGTTCCTGCTCTAAGTCCTTAAGTGTTGGAATGTGACCTGTAACTGGCAACCTAAATAAAACCGCTCCCAGAATGTATGACTTCTGAGGTCACAGTATTTATTATGGCAACAGAAAATCAAGCTAGAATAGACATATAGTACTTTGTACCTGTAAGAGGAACAGAGCTTTTCTCTTTTGTGAACAAGTCTAAATTGGTAGTGGGAACTGTGTATCAGAGGCTGTCAACCATACTCAAGGCATTTCAGGCAGTTGACCTTGACAGTTATAATTTAAAACTGTGATGAGTAACATTGGCAGATGAGAAGAGATGACAGAATTTTGGTTTACAAGAATGTAAATAATCTATAGTTAGAGCACAGACCATGGGAATGAAAACAAAATGTGTACAAATTATCTGACACCATGTCCATTGAGAAATGAGGTAGATAGCCTAGAGCTGGCTTCCACTATCTTGTGAGAATAAAACACCCTTCTCTAGTCCAGCAACTTGTTTTATGATGTCCTGTTGGTGGCCTGAGATTTACCATGCTGTAGTCAAAGAAGTCAGCAGATGCTCTCTTCCTAGACAGCTGATCAATAAATATCTATTGACACCCAATTCCTTATCTTGACAGTTTTTCAGGGTCCTGGTATGAGTCTGGATGGGTAGGATTTGGCCATACACTTTATTCCTGTATCGCTATACAAATCACCTGTTCCTATGCCCACAGCTATTACTCGGATGGTTTAACCAACAATCCCTAGAGTATTGTTCAGAACAAAGATATTCCTTTTATAATAGTGTATCATACTGTTTTGTTCACTCATGTTCACAAGTGAAGTTTTCTACTGCACATTTGGAAAAACTCATAACTCAATCCTGATAGCTGAAGTATGATGTGAGAAAATTTTGTATGGATTAAATCCCACTTAAAGTACGAGATAGACTACGACCTTGAGTGTAACAGAATCTAGAAAAGTTATTGCTAAGGCCTGGGACTTTTCATTAGTACTGGTGAAAGAATTTTGGTGTAATGCCAAGTTGGCACAGTTGAGTTTTGATGTTATAATGAAAGTAATATTCATAATAATTTGAAAAGACCATTATAATAGCTACCCTTTCAATGTCCTCAGAAATTTCTCCAGATTTTCTGCACATTTCAATCCAAACAATTTATCTCAACAAACAAGAAGGAAGTGTATATGGGACCCAAGCTATCTTCTATTAACTTAGGTACAGAGGATTTTCTTTTTATTATAAAATACGACTACTTTTCACCTATTTATTTTGTTATGGTGAGACAAATTGTTTTTGTAAAAGTACTTTTCATGCTAATATGTAACAAATTTTACACACCACTTAAAGCAAATTACTAAATAAACATTTAAAATGTTCCTTTTCATCCTGTCTAGGTTAACACTGGTGGCTATATTTCATGTAAATAAAGCTCTTTGGAAAGAGAAAGTGGGCTGTGGCATTAAGGATTAAAAGTGACCCAAAGAGAAATCGCCAATGATTTTTCAGAACTAGGAAACTAGGTTGTCAGGAGACTAAGGGGGAAGGGGTCTCATAGATGTTTAGCACTCCTTTGGGGGTGGCTCAGAATGCTCCATTCTCTGCACTCACTTCATAGGCTTGTCCTCTCTGGATGGCTAAAGGGTCCAATGCATGGTTAGGACAGGTGACTTATCCTAGTAATGCTTAGGATGATTCTGTAAGTAACCAGCTTTCAGCTGGTGTTACGTCAATCAAACATAGTCTGGTAAGACACTGTGGACCGTCCAAATGATTCACCTGACAATTTTGTAAATTCTCTGCCCTCAGTGTATGTTACTTGGGAATTGCCACAATTCCTATCAACTCTTAATAGGCACAAACTGAAAGGCCCAGGGAAGCTTAGCCAGTCAGTGGCTACTGTTACTATTCTTGTAACTCCTGTTGAACATTTACAACTATACACTGCTTTGCAAATACTAGACATAAACCCACCCAACATTAGATACTACAGACCTCTAGGGGCTTAGAAGAAGAATACCTGGTCTCATGGGTGACGGTCATTACAGCCTGGTTTCATGGAAAAGTGTTCCACAGAGACCTAGAGTTCTCAGATGTTCCTTCTTCTTTTGGTCTGTCTTCTTATTTTTATAAAACAATATATTTATTATTTTGCGTGTCCACCTGAGTTTATGTATACCAACTGCATGCAGGAGCCAGAGGAAGCCCAAGAGGTTAAGATCTCCTGGAGCTGGAGTTACAGGCTGGTGAGGCACAGTGTGGGTGCTGGCTACCAAATCCAGGTCTTCTGCAAGAGTGTTAAACCCTACTAAGCACTGAGTCATCTCTCTAGCCTTCTTTGTTTTAAATTATTAGTCAACTTCAGTCAAACTGTCAGTAGAGACAGGAGAAATCTCACAGGGTCCCACTGCTAGGTGAAGAGCTACAGGTGATTAATGGCTAGTGAGAGGGAGAATGTATATATATTATCCCCTCCAAGGATGAGGCTGTAACAGGTAATACAATCCCAAGTGGTCACATGTATATAGGAGCATACAGGAAACTGTATCTGTATATCTGTCTGTCTGTCTGTCAGTCTATGTCTCTGTCTATACTATCTGACATATATATATATATATATAGTATATATTCACTTCTTATCTTTGTATATCATTTTATTTATTATCTGAAATGAGCTCCTATCAGATCTTGAATCTGGTAGCATCTTTGGTTAAGATAATAATATATATAATTTATATTGTATTATTTATAATATATGTAATATATAATAAATATAGATAGACATATGTGTTGGGTGTATGTGCAACAATAATAAAAAAGAAAGTATGGCTTTGAATGGCAGTGGAAGACATAGGGGAATTAGAGGAAGGGGGAATAAATGATGTAACAGCATGTCAGAAGGAAATTCTAAAATAAAGTTTAAAAGAAGAATAAAGCAAAACAAAGGAAGATTATCACAAGCCCAGTGAGGATGTTTAGTCTGGAGAGATCTAGTATCAAATGGTTTGTGGGTGAAAGCTTGCTGAGATCTGAATGTTTGCATCTATGATGCATTGCCAACTTGATTGGAATCACCTAGGAGATACATCTTTGTGTACATGTAAGGTCCAACTGAACAGGATAGTTCCACCACATCTATAAATGGTACTATCCCTCAGGCCCAGATTGAATCAAAAGGAATGAAGAACATGACATGAGCAGAGCTAGCTTTTACTCTGCTTTCTGATTGAGGGCCCAACATGACCAGCTCCTCACAGGCCATATTGCCTGCCCTTCCTGTCACAGTGGATGGCATCCCTCCTTACACAATTAGAGAAAAGAATCCCTTTCGTAAGTTAGTTCTGCTTAGTGTTGTGTCAGAATAATAAAGGTGAGTTTATAGTGCCTTACCCTGAGCCACACATTGAAACCCTAACTCCAAGGAGAAGAGTTTGGAGATAGTCAAGTTGTAAGGTGGAAGTCTTCATGGACGGGATTTGTGCTTTTAATTAACAATCCCAGAAAGCACATTCTTTTTGACACTGGAGGACAAGTAAATGAGCCCCCATCAGAATCTTATTCTGGTGGCATCTAGGGCTAAGACAAATAAATTCCTGTTGTGTACTGGTTTTGTGTCAACTTGACACAAGCTGGAGTTATCACAGAGAAAGGAGCCTCAGTTGATGCCTCCATGAGATCCAGCTGTAAGGCATTTTCTCAACTAGTGATCAAGGGGGGAGGGGCCAGCCCATTGTGGGTGGTGCCATCCCTGGACTGGTAGACCTGGGTTCTATAAGAAAGCAGGCTGAGCAAGCCAGGGAAAGCAAGCCAGTAAGTGACATCCCTCCATGGCCTCTGCATCAGCTCCTGCTTCCTGACCTGCTTGAGTTCCAGTCCTGACTTTCTTTGGTGATGAACAGCGATGTGGAAGTGAAAGCTGATTAAACCCTTTCCTCCCCAACTTGCTTCTTGGTCATGGAGTTTTGTGCAGGAATAGAAACCCTGACTAAGACATGTTGTTTAGAACATTTTGTTAGTACTGCTCTAGCAGACTAAGACAGTGTGGCAGGAAACAGTCCTTGCCATCTTCTGGGCTATTCACAGATAGCTCTGTTAATCCTTCCAAGTCCAATTTCACCTAATAACGGAGGAAAAGGAAGATGGGGATAGTTGTTCTATGGCTGACTATCACCCACATGACATGTCCTGCTGAAAAGTCACAGCTGGTTTGTTGTTCAGGTCCCTGGCTCTGGGATCAAGCATTACCTGTCATCTGAAGGCTATGGATGTTCTTGGACATCCTCATGTGGTACTGACTACTTCTGCCATTAGCAGGCCTTTGGAGACCTTTAGGAGTTGCTTTGTCTTTTATTGCTTGGGCACACCCTCACAACCATTTGCAAAACTCATGTTCAAGCCTATTTCATTTCTAGCTTGGAGGCAATTTAGTGGTTGGGTACAGGGGTTCCAGAATTAATATTTATTTTAACATCACAGAGGCTTACAGTCTGTACAGGAAGTCTATGGAAAAATGACAGTGCCCGCAGATTCATCTTTGTTCATTCTGAAACTTCCTGTAAATATATATATATCATGTTATATATATATATAAAACTATATAACTATATACCATATATATATACATACATACATACATACGTACGTACATACATACATACATACATACATACATACATACATACATATATATATATATATATATATATATATATATATATATATATATATATAATGTCCCAGGGAGACAGGGACACCTCTGTCTGGACTCCAGCTTCTCCTGCCCCCTGTCCTCTACTCTTTTCTGTTGCTGCCTGTTAGAGAATGACAACCTCTGATTAGTTACAAATAGTTTCCAATTTACTAAAGTGCACTGGCTCTCTTGGTCTCTCTTTGAAATGCTTTTAAAGCAATATGGCGAATGGAATTCAACAATTTTCCACAGCTGCAGCAAGAGATAGAGACCCAGGAGCAGCTGCAAGCAGTTGTTTTCATATTTTACCCTCAACCATTTTCTTGGATCCCTTTTAGGAAGAATCTAGAAGGTCCTGTGGTATCCATATTACTGTGTTTGTGTCAGCCCCTCGGATTCTAGGCTTTTATCAAGATTTGGCAAATATTTCTCTTCATTGACATGCTGTCTTAGACTTCCACTTACATGCTCTCTCGCCCCATGCCATGTGCCCATAAGTAGAAGCCCCTGTCCCATGACAGCTTTCTTTAGTGAAGGGACACCTCTCTGGAGCCAACATCACATGGAACATTTTTTTTAAAAATGCTTTTATTACATTTGTTTATTTAATGTATGGTGGGAAGTGCACGCCATGGTGTGCGTGTGGAGGTCAGAGGATAATTGGTGGGGGGTTGTTCTCTCCTCCCATATGTGCTGCAAGGAAGGAGTTTCGTTGTCAGGCTAGTGGGTTTTCGCCATCTGAGTGAGCACTGTGGTTTCCAGACAGAGCTTTAACTAGCTCTGCAGTGTCATTTTGACATGTTTTTCTTTCTGACAACAGTCTGTCCAATGAAGAGGGTGCACAGAAGATCTTAGAGAGTCTCCTCTTAAGGAGTTGGCAACAATATTTCCAAATCAGGGATGGACAAAGTTTCACCTACATAGATACTTGTTTTGTCCTAGCTGTTTTAACTCCAGAGGACAGGTGAGCGAGCAGGGTGAGTAAATTCTGTTGAGCCTTCCATGGATGATAAAAGACAGTGTTTTTAAAACAAGTCAAGACATCACCTGCCCTGAATCTCCACATTATCTCTTTTCCAGCTATAAGTTGTTCTTTCTCCTCTTCATGTAGACTTTAGTGATATGTTATAAAAAGATGAAGCTCAGGCCGTGAGAGGAGGAATAGACAATGATATTTGTTTGTGTAACAGGAGACCTCATTAAGCATTCTGTCATCAGTGCCATCTACAGTTGTGATGTGTTCATGACAGTTCCCAATAGATAGTTCTCAACTACCCCAGGAGAGTCCCCTTCTCTCTCTCGTCTCTCCCCTTTCTATATCCCCCATCTTCTCTCTCCCTAATTTTAAAAAGTGATATGATAAAATAAAAATTAGCATATATTCATTACACAAAAGGATTTCACTAAACATTTTCTTGCAAGTAGAACATGCACTTTGACCAAATCCATCCTCCATTATCCTGTCTTGTTCCCTCTCTCTCTGACAGCCTTTCCCCCAATAGCCCCATTGTACTGGTTCTAATATATACATATATAATATAGATTCCACGTGTCATAGAAAAGTTGATATTTGCTTTTCCAGCTCTGGATTATTTGTTGTAATATTTGTGGTGGCTAGTGTTAATTATCCTAGGTTAGTGTTAATTATCAGTGGTTAATGTTAATTATCAGTCTAACAGATTCTACAGTTTCCAGCAGATCATCTTCCAGGCCTCCCCATGGGAGCTGAGCAGCAGAGTGCACTCACCAAGTCTCTCTTCTGATTGTGGATCTGATATGACAAGCTACTTCAAGGGGCTGCCTTTATTGCCCCGGTATTATGGACAATACCTTAAACTGTGAGCTAAAATAAACTCCCCTTTAAAGTGGCTTTTATCAGAGCAGCAAATCACAGCAAAAGAAGCTAAGATAGAATGATGATTCTTAGCCCTGACATGTTCCTAAGAATTAGCATTTTAGAAAATTCCCAGGTATGGACACAGATGCCATACCACAAAACACATAGAGATATGTGGACTACAGGGGCTGGACACTTCATTCCAAGCCAGCCAATGAGTGCCACAGCCCCTGCTAAGCCTGTTTATGGTGTGTCACATCAAACAGGCTTATTTCCTTTGCTGCAGTAATCAAAGTCTCCATAACACCATTCAAAAGTCCAAAGTCAATTCTGAGACTCAAGACATTTAGGTGTAAACACACCACTGTAAAAATCAAGTTTCATGCCTCTACTATACAGTGGTGCAGAGTAATACCTGCTTTCCTTTGATGAGTCGCTGTTTGCTCCGAATTAGATTATCCCCTCTTAGAAGGCACTAGGTCTTTGCCCAAAGTTAGAAAAGCAGTAACAGTTACTGAGGAGAGAAGACTTTTGACCTAACTGACTGCAAGTACTTCAGGAAGCATTCAAAGCCATTCCCAGACTGTGGTAGGCCTTTGGGAGCTCCAGCCATATGCTCCTACACATAAGCCCTCACCTATACTGCTATGACATGGTACTCAATAGCTCACTAAGATAGGCGTGTGATGGCATTGTTTGTTTTGTCTTTGGTTGCCTGTCTGGGGTGAACAGACATTTCCTATCTCTCTAGGTCTTTCCACAGAGAATGAGAAGATAACCATGGAAAACCGGAACAAAGTAGAACTGGAAACCAGCAGGGCAAGCACGGAATTCTCTAGATTCATGTCTAGCATTCATGGCTTCTGGTGGCATCATTTGGGTTCCAATAGCCTTAGACAACCTCACCCCTACAGTTCCCACACTTAAAGACACAAGAGCCTCATCACCCCCATGGTTCTCATACAATGGCTCTTTCTTGGACCAGTTCCACATGGTGCCTGGAACTTCCCTAAGTTGATATTCCAAAGTCCCGATTATCACTGATATCCTGGGATTTTTTTAATAATGGGGGATTCACCATCATCACAGAATGCTGTGTCAGAGGCTCTATGCCGTGCCTTCTTTCGAAACATGACCACATGACCTTGCTTTGAGGGGTATAAGACAGTTCTGCTTATAGACTATTTCTCAGTTTGATAATCTGCTAAGATGTGACAAGGCATGCTGTATGCACCCCTGCCACAGCCTGGACCCAGCCACCATGCCCTCTTAGCCATTGTAGACCTATGTCTGTAAACCTTGAGTAAAAGTGAATATCTCATCTTTTAAATTGCCTGTGTCAGGGATTTGGACACAGTGATGAAAAATAAAAGCCACCAAAAGAAAACAGTGATAACAAGAGTGGAGCTATGTGGTTCCTATAGGCCTTTGGAAATGGCTTATAGGGGGAATGTGGGAGGAATGTTCAGCTGTTAGCTATAGAGGCACTACAGTTCTATAACTTAATGGGGTGTTCTAGTTGGGAGCCCATAATACCATTGGGACTGTGGATTGGAAAGCCTGACACTTAGGGGTTCAAGGTAGAGTGGAGTAATTGTGTTTTGCATTATGAGGCAACTATGAGCCAATAGGGATCACTGGCAGCATGCTATCTTTTGTATGTGAGATTTATCCAATGTCTCATGTGTTTAGGTACTTTGTCTGCAGCTCCTGGCACTGTTTGGGGAGCTTGGGGTACGTTTTGGGCATGGTGTCTAGTTGGAACACATCTATTTGGTTAATGATGTCTCAGGACATGAGATCAAGACATCTGGTTATCTGATGTGCTGTTACATTCTTGGTGTGTGCATAGTGCCTAGCACAGGGTAAGTCTTTAGTGTGTTTATTGAGTATACAGTTTTCTATATTCACAGTAGGTTTAGGGCTTTCATTAAGGAGGTAGATGTATGGAATGTTCCTCATTGTTCATCAAAAACTTAGGGAATAGAGTAGAGGCCCACCTTTCTGAGGTGACTTCCCAAGGGAAGACCCATAATGGGCTGGTCCTTTTGCAGACTTTTTTTGAAAGTTGGAAATCCAGATTTTTTATCACAACAACAGACAACTTGTATTCAATGGAACTATTTTCCACAGAAGGAGACTGAGGTTTGGAGTACCCTTAGGTCAGATAAATGTTTCTCAAAGATGGGGAAAGATTAAGGCTTTACATTCCTTGCCAAATGCTTTAGTCTAAATTTGCATGCCTCACATTTCTACCTAGTAAACGCAGAAAAAAAAAAGCCTATAATAGAGGGCATTGAAGAAGCTGCTTCACAGACTGCCTGAGGCCAGATTTCTTCCAGCACAGAGCTTTGTGTAGTATGTGGTGTGGAATTCTATCAGAACTCACTCTCTATGTATGTGTTTGTTTGTGGACAGTTGGTAGAACCCAAGAAGTGGGAATGCTGGGTACTCTGTAATGGGAATAGGTGTAATGTGCCCAGATAGTAATTGCCCCTCCTCAAGGTCATGAGAAGGATTCTCAATTTGCTTTGCATAATCAAGGAACCTTGGTGATCTCTGTGTACCATAACCTTGTCAAGGTATCTTGACAACTGCATAGATCTGGCTCTCCTGGAGTCATTCTGAAAAGAGAGATGGTAGGTGATGGCTTGCTATATACTTATCTTTCTGGAGAAACCAGTTATGGACAGGAAGAACAGGACATCAGTGTGGAATAGAAAAAAGTGTTCTAAAGAACGGAGAGGGAAGAACAGGTATCTGATGTCTTATGATCCTTGCTTTCTCTACCATGGTCTGACATGCTTGGGGAGGGGATGATGGAAGATGGCTGGTGTTTTTCACAGCCTGTCTGTGTACAATGTCTACAGTTCAAAATAAGCAACTGATGCTACCATTACTCAACCACATGCAACCAAGTATCTAGGAAATTCTATTCCTTCAAAAGAATTCTATTGTTTCTCTGCTTTTCATTCATGTGCTGAGGAAGGAGGTTATGTGATACCTTTGGTGATTGGTGTCAGAAATAAAGGCAATCCAGAAATTTGTTGCTGTGTCTGCAGAGGGCTGGGTGCTACAGAAGAAGACGAACACAGAGTAAGCCAGTGTCTTTTCTTATAAAATGATTTTGGGAATGTGTTTCTTTCAATTTACCACACACAAGAACATGTTTGGGTTTTCCAAGTAAAATCTCAAATTCTTCTGTGGATGTCTCTTTCAGTCCACAGGACAGAGGTAAAAGTTCTGTTTCGTGTTTTATAGAAAATTAATAATGTAGTGTATGAGAGAGGTGCAGTGGGCCACACTCTCACCAACCTGAATTATTGCAAAAATTTTTATTCTCACCATTCCAGGGAGAAAATCTTATTCTATGGTGGTTTTATTTTGCCCATCTCCATTGACTGATGACACTGGGAATCCCCTGGCAGGTTCATTGATCTCTTGACCAGTTCTTGGTTTAAATGTTTTATTTTCTTAAAGAAATTAAATTGTGAGGCTGGAGAGATGGCTCAGTGGTCAGGAGCTCTGGGTGCTTCTCCAGAGGACCCAAGTTCAATTTGCATCACCTTGGTAGGGGGATCTGATGCCCTCTTTTGTCCATTGCTTTCTTCTGTCATATAGCCATACATATAAATAGAGTTCTTGTATACATAAATAAATCTTTAAAAGAAAAAGAAGTAAGGTTGCTGTGTTATTGATTTGTTTTAAGATGTCTAGAGAAAAGTCTTTCATGAGATACTAGTTTTAAAAGATTTATTCTTTCATTTGTAGTTTTTCTAAACAAAATATGGTGAAGGTCTAATATTTCAATTTGATGTTCTTTAATTTATTGTGATTTATTTTATATTCTGGGTTGTATAGTTTTTAGTTTTTATTTATTTATTTTTCTCCCCCAAATATTTTTATTGGAAATTCTCTGCATTTATATTTCAGATGTTTTCCCTTTTCCACAGTTAATTCCTCCTTCCTCTTCCTATTGCTTCCATGAAGGTCAACTACCCTCTCCCATTTTAGCACCTTGGCTTTCACCTACACTGGGAAAATGAGCCTTTGCTGGACCAAAGGCCTCTCTTCCCATTGATGTCAGAAAATGCTATCTTTTGCTGCATATGTATCTCAGGCTATGGGTCTTTCCATGAAAACTCATTGGTTGGTGTTTTAGTCCCTGGAAGCCGTGGTGAGTTTGGGTAGTTGATAATTTTGTTCTTCCAATGGGGTTGCAGACCCTCCTTAGTTCCTTCAGTCCTTCCTCTAGCTCCTTCAGCAGGGTCCTCATGTTCAGTCTGATGGTTAGCTGCATCCTCCTCTGTATCAGTGTGGCTGTAGTAGAGTCTCTGAGGAGGCATCCATATCAGGTCCTTGCCAGTAAGCACTACATGGCCTCAGCAATAGTGATTGGGTTTATTGGACACATATGGGGTATATCCCTAGATGATCTTCTCTTCAATCCCTGCTCCTATATTTGTCCCTTTATTTTCTCCCATGAACATTTTGTTCTTCCTTCTAAGAAAGACCGAGACATCCATTTTCTGGTCTGCTCTTTGAGCTTCATAAGTTCTGTACATGGTTTCACGGGTAATCCAAGCTTTTTGGGGCTAGTATCTACTTATAAGTGAGTACATACTATGAGTTTTTGTTTTTGTTCTTTGTTTTTTTGTTTTTTGTTTTTTGTTTTTTTTTTTTTTTTTTTTGTGTGACTGGGTTACCTCACTCAAGATGATAGTATCAAGTTCTATCTATTTGCCTAGAAATTTTGTGATGTCATTGTTTTTGATAGCTGAGTAGTACTCCACTTGTATATTTACCACAATTTTTGTACCCATTCTTTTGTTGAAGGTCATCTGGGTTCTTTCCAACTTCTGGCTATTATAAATAAGGCTGCTATGAACATGGTTGTAAAGGTGTCCTTGTTAGATGTTGGAGTTTCTTTTGGGTATATGTTCAAGAGTGTTATAGCTGGTTTCTCAGGTAGTACTATGTCCAATTTTCTAAGGAAACGCCAGATTGATTTCTAGAGTGGTTGTGCCAGCTTGCAATCCCACCAGCAATGGAGGAGTGTTACTCTTTCTTCACATCCTTGCCAGCATCTACTGACACCCAAGTTTTTTTATCTTAGCCATTCTAACTGGTGTGAAGTGGAATTTCAGGGTTGTTTTGATTTGCATTTCCCTGATGACTAGGGATGTAGAGCATTTCTTTAGGTGCTTCTCAGCCATTAGATATTCCTCAGTTGAGAATTCTTTGTTTAGCTCTGTACTCCATTTTTAATAGGATTATTTGGTTCTCTAGAGTCTTACTTCTTGAGTTCTTTGTATGTATTAGATAATAGCCTCCTATCAGATGTAGGATTGGTAAATATCTCTTCCCAAAATGTTGGTTACCATTTTGTCCTTTTGACAGTGTCCTTTGTCTTACAGAAGCTTTGCAATTTCATGAGGTTCCATTTGTCAATTCTTGACCTTAGAGCATAAGCCATTGGTGTTCTATTCAGGAAAATTTCCCCTGTGCCTATGTGTTCTGAGCTCTTCCCCACTTTTGCTTCTCTTAGTTTCAGTGTACCTGGTTTTATGTGGAGTTCTTTGATCCACTTGGACTTGAGCTTTGTACAGGAAGATAAGAAATGATTGATTTGCATTCTTCTGCATGCTGACTGCCAGTTGAAGCACAACTTTTTTTGAAGAGTCTGTTGTTTTTCTATTGAATGTTTTTAGCTCCTTTGTCAAAGATCAAATGAACATAGCTGTGTGGGTTCATTTCTGGGTCTTTGATTTTATTCCATTGATCTACCTGCCTGTCTCTGTACCAATACCATGCAGTTTATTTTTATTTTTTTTATTTTTATTTTTTAACTTTATTTTAAAAAACAAATATAAATGTACAGATTTAAAGCATTTTTACATAAAAGTATACAAACACATTTTTATACGGTTGTAACTAAGTATTTGTGGGTACCTATACATACACATATGTATATATGTAACCATAATATAAGAAAAGAGGTTATTAATTTGAGGAGATATGAGAGAACCTGGGAGGAGCTTTAGAAAAAAAGGAGGATGTGAAAAAGTTCTATTTTAATTAAAATATATTCTTTTTTTTTCTTTTTTTCTTAATCTTCATACAGTCTGTGGGTTGTTTCTGGGATGTTCAGAGCTTTCTGGGGTTAGTATCCCATGATCAGTGACTGCATGTTATGTCTGTTCTTTTGTGACTGGGTTATCTCACTCAGGATGACATTTTCTAGATGCATCCATTTTCTTGAGAATTTCGTTAGGCCATTGTTTCTGATAGCTGAGTAGTACTCCACTGTGTAAATGTACAACAATTTTTGTATCCATTCATCTACTGAAGGACATCTGGGTTCTTTCTAGCTTCTGGCTGTTATGAATAGAGCTGCAATGAACATTGTGGTGCATGTATCTTTGTTGTATGTTAGAGTATCTCTGGGGTAAATGCCCAGAAGTAGAATAGCTGCATCTTCTGGTAGTACTATGTCCATTTTTCTGAGGAACCACCAGACTGATTTCCAGAGTGGTTGTATCAGTTTGCAACCCCACCGGCAGTGGAGAAGTGTTCCTCTTTCTCCACATCCACGCCAGCATCTATTGACATCTGAGTTTTGGATCTTGGCCAATCTGACTGGTGTGAGGTAGAATCTCAAGGTTGTTTTGATTTGCATTTCCCTGATGGCTAAGGATGTTGAGCACTTTCTTAGATGTTTCTCAGCCATTCGATATTTCTTAGTTGAGAAATTTTTGTTTAAGTCTGTACTCCATTTTTTAATAGGGTTGTTTGATTCTCTGGTATCTCGCTTTTTGACTTCTTTGTATACCTCGGATATTAGGCCTCTATCTGATGTGGGGTTGGTAAAGATCTTTTCCCACTCCGTTGGCTGCCGTTTTGTTTTCATGATAGTGTCTTTAGCCTTGCAGAAACTTTGCAATCTCATTAAGTCCCATTTGTCAATCTTTGACCTTAGAGCTCAAGCTATTGGTGTTCTATTTAGGAAATTTTCTCCTGTGCCTATGAGTTCTGAGGTTTTCCCTACTTTCTCATCTAACAGTTTCAGTGTACCTGGTTTAATGTGGAGATTTTTGATCCACTTGCACTTGAGCTTTTTACACAGAGATAAGAAAGGGTCTATTTTCATTCTTCTGCATGCTGAGTGCCAGTTGGACAAACACCATTTGTTGAATAGGCTATCCTTTTTCCATTGAATGTTTACAGCTCCATTGTAAAAAATCAGGTTACCATATATGTGAGTGTTCATTTCTGGATCTTCTATTCTATTCCATTGATCCACATGCCTATTTCTGTACCAGTATCATGCAGTTTTCAGCACTATTGCCTTGTAATATAGCTTGGGGTCAGGGAGAATGATTTCGGCAGATGTTTTCTTGTTGTTGAGGATGGATTTCGCTATTCTAGGTCTTTTGTTATTCCATATGAAATTGTACATTGGTCTTTCCAACTCAGTGAAGACCTGGGTTGGAATTTTGATGGGATTGCATTGAATCTGTAGATTGCTTTTGGTAAGATGGCCATTTTTAAAATGTTGATCCTTCCAATCCATGAGCATGGGAGATCTTTCCATTTTCTGAGATCTTCCTTGATTTCCTTCTTTAGAGGTTTGAAGTTCTTGTCATAGAGGTCCTTCACTTGCTTAGTTAGAGTCACACAAAGGTATTTCATAGTTTTTGTGACTATTGTGAAGGGTTTTTTTTTTTTTCCATAATTTCTTTCTCCACATGTTTGTCCTTTGAATATAGGAAGGCTACTGATTTGTTTCATTTAATTTTATATCCAGCCACTTTGATGAACTTGTTTATCAGCTGTAGGAGTTCTCTGGTGGAAGTAGTGGGGTCACTTAAGTACACTAACATGTCATCTGCAAATAGTGATGTTTTTACTTTTTCCTTTCCAATTTGTATCTCTTTGATTTTCTTTTGCTGTCTAATTGCTCTGGCCAGGACTTCCAGTACTATGTTGAATAGGTAGGGGGAGAGTGGGCAGCCTTGTCGAGTCCCTGATTTTAGTGGGATTGCTTCAAGTTTCCCACTGTTAATTTTGATGTTGGCTGTTGGTTTGCTGTATATTGCTTTTATTATGTTTAGTTATGGGCCCTGGATTCCCGTTCTTTCCAAGACTTTTAACATGAAGGGGTGTTAAATATTGTCAAATGCTTTCTCAGCATCTAGTGAAATGTCCATGTGGTTTTTTTCTTTGAGTTTTTTTATATGGTGGATTACATTGATGAATTTCCGTATGTTAAACCATCCCTGCATTCCAGGGATGAAGCCTACTTGATCATGGTGAATGATGGTTTTGATGTGTTCTTGGATTTGGTTTGCAAGGATTTTGTTGAGTATTTTTGCATCAATGTTCATAAGTGAGATTTGTCTGAGGTTTCTTTCCTTGTAGGATCTCTGTGTGGTTTAGGAATGAGGGTTATTGCAGCCTTAAAAATGAGTTGGGTAGTTTTCCATCTGATTCTATTTTGTGGAATAGTTTGGAGAGTATTGGTATTATGTCGTCAATAAATGTCTGATAAAATTCTGCACTAAACCCATCTGAACCTGGGCTTTTTTTTGTTGGGAGGCTTTTGATGACTGCCTCTATTTCTTTAGGTGTTATGGGATTATTTAGATGGCTTACCTGGTCCTGATTTAACTTTCATACCTTTTTTCTCTCTAGGATTCATCCATTTCCTCCAGATTTTCCAGCTTTGTTGAGTAAAGGCTTTTGTAGTGTGATCTGATGATTTCTTGAATTTCCTCAGTTTCAGTTGTTATTTTTCCACTTTCCTTTCTGATTTTGTTAATTTGGATATTCTCTCTTTGCCCTCTAGTTAGTCTGGCTAAGGGTTTATCAATCTTGTTGATTTTCTCAAAGAACCTGCCCTTGGTTTTGTTGATTCTTTTGATGGTTCTTTTTGTTTCTATTTGGTTGATTTCTGCCCTATGTTTGATTATTTCTTGACCTCTACTCCTCTTGGGTGTATCTGCTTCCTTTTGTTCTAGAGCTTTTAGCTGTGCTGTCAAATTACTGATGTATGCTCTCTCCAGTTTCTTTTTGGAAGCACTCAGAGCTCTGAGTTTTCCTCTCTGTGTTGCTTTCATTGCATCCCATAGGTTTGGGTATGTTGTGTTTTCGTTTTCATTGAATTCTAGAAAAACCTTGATTTCTTTCTTTATTTCGTCCTTGACCCTGCTATGGTTTAACAGAGCATTGTTTAGTTTCAATGTGTATGTGAGCTTTTTGTTGTCCTTATTGTTGTTAAAGACCAGCCTTAGACCATGGTGATCTGAGAGAATGCATGGGAGTATTTCAATCTTCTTATTTCTATTGAGGCTTGTTTTGTGACAAATTATGTGGTCAGTTTTTGAGGAGGTGCCGTGAGGTGCTGAGAAGAAGGTGTATTCTTCTTCTTCTTTTTTTTTTTTTTTGGATGATATATTCTGTAGATATCTATTAATTCCTGTTGGTTTATAAACTCTGCTAGTTTTACATTATCCTTGTTTAGTTTTTGTTTCCCTGATTTGTCCATTGGTGAGAGTGGAGTATTGAGGTCTCCCGCTATTATTTTTTGGGGTGCAATGTATTTTTTGAGCTTTAGTATGTTTTCTTTTATGAATATCAGTGCTTTTGTATTTGGAGCATATATGTTAAGGATTGAGAGTTCCTCCTGGCAAATTTCCCCTGTAATGAGTAAAAAGTTTTCTTTCTTATCTTTTTTGATAACTTTTGGTTGAAAATCTAATTTATTCGATATTTGAATGGCGACTCCAGCTTGTGTCTTGGGGCCATTTGCTTGGAAGGTTTTTTCCCACCCTTTTACTCTGAGATTGTGTCTGTCTTTGTCTCTGAGATGAGTTTCTTGTATGCAACAAATTGCTGGGTTTTGTTTATATATCCAGTCTGATAGCCTATGTCTTTTTATTGGGGAATTGAGTCCATTTATGTTAACAGACATCAAGGAATAGTGGTTGCTGTTTCCTGCTATTTTTGCTTTTGGAGATTGAATTGTGCCTGTATGTCTTTCTTCTTTTGGTTTTCTTGCTTAAAGGTTTTCTTGTTTTTATTGGGATGTAGTTCCCCACGTTGTAATCGGTTTTCCACCTATAATTTGTTGTAGTGTTGGGTTTGTTGTCAGATATTGTGTAAATTTAGTTTTGTGTTGGAATATCTTAGTCTCTCCATCTATGGTGATTGAGAGTTTTGCTGGGTATAGCAGCTTTGGCTCACACCTGTGCTCTCTTAGAGTCTGCATGATGTCTGACCAGGCTCTTCTAGCTTTCATAGTCTCTGTTGAGATATTGGGTGTGATTCTGATTGGTCTGCCTTTATAAGTTACATGGCCTTTTTCCCTTACTGCTTTTAATAATTTTTCTTTACTTTGGGCACTTGGTGTTTTGACTATTATGTGTTGGGAGGTATTTCTTTTCTGGTCTAACGTATTTGGAGTTTTGAAGGCTTCTTTTATGCTCGTGGTCATCTAATTCTTGAGGGTAGGGAGGTTTTCTTCTACAATTTTGCTGAAGATATTTACTGGGCCTCTTAGTTGATATTCTTCTCCCTCTTCTATTACTATTATCCTTAGGTTTGGTCTTCTCATTGTGTCCTGGATCTCCTGGACTTTGAGGTCTTCTTTAATTTTGTTCTTCAGACTTGAAATTCTTGTCATACAGATCCATCACTTGCTTAGTTAAGGTCACACCAAGGTATTTTTTATTCTTTGTTACTATTGTGAAAGGTGTCAATTCTCCAATTTCTTTCTCAGCCTGTTTTCCTTCAAGTAGTGAAAGGCTACTGATTTGTCTAAGTTCATTTTATATCCAACCACTTTGCTGAAGTTGTTTATCAGCCGTTAAAGTTTTTTGGTGGAATTTTTGGGAGCACTTAATTACACTATCACATCATCTGCAATAGTAATATTTTGACTTCCTTTTAAATTTATATCCTTTTTGACCTCTTCTTGCTGTCTGATTGTTCTGGCTAGTACTTTCGGTTCTATATTGAATAGGTATGGAGTGAATTTTTTAGTCCCTGGGTTTTGTGGGATTGCTTCAAGTTTCTCACCATTTAGTTTAATGTTGGCTATTGGTTTGCTGTATATTGATTGCTTTTACTATGTTTAAATATGGGACTTTATTTTCTGATCTTTCCAAGATTTTCAACATGAAGGGGTCTTGAATTTTTTCAAATGCTTTCTCAGCATCTAAAGAGATGATCATGTGGGTTTTTTCTTTGAGATTTTTTAGATAGTTATGACATTGATGGGTTTCCTTATATTGAACCACCCTTCCATCCCTGGGATGAGACCTACTTGATCATGGTAAATGATTATTTCATTGTATTCTTGGATTCAGTTTGCAAATATTTTATCGAGTCTTTTCATCAATGTTTATGAAAGAAATTGGTCTAAAGTTCTCTTTCTTTGTTGGGTCTTTGTGTGGTTTGGAAATGAGTTCAATTGTGCCATTAAAGAATGAGTTGGGTAGTAGTCCTTCTGTTTCTATTTTGTCAAATAGTTTGTAGAATATTGGTATTAGGTTTTCTATGAAGGGTTAATAGAATTCTGCACTAAACCCATCTGGTGCTGGATTTTTTTAGGTTGGTAGGCTTTTGATGACTGCCTGTATTTCTTTAGGGGTTATGGGGCTGTCAATATGGTTTATCTGATCCTGATTTAACCGTGGTACATGATAGCTGTCTTGAAAAAATTGTTCATTTCCTCTTGATTTTCCAGTTTTGTTGAATATATTCTTTTGTAGTTGGATCTGATGATTTCTTCAATTTCCTCAGTTTTTGTTGTTATGTCTCTTTTTTCATTTCTGATTGTATCAATTTGGATACTCTCTGTGCCTGTACTCAGTCTGCCTAAGGACTTATCAACCTTGTTGATTCTCTGTGTAGTTCTTTTTGTTTGGATTTGGTTGATTTCAGCACTGAGTTTGATTATTTCCTGCTGTCTACTCCTCTTGGGTGTATCTGCTTCTTTTTGTTCTAGCTATCAGCTGTGCTGTCAAGCTGCTAGTGAATGCTCTCTCCAGTTTTATTTTCAGTTCTCAGAGCTATGAGTTTTTCTCTTAACACTGTTTTCATTGTATTCCATACGCTTCTGTATGTCATACCTAATTTTTGTGAAATTCTAAAAAGCCATTTATTTCTTCTTTGACCAAATTATCATTGAGTAGAGCATTTTTAAAGTTCTATGTGCATGTGGGCTATTTGTTGTTTTGTTTTTAATGAAGATGAGCCTTAGTCAATAATGATCTGATAGGATGCATGGGATTATTTCAATGTTCTTGTATCTGTTGAGGCCTGTTTTGTGACTGACTATATGGTCAGTTTTGGAGAAGGTACTGCGAGGTGCTGATAAGAAGGTATATTTTAGTGTTTTAGGGTAAAGTATTCTATGGATGTCTTTTAGATCCACTTAGTTTATAACTTCTATTAGTTTCCCTGTGTCTCTGTTCAGTTTCTGCTTCCATGATCCGTCCATTGATGAGAGTGGCGCGTGAAAGTCTCCCACTATTATTGTGTGTGTTGCAATATATGTTTTAAGCTTTATTAAAGTTTTTTTTAATGAATGTGGATTCCCTTTTATAAAAAACATTGATGTTCAGGATTGAGAGTTCATCATGATAGATTTTCCCTTTGATGAGTAAAAAGTGTCCTTCTTCGTGTTTTCTGATGACTCTTGGTTGAAAATCTACTTTATTTGATATTAGGATGGCTACTTGAGCTTGTTTCTTGGGATCATTTTATTAGAAAGTTTTTTTCCCAACATTTTACTGTAAGGTAATGCCTGTCTTTGTTGCTGAGATGAGTTTTCTGAATGCAACAAAATGCTAAATTCTGTTTACATATCCTGTCTGATGGTTTATGTCTTTTTATGTGGGAATTGAATCCATTGATGTTAAGAGATATTAAGGACTAGTGATTGTTGTTTCCTGCTTTTTTGTTGTTACAGGTAGAATTATGTTTGTTTTCTTTACTTCTTTGGTGTTTGTTGCAAGACAATTAGTTTCTTGATTTTCCATGGGTGATATTACCCTCTTTGGATGGTGTTTTTCATCTATGAATCTTTGTAGTGCTAGATTTATGGACAGATATTGTGTAAATTTCATTTTTTTCTGGGATATCTTGATTTCTGTATCTATGGTAATTGAGTTTGTGGGTTATAGCAACCTGGGCTGTAATTTTTGTTCTCTTAGGGTCTGTATTATAGCAGTTCAGGATCTTCTAGCTTTCATAGTCTCTTTTGAAAAGTCTGGTGTAATTCTGATCAGTTTACCTTTATATGTTCTTTGTCCCTTTCTGTTTTTAGTATTCTTTCTTTGTTTTGAACATTTGTTTTAACTATTATGTGTCAAAAAATTTCTTTTCTGGTCCAGTCTTTTTGGAATTCTGTAGGCTTCTTGTATGTTCATGGTCATCTCTTTCTTTAGGTTAGGGGAGTTTTCTTCTATAATTTTGTTGAAGATATTTACTGGGACTTTTAGTTGGGAGTCTTTGTTCTTGTCTATATCTATTATCCTTAGGTTTTGTCTTCTCATTGTGTCCTGGATTTTCTGGATGTTTTGGGTTAAAATCTTTTTCATTTTTTTTCTCTGTTGTATCAATGATTTCTATGGTATCTTCTGCTCCTGTGATTCTCCCTTCCATCTCTTATATTCTGTTGGTAATGTTTGTATCTACGACTTCTGATGTCTTTCCTAGGTTTTCCAACTTTAGTGTTGTCTCTTTTTGAAATTTTTTCATTGTTTCTATTTTCAGTTCCTTTACCTGTTTGTTTGTGCTTTCCTATAGCTATTTAAAAGTATTTTTTGTGTGTTGTGTGTGTGTGTGTGTGTGTGTGTGTGTGTGTGTGTGTGTGTGTATTTCCTCTTTAAGGTCTATAAGTTGTGTGTGTTCTTCTGGCTTTCCTGTACTTCTTTAAGTGTTTTATTCATATACTGCTTGAGGATATTCATCATCATCATGAAGTATGATTTTGAGTCTAAATCTGTTTTTCTGGTAAGTTAGAATATCCACTATTTGCCATGTTGGGAGAACTGGGGTCTGATGTTGCCAGGTTGCCTTGGTTTCCATTTCTTAGATTCTTGTGCTTGCTTCTTTCCATTTTGTTATTGGTGATGCTAGGTGATCTTGTTGTCTCTCACTAGATCTTGTCTCTCCTGTGGGTCTGTGGGCTTGTGGTCTCCATGGGGAAAATGTTCCTCAGTGTTTGGCTCTCTGGATAGTCTGTGTGTTCCAAAGGCAGTGCTCATTCCTGATGCAACTGGGCTGGCTCTGACCCTGGCCTGGAAGTGTCTGTTTTCAGGCAGCACCCTCCCTCCCCGTACACTCTGAGAGTTCTGGGTGGTCTCCTCCAGGATAGATAGTGGGGACGAAATGCAGACTTGCCTCTGAGCTCAGGAGTGAAAGCCCTCCTGCAGCTCTTTCAGGTGCCCAGCAAACTTTGGGCAGGCTGTCAGGCCTGACTGGTGTTCAGCTCTCTATGAGCAGTCTATGCGTTTCTATGACAATGGGCAGGCTCTAGGTCTGGATGCTGATAAAGGCCTATGGGCTCCATAGGGAGAGCGCTCCTGAGTCTTCCCTGGGAGTGCAGTTCTTTGAGGGCAGGCCTTACATCCTGATGGCAGTGTGTCTGATCTTCCCGTGGCTCTGGGCTGAGATGGAGGCAGGACCCTGTGTCTTAGTTTAAAAATTTTTTTTTAAATTAAGTTCACATTCCCTTCTTCCCTTATTGCTCTGGGAAACTTTTATAGCTTTACTGAGTTTTTGTATTCATAAGCAGGTGCATAATTTCAATTTCCCAAATTAGTAGCCAGCTTTTTGATACCATTTGCTGCAAACAAGTATACTTCCCTTCTTGAATAAAGACAATATCTTTGTGCTCTAGTTACTTCTCAGTTGCTGGGAGAAGACACCATGTTCATGGAAACTTATAGCGGCTTCAAAGAATTAGGCATCATGATGGCAGAGCAGATGTATTGGGTTTCAGATGCAGCTGAGAACTCTTCTCAGTAGGAGAGTCATGAATACCAGGAGTCTTTTTGAAACCTTTAAGTCTCACCCCCGTGACACAACTCCTCCAATAAAGGCACACCTCTCAATCTTTCACAAATAGTACCACCAACTGGAGATCAACTATTCAAACATATGGGGCCATTCTAATTCAAACTACACGTTGAGTACGCCTTATTTCAGACTTTGTTCATGTTCCATTCATGTATATGTTTATCATTATGTGTCAGTTCAGTCATTATAATGCGCTATAGTAAGTTTTACACCAATTATCTAAATTTTATTTCAATTCTTTTCAAATTCCTGATCATTTACATTTTCTTATAAAAATTTGAGTCAGCTTACTGGTTCCTTTATGCAGATAGCTGTGGTTTTAATTTGTGTTCTATTTAGTACTTGAAACAACACAGGAAAAATGGTATATTGGTACTTTTGTGTTTTTCAATTGCTTAGTTCTTTTATTCCTTTTGAGAATACTCTCTACATTTTCAGACGTAGAAATCGCACTCACATCTTTCAACAAGTCTTTAAATACCTTATATATTTGTACGTACATTATGTATCTGTCTAGTTGCTTGGATACACACGCACATGTTCATGTGTGCAAACGTGTGCATGCACACTGAAGGAAAGAGATTATTATAAGGCATCTTCCTCAACTACTATCCTTCTTATTTTTATTTAATGAATTCTTAAAATAGTTAATTTATTAAAATATTTTCCACACTCTAATCCTCTGACAGTTTCATTTTAAATAAAAAGAGGACTGTTCTGATCTTATTGATGAAAAATTTGTAAAATTACAAATTGAATTAAAAAGTTGACTTTTAAATGAATAAGTCTTATCTGAAGTTTCTTTCCCTGAGTAGTTGATTACTTCTGTCCCCTTCTCCTTTCTCTCTGCTCTCCCCTCCCTGCTGGACCCATGATTTTCAGTATTTCTTTTTCCATTTACTCTGTGTTTTAATCTGTTCTATTTTTAAACTCTTCTCTGTGGATCTAAATTTCTATGAGATATCATTTTTTCAGTCACATTTCTTGTCTTTTGAAAAAGTCACATGTCTTTTGAAAAAGAATGATTTAAGCTTTTATTATCACCAAAATATCTTTGTCGTTAGATTTGAAAGATGAGCATGCTTGTTATGTTCAAAAGATGAGCCTGTCTAGGCTGACAGCTCTTTCTTTCTTTCTTTCTTTCTTTCTTTCTTTCTTTCTTTCTTTCTTTCTTTCTTTCTTTCTTTCTTCCTTCCTTCCTTCCTTCCTTCTTTTCTTTCTTTCTTTTTTCTTTCTTTCTTTTGTAGTATTTTGAAGATGTCAAGGAATGCAATTGAGGTCTCCTAGCATGCATGTCTTTTGAGGGATCTGTGAGCATTCTCTTCTTTTTCTGTCTATGAGTTCTTTGAACATTTCATATAATTTGTTTTGATCATATTCATTTGTCCCAATTCTTCATGGATATTCTTATCTGTTTCTCTATGAATCAAAATTGTCTGTGGCTTTCTGTGTCTCTTCTGCTTGAGGATATTTTGTTCTTTGTTATCCTGGTTTATTTTCATCATCATCATTATCACCATCATCATTATTATTTTCAATTTCAGATAGAAATTATAAGGACACTTCAATACATTTTATTGGGTATTTTCTACAAGAGACATAGAAAACGAGGGTTCTCTGAAGAGGTGTTGGGCACAGCTTTATTACTCTGATCTCTGCTCTGAAACACTGAAGATTAATATGCATGGCCCATGATTTTTCTTTTTATGTCAGCTGCTCAGGCACCTCCATGATCTGCTCACAGAAAGTGGTCTATCTGTGTGTGGCTTCCAGAATAGTGATCAAGAATACACTTCTGCTGCCCAGGGATAGTTATGTGTGGGTAAGATTGAGGGTTTGTGTGTGTGTGTGTGTGTGTGTGTGTGTGTGTGTGTGTGTACAGTGGCTTTGGGAAAGTCTTCTTCTGCAAGATTTGGAGGAGAACAGCAATTCTTAGGCCTGGCTACCTGTGGGTACATGCGGGGAAAATTCTTTTCAGAGAAAAACATGGGCAAGAGAAGTTGGCTCTTTCTGTTTCATGTTTATCATACAAGATTTGTGAATTTATAGTTTTAACAAATTTGAAATTATTTTTGTTCCTCTCTTGTTTCCTCAATTCTTCATTGTCTTCTCTTGGCTCCTGTAAAATACTTGTGAAATTACTTTCAAACTTACTGATGTCTCTTTTTCCTGCTCAAAGTTTTCAATCTTTATTTATATGGATATTAATACATGATAGTTTTTGTTACTGTTTCTTCTGGTAACTTATTTTATTTTAAATATAGACTTCTCCAGTGAAATATTTATCATCTGTCTGTCTGTCTGTCTGTCTATCTATCTATCTATCTATCTATCTATCTATCTATATCTATCTATCTATATCTATCTACATATTCATCTAATCTTTAGAATTTTGTTTGCAAAATATTTTCTATTTTAATCTCATGTTTGTTTCCCTTTTGATAAGTTAGTAAACCATGTGTGTGTATCTTTGTGTGTGTCTCTCTGTGTGTGTCTTTGTGTCTATGTGTGTGTCTATGTGTGTGTGTCTGGAAGGGCCTCTAAGGCAGAGGGTGTCCTCCTCCATAGGTCTCCCCTTATTCTTTTGTTACAGTGTCTGTCCTTGAACTTGGGAGTCTTAGCTAACCTGGACACCAACAAGCCTCAGTGATCCTCCCGTCTCTTCTCTCCTTGAAATAGAAGCTGCAGAATTTACAGGAATGCTTGGCTCCTACATGGATGCTGGATTCTGAATCCTGGTTCTCCTGCCTGTCAAACAAGCACTTCACCTGCTGCCCTGCTTCTGGAGAGTCATTGCAACAATGATAGAACATTTTGTTATGCATTTCTGCCTTTGGAGGGAGAATGTTCTAAGTATTGAATTTAGCTTCAGTATCTTAAGCACATGTTTCTGTTCACTATATTAAGCTACTTGCAAATCATTTTCACCATTTCCAGGCTCACTTTCAAGTTTTATTAGAGCATGTAAACCCTTTGCTGCTTAGTCAACTTCACTATTACCCTGCCACCACAGGAAGACTCTATACAGTTCTTTTCTATATATAATCCATATGGTCCTGTGTGAGCAATGGCCGTCTCCCAGAACATTACTTTTTAAAGTTTCACTCCTGCATGTACAAGTTCTTTTTATCAGACTTTGAAGTTATCTGCGAGGTCTTACCTTTTTATTCTGTAAATTCTAGCCTCACTGGTCTGTTTATCTTGATCCACATAACATAGATTACTGGGGTGACCTTCCCACTCAGGTCCTTTATATTTGTGGAGATTCCCAAGACTCTCCAGGCAGTGATGTGCAGGATCTTAAGTCTGTCTGCTTGTTTCACTTCTGTACAGATGATAGTCCAGGGCCGTTTACTGCACAGTTGATAGGATCACATCATATGCTTGTGTGATTATTTACATCTTTTATAGACTTGGTATTTCTCATAGCAGTTAATCCTTCATTGGCAAACCTGATGATTGAAAAAAATCAAACAAAGAAAGAATGACCCATGAGTGTATGCCAATTGAGGAAAAGTAAGTTCACTGTAAATAAGTCAAATGCTCTATCCTTGGCATCTCTATTTCTATACTTGCATCACTTCTTTCTGTAGAAATATTTTCTATTATTCATATAATTATTTCGTGCAAAAATACATACAGGCACATGCACATAACAATACACATATATTCTTACTGAGAGTGATAGACTTTGGAGCACTTATTCCCAAATGTTATATCTTCTTTGAACATCTTCCTTCAGGGCCCAGGGAACTACATAGAACAGGAGGCATAAAAATTCTAAGAGCAAGAGGTGATGGATGGCCTCAAGAAAAGCATGTCTCAGATACAACAGGACTGACATACAAGCTCAAAGAGACTGTGGAAACATGCACAGGGCCTGCACATCAGGCCAGAGGCGGTCTCAGCACTGAGATGGGGAAGGCACTCAATCTCCTATTACATCCTGATTCAGTGAGTGAATCAGCAATCTGAACTGTATTCTACGTAGTAAAATTGGCATCATGTTGTAAATACTTCTTGCTTCTAGGCTTTTCTCTATTCATTAACATATATTAGTGAACATTCTTCTTTATTAAGAGTATGTCATGCTATTCCATAGATATAAACATTTTGTTTTACTTCTTTGAAGCATTATTGAAGTTTATACAGAATAGATTTTAACAGAAACTTAAAGCAAAGTATAGGCCATTATGATAATAATAATAATAATAATAATAATAATAATAATAATAATAATAATAACAACACCACCACCAACAACAATAATGACAGTTGTTTCTTTATCCAATCACCACTCTCCATTTCTTCACACACAAAGCATCTGGAGGTGAACATATTCTTACAACTCCCATGTCTTACTGACATACTGTAAGCCGTTGTCTGCACCACTGTGCTTAGCTTATGTAAGTGTTTGGGAAAATCAACTTTCTGATGAAAGTGAGCAAGAATTTTGGCAATAGTTTTCCTCAATGAGCTGGAATAGAGATGAGCAGAGGCACCATGAAAGTTGCCCATGATGTTGATGACTCTGTAATAGTCGAAAGGCTAAGCTCCATGACACTCTATTTGCTAATTTTTGTAATGGAGGCATCAAGCACCATAGGCAGGCATGAGTACTCCAGAATGTTGTAGGGAAATGAGTGAGAAAACATGATTTGTGATAAATACTCCATGCAAGGCTACTGTCATTCTCATGGATGAGGTCGTGGGAGTGACAGTAGTTCTGTGAATTGTAAATAGGCTTTGGTGCAAGGACAGGTTTCTAGAATGTTCTTCCACTCTTCTTCTTTCCACTACAGGTCTAAGACATGTCATTGCTGGACTGTATTACTTATTTTTTACCAGATCAGGAAGTCATATGGGCATCTTCTGGTCATAAAGATTTTTTTTAAAAGAACAAAGGAAGCAGCCATTAACTTTGTCTAAGGTATTGCTGAATTAATTCTAACCTAGCATCTACCAGTCTTTTGTTGTCCATGAACCTGTGATCTGGAGGTCAAATTTAATGGGAAAAAGAACACTTTTCTAGTTATACAGTGGAGCATGCTAGGTCAGAGGGGCAGAAGAAGCATCTAGCTGACTTTCCTCCTCAGCCAATATCCCAAAAAGAAAGTTCTCCTCCATGCTGTCTCAATCCCCCTCAAACTCAATGTATCTTTCTTCTACTTCCCGTGTGTCTCTCTATTCATCCTCCTGACTTATTACTCTTTTTTTCCCCAATGTTTACTTCCTGTCAACTGGTTGCTTGCTCTACCTCTTGACCTATGGTTGACTTTATTTAATCCTGTTTCCAATAAGCAAATAGTTCTTAAATTAAAGATGTGTGCTAGGGCTGAGCCACACTACAACTAGAAACAGGTTTTTCTAGTAAATAATACAATCTCAGGGCTTACAGTGTGATCAAAGATTCTGCAACGCGTTTGTGTTCTAGGAAAGGCTGTGGGCCTATAGTTCATAAGAGAAGAGCCACTGCTTACATGTAATTCTTCTGACCTCCTAGTTCCACTTTTTTCAATGAGAAAATCTTTGGAGTTATTAGCTTTATTCACCATGTAGATGATTAGTGGCCATGTATCTGCTAGAGATGCTCACAGAAAACAGAGAATACTGTGTTGCTGTATTGGTCTTCTAGTGACAGATATGTTAGAATCTTGATTTTAATCATTATAATTGAGGGTGCTGCAATGTAGAATGACTCATCTTCCCCATGATGAGACTTCCCAACCTGGTTTATGTTGTTGAAAATTCTAACATTTAATTGCTGTCAATTTGGATGGTACTGCCAATAAACCCAAAGAGAAAGGGAAGAGGCATCTGGTTCTCTAAGACTTTCAGGAAACATGGTATTGTTTTCTTAATAATATACATGTTAATCTATCAGAAAGATAATGTAGATACTGAGAGGGTAGAAATTCAAAGAAAATTCCTTTTAAAAAGAAACAGCTGACCGTGTCCCCAGAGCAGAACTGCAAGTCCACAGTGTTATCTGGTGTCACCCTAGCAGTGTTCCAAGTAAAGACAAGAGTCTCTTTAGGAAGCTCAATGAACACAGTAGGTACTGTGAAATCAGCCTTGACATATGTCCAGATCAAAAGATGCCAAACAGACAGGCACATGAGTTCAGCAGACATCCTAGCCTGCTCTGTCTGCAAGCACACTTCCTAAAAAAGGAATGACATCTGAACTACTAGGTCCTTTTTCTACAAATTTGTGGCATACTAAAAATTTAAAAACTCTTCATTGGACTATAAAATAATCACATTTTCATGAGTATGTGTATCTTTGGAACTGAGAAAAAATTGAAAAGTTGAAAGCCAAAATTGCCTTAACTTCACCATTAAGGACAAGCACAATTGCCTTCTTGCTTTTTCACTTTTTGTATGTATCTCCCTCCCCCTACAGTTATCTTTATGCTGTGGCATTGGCCATATATTATCAGTAGAAGTTTTATTCTGTAATTTTCATTTATCATTGTATCATGAGATGTTTCCCCAATATTTAAGAAAAACTTGCAAAAACATCACATATAATGACTATGGAGTTGCCATTACATGGCTGTACCTTTATCCCAAGTTGATTTAAACTTGACCCTGTGCCTGAACATATTCATCCATGGATGTTCTAAATAGTCCTGGGATGAACATCTCCAGACATAAATCTCAGCTCACACTACTTATTACTTCCTTGGGGTAGATAACTGAAAGTTGAGCTACCCAGGCAAGAGGAATGACCTTTTCCAAATCTCTTGATATCTCCTGTCAGATTCAGAGACATTTTAAATATGAGGAAAAGGTCAACAGAAAAGCCTCCCTCCAACTTCATGCTTAACTTTGAATTACTGAAATGGCTGATCCAAACCAGATTTAAAAAATATCTTCAATATATTTGAAACTTACTAATTGCTAAAGTAACTCTACCTCCATGAGAGTCTAGTTCATGCAAAAAGCAAATATTGGGTCTCTACAATGGTTGGTGGCAGAGGGAGGATTCAAAGAACCAGATGACAGGAGAACAACATGCCCTGGATCCTGACACATTTGGTGCTGGTAATACGGTATGGGAACTTTGAGATCTAGTCACCAATTTTACTCTCATTTTGGAAGACATTATATATGAGCCCCTCTGCTTCTCACTATATCCATTTGCCTACCATGGCATACTTTAACAAGTGGCATTTGGGTCAGGGGGAACTAAAATTGGCCCTTTTCAATTTAGAAAAAGAAGCTATTTGACCCATCATATATTTCCTTCTCTTTATTTAACCAAGAGCATGAAGTTTTATAAGATGAGCCACTGCACTGCCCCTTGGCATTCACCTTAATGTCCACATTTGGTCAGGCAGCATAGTAAGTACTCCTTTCCTCCTTTTGTACCCTGGTCTCCTCTTACCTCTTCCTTTTTCCTTTTGAGTGGACCATCCATTAAGTGGATGGAAAGGGGATAGTTATGCATCTAAACATGTCTATCTGCCACTTAACATCAGTGTGTTAACTGTTGGACATCACGCTGTACTTCTTTTCATTAATACTAGACACAATCTATATTTAGCAAGGTTTACATCTTCTTGCTATTACTGTCTAAGACAAGGCAAATCAGCCTGAACCACAGTTTCTAGAAGTGATTAAAATATTTAGCATGCATGAAAACTCAGAGCAAGGACCATGGAAGACATGTCTAGATAAAGTCATCCTCAGATGTCCAGACCCAGCTGTGAGACCCACTGTCTACTGAGGAGAGTTATAGCATTTCCCTTTTATTTGTTTTTAGTTGCTTACCCAAAGAGAAAGCAAACATACTTTATTTGTTTTATGCTTTCATATGTATTTTGTTTGCTGTAATCCTAATTTTATTTCATATGAAAGAACTCTTTTGCCGCACAAGTACAAAATTGTTTGAAAAAAATTTTTCAACATGTAGACAGAAACAAAAAAAAAACCTGGAGGAAATAATAAACCAGCAA